>NW_023458561.1:4386284-4445699 GCF_013731165.1 Rhagoletis pomonella | reverse complement strand
AAAAACAGCGACAAAAGTGTTGCAGAACAGAAATCTTTTACCGAGTGAACTTAGGGTTTTATTGATAAATTTGGCAACACTACTTTTGTCTTTTGTTTTCATTCTTCATATTCTTCTTTAATTCTAATATCAAATATCGCTTTGGATACAAATTAAGTTGAAAAAAGGATTAACCATCACATTAAAAGATGCAGGATGCACCTTGCCATAATTGGAATATACTCGTAAACGTTCCCACAAAAGTAGAAAAATAAAGTTGAAGTCAAAGGAGTTTGGTGTCGAAATTGCACAATCTATTAGCTGCGTTCCAGATGCTTCACGATTTGCAGGAAAAGCCGTTTTCGCTATTAATAAACCTTATGGAAGGTGGCTACCTGGAACAGCTTCCTGTTAAAAACCTGCAAATTGTGAAGCATCTGGAACGTGACTGTTAGGGATCGGCGAAATAGCATCTGCTTGTGTACAGTGTATTTCTACGATGCCGTGATCATCACCATGCGGCAGAAGTTCGTGGAGGAATGTCCGCAATGGAAGTGGCATTCATGGTGAGTAATTGTCAAATGCTAATAGCAGTTATTGACTTTCTATTTTAGGATATTGTGGACGGTGTGAGTGGCTTACCTATAAACTTGTGCGGTACTACATGTTTTTGCATCAATTAAACTATGGAATATTCAAAAAATATTTTGGTTGGGTACTTGCGAACAAAACCTACGAGAAAATATACATATTCAATAACAGTGAACTATTATAAAATGGTGGGTTTCATTGCTGTTGAATTCAACAGCCCAGTTCCGATGTAAACTTTAGGTCCCTACATTTGTGGGACAACACAAAACACACTATAGGAGCTCGTTCAAACTGCCCTCAAGGTTGCACTCGCCTTGTTTTTATTTACATACATTCACATATGAATTTTTCGCTTTTCAAGAGAGCTGCACACAGCTCTTAATTATGAAATCGTGAGATACTGCGCATAGCAGAGTACACTTCATAATTATTATTTTACAAATAACTTAAATTAAAATTAGCGAACGCTCTTACAATAACACCATTCATGTCAGCTTTCATAATCAGTAACCGAAATTCTAAAAATTAAAAACTATTTTTGGGTGAGCAGCTTAAGAAAACTTGAGTTTTATTATAAAGGTTCAGACTTCAATTCCTGACTATTTCATATTTACACGCAGGTACAAAAGCTTATATGTTATACAAATTAAAATAACAAAAATAAAATTTACATATTCAAGTGTTTGAAATTAAATTTTCGAGTAAAAGCTTTAATTCCTTTTCATATATCGTCGGTAAAAATAATGCAAAAGGCGTAAAACTAAATGCAAAAATTAATGTCTATTCAGTCAACTAAAACTTAAAATTAGGAGTATATTCATTTATAAACATAAAACTTAAAAAGTAGTAAGTTAATTTACAAATGGTATACTTTTTCACAGATATTTTTCGTTTGTATTTAAAAATAATAGCATCTCAGTGTTTTTTTCACTCAATCGTGAACGCCTGTCACTGACAATTTGACCTGCTTTAGAAAAAATTCTTTCACAGGGGACGGAGGAAGCTAGTGCACATAAATATTTTTTTGCCAGTTCAGCTAATTTAGGATATTTATATTTATTTTCGCACCACCAGAGAAATGGGTTATTTGACCTGTGAATTATACCATCTTCTAAATAGCGCTGCATTTCGATAATGCTTTTAGCTTCAGCACTGCCTTTTGGTTTATTTTGGTTGGCGCATTGATCGAAAGAGCTCCAAATGGAAAATGCGTGCACTGCGGCTTCTTCTGAACTTTCAGATAGCATCTCCGGTTCTTTCCTATGCAATTCCAGAAGGTAACATTTTACCATTTTTTTTGTATTTTGTGCTGCATATTCATCCGTAAGGGCTAATAATTTAAATCTGGGATCCAGAAAGGTAGCTAAAGAAAATGTGTTGCTTTTTTGAACATTACCTAACCGTTCCCGAATACCATTTATAAAAATATCGAGAACTTTTCGCACTGCATTCAGCAACACTTCTGCTCGTAAATGCCTACAGACGTCCAGAAGGCCATTTGTAATGGGAATCACCAGCGAACCCGTGCAATAAGTTTCGCCACTTATGCTTATTGTAGCATCTTTGAAAGGTTGACATATTTTGCATAAGTCGTTGACAATCTGCCATTCTTCGGTGGATAAAGTAGGAATCGTTTTATTTAAAATAACTAGTGTGCATTTTATTGCTTCTTCCAATGCGGCAAACCGTTCCATCATCGCAAGCGTGGAATTCCACCGGGTTTCAACCTGCTGTATTAGCTTTAGTGGCTCCTTGCCACTGTTTCGCTGATAATTGAGAAAGGCTTCGTTAGCTGAAGAGCTTTTCTTAAAATAAGAAACTATTGCTTTAACCTTCTCAATTATATGGTTAACTTCAGGAAGTCGTAACCCTTCTTTCACAATCAGGTTCATTGTATGAGCCATACATCCGAAATGCTTCCAGTTCAATTTGGCAATAATGGCACTTTTTATATTGCTTGCATTATCGGAAACAGCAAGCAAAACTTTGCTTTCTATTTTCCAATCACATACAATTTTGTGTATTGCATTTGCTAAGTTTTCAGCCGTGTGGTTTATATTAAGTTCAGAAGCCGCCAAAAGTATGGACTTAAGCTCGAATTCCTGCGAGACGAAGTGTGCTGTAACCGCAATAAAACTGGAAACATTGCGAGATGTCCAACAATCAGTTGTGATGCAAAATTGATCACCGCCTTCAATGATTTCCTGCATTTTATGTTTGCACTTTTCATACTGCGCAGGAATCATGGTTTTTGAAATAACCCGTCTGCTTGGAAGCTCATAGTTTGGATTCAACGATCTTACAAACTCCCTGAATCCTTTGTCTTCCACTAAACTAAATGGTTGTAAATCTACCGTAAATAGCTGTAACAATTTATTGTTCAAATCCTGCTTTGAAGATTGCCGATGCATATTCGAAATTTTTGTCTGGGTCATTTTTCTTACTATGGCATTAGAGGTGGATGGCTGTTCTTCCGTAACATCAATGACGGGTTCATTTTGAATTGATGTACTTTTTTTCTGCGAAGGATTTATTAATAAAAACAAATGCGTACACACATATGTATAAGGAATATTTCTTAAAACTTACGATAGGCTGTTCTAATTGCACAGTCGGATGCTTCCGCTCCATATGCTTTTTTAAATTGCTCGTCGATGTTTTAAACGAGATTCTACTTTTGCAAATATTACATTTTGCAAAGATATCGTCCACTTTTTCATAAAATTGCCAAAGGGAGCTACTTTTGGCTTTCTTGGCCGACATTTTTTATAACTGCGCACAAATTTTAGCTCAAAATTGTCGTTATTCAATTAGCAATTAAAGCAGTCACAGCACAAGAACAACGGTTTTCAAAACGGTATCATTCTGGCTTCTATTTTTTACAACCAGTGTTGCTAACTCATTTACTTAATTCTTCCCTCCTCTAAAAAAAATTTCCTTTTTCAAACAAAATTTCCGTACACAAACCATAAAATACATAAATACATTTTCATTAACAAAAAACGTTGATTCATTCACAGAAAGCAATATTTATTAAACAAAAAATCTGATTTTAGTTCTTTAATATTAAGAAAACAAGTTCGAAAATAACTATAATAAAAAATTTGGCTTACAATCCCTGTATAAATATAAACGCCAAAACTTATTTTTATGTGAATCTATTACCTTGTTTATACCAATGTATAACCGCATTTACAATAAACCGATTTGTCTCAACACACATTTCTTTCGAAAGTTTATGCATGTGCCTTTATAGCGCCCTCGCTGAAACGGTATTTAAAAGTAATCAACATTTGTTGTTTTCTTTCGATCTTTCTTTAATAATTAATTTGCGCGATTGACCGAAATGGTAGCGAACAATAATTCAAATTTGTTATAATAATAATTAAAATTTAAAACGGGCTGTATAAAGGAAATCAGCCTATTTTCACTTCGCGTCAAATGAGTGATGTGTTTATACCTGTTTTCGAATCGATGTGAGAAATAAAAAAACCGATTTGAAAACAAATTCAATACACTTTTCAATTTCAACGCGTTTTGAAAATCAGTTTATGCATCCGTTTTGAATCACAGCGAACTGTGTCAAAGCGCGTTATATGTCGGTATAAACAAGGCATTAAACGATTTTTATTTGCTTTATCAATTTTAAATCATTATAGATCTTGTTTACATAATTTCTCTGAAGTACGTACATACATAATAAAATTTCTTTACAGTTCAAGCGCATTTTCCTCCATCCGTAACGGAAATATCCTTAGGCAAAATCACTGTTTGCAGTTTGCCGATACGTAATTGCGACTTTGTCACAGTCACAATTGGTCAGCAGCGACTGTGACTGTGACTGGTATTGCTTTTGTGAAATCGTACTACAAAAACATCATTGCGACTGTTCCTTTGTCACAGTCTGTCACGGTGACTTTTTGGAAGTTGTCACAGCAGTTACCCGTGACTTTTGAGTAACCGTGACAAAGTCACAGGTACGCAAATATCTGCCACCTCTAGTCTAGTTCTCATTACAGCATCCGCAGTTTTTATCGCCATATTGTTTCGCAGTTTATCCTTTATGATATTGACTATCGAAAATGCTCTCTCAACCGAAGCATTAGAAAATGGTAAACTGAGTAATGCCATAGCCAATTTTGAAATATTTTCAAATATATGAAATATATAATATATATGAAATATTTTCAAATCTTGCATTATTGCCTGCATCTTTTTCATTTACAACTTTTGCCCAGTATTGCTCCGAAGATTTTGCTCAATGTTTAACCTCTGCAACATATTCCATTGTTCGACATCAATATCAACACAAACATTTTTAAAGGTAACAGCAACGTCGGTTATGTCACATTTATTTCTACGAGATGCGATTTCCGGACAAAACGTGCATATTTTGTCGAGCGTTTTCATGTTGGCAGGAATTCGTTGCTGTAACTCTTCAGCCAGTTTGATCAAAAAGTCTCGGCATCGACGTTTGATATAGGACACATTTTTCGGATCACAGTTTTTGCTGAATGTATTAAAACTATATCCAAAGTTCATACAATCAGCACCCATTAAATAATTTTGAAATTTAAATGTACCCAAATTTCCAGCTTTTTCCAATTGTAGTGGAACCACAATCTGCTGCAGAATCGAATAAAAAAGTTCTTTGAGATCATTTAATAATTTGAGGGGTTCTGCGGATTCGCTCTAAAAAAGTGTGTTCAAAGCCGTAACTTTCTTCAACGCACTTGCAAGAAATATTAGATATAATCTATTTTCAGTGCAACTACACATCTGTGATAATGTTTCAGCCTTAAAACCTGCATCGCCACGATCGGTGGTTTTACGAAGTTTAAAATGCAGATCCAAAACCTCCCATTGATCCAGAATTGTGTTGATTGCTTTTGAGCGTGCTAACCATCGAGTCCCTGACAACTTGGCAATTTTTTTAGGAGCGCAATTTTCGCAAATTGTTTTGTACAAAGTTTGGTACTGAAGATTTCTGTCCGTACTGTTGGAAAACCAGGTGTGACTTTGTTTGACAAAAAAATCTAAATTTTTCGGAAGAACGCCACATGCATGTCCTGCGCACAAATACAACGAATGAACAAGACATTTCACGGTTACTAAATTTGGAACTTGTTCCCTGAGTTTGCTTGAAACAGAGTTATAGGCGCCAACCATAGCATTTGCCCTATCAACCCCAATACCGAGCAATCGTTCTAATTTCAATCCATCTTTTTTCAATTGAGTTTTCAGAGAAGTTGTCATATAATCCGCCGTTTCGCACTCGAGTTCAATTGGCCGGTAAAATTTGGTGCGTACTTTTCGGTGGAATTTGCTGAAATATCGTATCATAGTGCACATTACCTTAGTTGCATCAATCATTGTGCTTTCGTCAATTATAAGCGAATAAAATGCATCGCCAAGGTCAGTGAGCAATTCTTTTAAAAGACAAGGCGAGATGATGTTCAGTATGAGCCCTGTAAGCAAATATAATGTTTTATACATGAGTGGTATAAATATTATTGCGTTCACACTGTGTAAACCTCACCTGTACATTTTGTACGATGCAGTTTAATTTTTGAAAGCGTCTCTAAAGAAGGATCCAGATCTGCAACTACCTCTCCCATATGATTAACTGAATTTATACTACAATGCTCAGCAATGAAGGCTGCAAGTTTCAATTCGGCTTTTTTCGCCTTTCATCGATTTTAACATTCATAAAGATAGATATTTTCGGGGTTGCTTTTAACGAATCTTGAAGTTTAACTGCATTCTTGTGCTGGTCTGTTTTTGCATGATCTAGTAAGCTCTTTTTGTGAGCTGAATAATGGTTTTTGCAAAATAAACAGCATGCGCGCGTAGGATCTTCTGAAGCTGTGAGCCAGCCTAGTAAGAAAACATCAGCTTTTAAGTTGAAAAACATAAATACAGAATTGTTTAGTACTTACCTCGGAATTCTGGCTCATTTTCCCATCCTTTCACGTAATGTTGAGTGTACCTTTTTGAATGCATAGGAGGCATACTTTTTAATATGATTGAATTCTCTTCGAACCGTTTTTTACTCGCATATATTGAAAATTAGGACATAAACATATATATATACATACATGTAGCAAATAACGGTTAAAGTAAAAAAAAACACTTTTTTCTTCTATCCACATTCGGCTATGGCAGTATTGCCAATTGTTATTTGTCATTTGACATCAAAACATAATGGCATATTTACATACATATTCATCCATAGCTTGGCGTTGGCGTTGGTACCTGAATTTGAAGATATGCTTTTATGTATGTGAAACTATTAACATACACAACGGATTACCCCCAAAAATCCGTATTGAATTTCCCCTAGACGCAATTTCTTCCCCCTAAATCTTTCCCCTAAATATCTCGTCCCCCTAAATGTACCCCTAGGGCAGTCAAAAGCCCCTAAATCTAGGGGGAAAACCCCTGATCTGACAACACTGGTGCCAACTTTGGAAGAAATTGGTGCAGCGGTTACCAAGATATACCCATGTAACCATAAGCGGCCGTGGCTACGCCCATTTTTCAGAAATTTACAATATTCTTATTTTTCATCTAAAAATTATTGTAAATATCTGTTTTGAGTGAATTATCTTCAGTAGTTCCTAAAATATCGCAGTTTTCGTATTTCAGAAAATTACCGTTATATGGGAGGTAGGCGTGGTTATTGTCCGATTTTACCCATTTTCAATACCATCCGTCCTACGCCCGAAAGAAGTGCACGTACCAAATTTCGTTAAGATATCTCAATTTTTACTCGAGTTATCGTGTGCCCAGACGGACGGACGTACGGACGGACGGACAGACAGTCTCCGCTTAATCGATTTCTCTTTTCATTCTGATCATTTATGTATACATTGTCTATATATATCTCGATTCATTTTGCCTGTTACAAACAACCGTTATGTGAACAAAGTTACAATACCCTTGTGCTACGGTTGCCAGACGTACTGATTTTATCAGTACAGTACTGATTTGATCAGTACAGTACTGAATTTCAACTCTTGTACTGATTTTATTCATTTCTTCAATCAGTACGCTTATGTCCTGATTTTTCAAAATTTGTATTGATTTGTACTGAATTTTCAATTCAAACAAAATACTTTAGGATTTTCTTAAGGTTTGTACATAACGTTTTAACTTCCTTAAACTATACTGTAAAAAGTAAGAAGGAAATAATTTAATTATAGTTGACATATTTCAATTACAGTTGATATGCCCAAGGAATTGATACAACAAAAATATCAATTGTTTTACGGCCATATCGCCGGGTCGTTACGTACTAGTTGCGATAATATGATGGAGCTTAAAGTATTCAAAAAGAAGGCTAACGTTTTTTTGTGGTGTGGTGTTAGTTATGTCGAAAATAACTTTCAGTTTAATAACATCAAATTTGCCTATAATTTACAATTCTTTTTTAACAATTCACTGACATTGTAATAGAGTTTTGCATACGAGACATAGAGTTAGATACTCTTTTCAGCGGATTCGTAGTTTTTCAAAGTTTTTGCGTAGTTGAAAAAATTAATTTAAGCCATGAGGAAATATAGATGAAGGCCCTCGGGTATAAAAATACTTGTTCATAAAACAACTAGTGAAGTAAAACTGTTTTGAATTCATCAACTTGTTATATTTCCCAATAAACCATATATGTAATACTTCTATATTGGCAGTAAGCTAACTTCTCAATGTGTAAGCATTCCGAAATCAAAGCGAGACAGTCTAGTACTATTTTTGTCAATGTATTGTGTACTTGAGTGCCGTTTTTGTATATGTGTTGTGTACATGTTTATTTATAAACGTATGTGTTCCTTTTCTTTCGTACGTGTTTATTGATATATCTGTACTGTAGTGTTTTCGGACGGTACTAGCTCTTACTGCCAATATAGGAGTATTACATATATGCAATAAACATTGGGCTTGGTTAACAATTCGAAAATGATTGGAAAACTAATATATTTGCGAGTCTCACCTTCGATAACTAATGTGGAATAGATTTGTATTCGATTTGAGAACTAGGCCATTCTCCAGCAAAACGGAACCTTTCCCTTCGTTATGAATTCGTTTCAGTGACCTTTTTATGGTTTTTTTGAAGATTTTATTTTAACTTGAAGGCTTTTTAGCAAAATGTTTAAAGCCACACTGGTGTACATATGTATGCATTTGAAAAAGTAAAGTCGGTATTTTTATGCTCCCTCCCCCTAGGGTTGTTCTATACCAAAAAAATATAACCTTATTTTTTTATTTTGAACTCAAAAAATATTTAGAGGTCGCTCAAAGCGCCCAAAGTTTTCCATGTATTTTATATAGGGGAAAAACAACTTTTCGCATAAATGGTACACTCTAAAATTTTTTTTTTAAATTTGCGCATATTAAGATAGGTAACCAGTTTCCTCTCTTAATGAATGCAAATTTAAACACTGCTTGCTTACTTTTACTTATCATATGTGTGGCGTAGAACAAATTTCAAATTTGTTTTTTGAGTTTTAAACATTTATTGTTCACATTTTCACAGTTTACACATAAAATGTTTAAAATTTCCTCTAAAAAATTTACGTTTAAATTTACGCATATAAAGAGAGGTAACCAGTTTCCTCTCCTAAATCTCCACCAAAATGAGCTACATGATCAAAATACAAGTTCAGTTAAATTTTCGTTATTCGAAGTATTAAAAAATGAGAAACCAGAAATCGACGAAAATGAATAAAAAAGTGTAAAAATTTAGCGAAGTTATTTAATTTATTTATATTAGAATTCTTTTGTAAAATTTTGTATTACTTTTGAAAGTTGAGTGCATCTTTAACCGTTAATTTTTTCATGATTTAATGATCGGATCTAAAGCAAATTACGAGACGACCATTAAGGTACCATCTTTCCGGTAAATAAAATAATTATTGGAATCGGTTCACGCGGTGCAAAGTTATGCGGTGGAATAAATAAAAGAAGTAAAAATACTCCGAAGAATTGATAACCTCCCCTTTTTTGAAGCCGGTTTTAAGTAGTCTGAGTTCTTTGTAAGTTTTATGTAAATAAAATGCAATTGATGATACTTTAAAAAGTTTATTTATTTATTTCATACTGTAAATAAAACTTTCATAAATGTATTTTAAAGAGCGAATTTTCAGTATTTGCTGATGATATATATTTAGAAGTATAAACCCTTGCCCCCAAAAATATATTCCTGCGTGCGCCCCTGGCACTTAGTATTTATTATTTGTAAAAAATATATTTTTACTTTCAAAATGTTTGTAATTTTAAACATTTCATGTGTATATTTTAAACAACTCATGTTCAAAACCAAATCTTGAACATCTTGTGCCTATACTTGAACAGATTCTGGTTGAAAAATAAACACTTTTCAGTAGTAGTTTTACATGCACTTTTTAGAGTGTATAGAATTCTTAAAAATCAATATTTTTCTATCTGATGAAGACTCCCAGTAACAATATCCAATTGTTGATTTAACCATTTCTTCATTGCAACTATAATTTATAGGTCCGCCAAAAACCTACAAAAACCCCCCAAAATGCAAAAGGGGGACCAATAAAAATTGTTATTATTAAAAAATGATAATTGGTTATTATTACACTGTACAGCACTCGGCTGGGTGTTGGACCAAACCAACTTTTTTTAAGAGACCGAGTCATAAGTAAAAAAAAAGTTATTTCTCCGTTTTTCGAAGTTAGCCTCGAAAATCGGGATATGGGCCTTCGATGTTCGAAATTGGACCTTTGGTAAAAAACTATCTTTAATTATTGCATGTAAAAAGCAAAAAAAAAATTGTAAGGTAGCTTTGCCTATGCTGCAATAAGGGTCTGATTATGCATACCTCGCATAACTTCGCACAACCATTTGTACCAGTGCCCTAAAAGTGTAACTTAAGAAAATGTGAAGCAAAATCTAAACTCTGCAGACCGCTAAGTTTTTAAAAGTTCTGCTAATTTCTGGGTAATGGAATACATACAAATTAGATACAAAGTACATACGAAATTACAGTTTGAAGTTTATGCGAAGTTGTGCGAAGTTATGCGAAGTACATATGTATAATCAGACCATAACATATTCAACACCACCCTAGCATGCGTCTGACTACTGCACATAGGTACAACCATGATACAAAAAAGAAGGTAGTTTCAATAAACAACTTTTTGATTAAAAAGCAGATTTTTGACAATTGCTCAATTGTGAAAAATTCGAAGCGGCATTACCCAATTGTAAGTTATTTGGTGTGGGACATTTTATATTCTAAATTTGGGATTATAAAGTAAATAGTTGTATTAATATATACCTTTTAAAACTAATCAATATCTTATTTTGAAAACGTTTAAATTTTACATTAAATTCGATTACAACTTGCCAAATCATTATTTTAATATTAATACAATTTTAGTGAACATATTTTAAAATTATGTTAGTGTCCTCATGTCATCTCATTAATTCACAATGTAGTTTTCTATATCGGATACGTGATTCTGATGTAATTCTGAAATTACACATTTACACAAATTACTGAAATTACACATTTCGATGTGTTATTTAATACATATTGTCTTTGTCCATTTAACAGCAATGGAATTTACTTTGGAACTCAGGGGCCGTAAAATTTTTCTAGCAACACATATTGTTTTCACATACAATTTTGACACACCCAAAATTGAAGGATAAAATAAATAGATAAAAACAAATTTTCAATAAAACTGATTTGTGTAGTCCAGGGTCGTCTTTAGTAAATTTTTTGGAGGCTGTTTTAACTTATTATATATTTGTTAATGTGGCGACGAAAAAGTGACAATGGAACTACCTTGTTTTTTGTATCATGGGTACACCTATATAAACATACAGACATACATACCCCCATGATACAATAATTTTTAGAAGGTAGTTTCACTTCAAATTTTTTGACATAAACCGTGTCTGGGAAAAACACGCAATGTGGCCACTGCTACGATATAGAACTTGGGGATTTTCGCTTGTTATTTTAGATATTTTTTAACAGAACATGTAAAGATTTATATGTTTCATAACTGATCACTTAATTTTAAATATAAATATACGTATTTAATACATACATTTTTGCCACTGCTAATCACATAAATAAAAATCATAAAAAGGGTTGGCTTTCCTTTATGGCCGTTCGTTAAAGGGGCGGTGGGCGAATGGTAAGTGGGCGTGGCACCTCTAACCCACCTTTTTGGAAAGGGAATGAACCACCATTGACAAAAATGCAACCCCCGACCACCTAGGTCCCCTAGGGACCCCTTGGAAAAATTGCCAAAAAGCACCATTTTCATTTGCGTTTATTCGCTTGAAATATGTTAAATATTCATTTGCACAATACATTTTTAAATACACATTTTTATATACAAGACATTTTTATAAAACACCCAGTAACCAAAAGTGACATCACTGGGGCGGCAGCCCCAGGTTTACCATACAGAAAGGGAATTCTAATTACCTCATCCTTTCCCAAGTTTACATAATAAGGGTTATAATCCCTAAGCGCGGACGAAGGCCGCCTACGCAGAAAGGAATTCTCCGCAAAAATACTGTGGACGCAAGTAAAAATTGCGATTTTTGGCCATTTTTCTAAGGGGTCCGTAGGGAACCATAGGGGGCCTAGGTGGTCGGGGGTTGCATTTTTGTCAATAGCGGTTCATGCCCTCTCCAAAAAGGTCGGTTGGAGGTGCCACGCCCACTCTCCCTTCGCCCACCGCACCTTTAACGAACGGCCATAATGGAAAGTTTCCCCCATAAAAATGAAAATATAACGGCAATATTTCTTGTTTATAATGGATTAGATCCATCGCACACCACGGACTTTATCGGCCGCCGATTTAGATGGGCTCGCTAGTCTTTCCATTGCACCACAACTTATTGGTAGGAGCGATTAAGCTCGTGTAGTGTGCGCACCTCCATACATCTTCATGTACATATTTCAAGCGAGCCCTATTAAAATAGGCGGCCGATAAACTCTGTGGTATGCGGTGGCTCTTATAGCTGTATCATTACACCTATTCCGTGTGTTGCAATATCCACGAAAGCAGCAGTTAACTTTTTATGAAGAAAAATATTTAAAAATATTCGAAAATTATTATTTATTTTTCCAACGTCAAAAGGTGGATTTTTTTTTGAAAAAGTTGGTACAACAAAAAATACGAAACACGTTTTCTGTCAGATAGCTAACATGGCGGATAAGAAGAAGAAGTGAAACTACCTTCTAAAAATTATTGTATCATGCATACCCCTATGTACATACATACGTATACACGCACATGGCAAGCGAGTACAAATTTCGCAAACACCAACTTAGACAACCATGCACACTAACATATGGAAGAAACTCGTTACGCGAAACACAAAATGCGGAATAAGCCCACTCACTTCTCAAACAGCTCATACAAAGCCGGAGCTAAGGCTGCACACATGAACCCAACCAGCATCAGTTGTCCGTAGGTAAGCACGGAGCGTATCCGGGGCTTCGGGCCTATTTGGGGCGCTCTTGGCTTTCCTCCTCGGAGGAAGACTGACGGGGCGATACCCCTAATGCAACACTCGAAAACCATTATGGGCTAGACCCATTTTTGGACACGGTCTCAAGCAGACAGGGGGCGTGCCCCGTTTGGGCTTGCCCAATGCCGAGCACCCCTGCCTGCTTACGATACCGCTCGGCTAGCGGGCGCAGAAGGGGAACGAACCACCCCCCTGCAGCGCCTAGCGGCCACGAATACATACGAGGGAACTGGGCAACCTTTCGATGCCCTGGGGGACCGCACTAATGATCAGTTGCCCATAGGTCACCAATCTGGACCGCCAGTACCGCTGCCGTCCTAAGGCCGAGATCGCTACCGAGGACCGCCCGCAAGCTTTACCGAGGACTGCCATTTGTAATCGCTGTCATCCAGGGTCGCCGCAATAACCATCATTACCGCTAGGGCCCGGACCGCTGCTCTAATCACCGGGGCCGCTACTACTACTGCCTCCCCAAGGCCGACATTTCTGCCGAGGACCGCCCGCCAGCAACACAAAGACCCGCGATTTGTACTCACTTTCATGCAGGGCCACCGCAATAATCATCATCACCGCTAGGGTCCGTGCCGCTGCTCTCATCACCGGGGCCGCTATTATCACTGCCGCCCCAAGGCCGAAGCTACAACCGTGGGCCGCCCGCCATCATCACCGAGGACTGCGAACGCTAACTATCGCCAACCAGGGCCGCTGTCACCGTTGCAACCATCAGGGTCCGCTGCTACTGTCTTCATCACTGGGGCCGCCGCAATTATCGTCGCTCTAGGCCGCCGCTGCTACCCGTCACGAGTACGGTAATCGCTACTGCGGACGTCAGCCATCGTCATCCAGGACCGCTGTCACCGCCGTAGTTAAAAAGGGCCGCATTCGCCCTTCGCCACAATCAGGGCCGCTTACAACACCACTGCGGGAGGTTGCTGCCGCCCTCATCATTACATGGGCCACTGCCAACGTCACCGCTAAGGCCGCCACCACCACTGCAAGGGAACTGCAGGCAGCCGTTGCTGTCGCCGTCACAACCGCCGCGACTGCTCTCATTGCCACGCACTTCACTATGACTGACGCGTAGCCCTGCCAATCGGGTGTCATCAGTAGCACTCCCGTCGCCGTACAATTACCCGCCGAATAACCTCCGACACCGACTGCCGACTCTCTCTCTTTACCTGCTGCTCTCTCCTTCGCGACAAGTTGCCGGCATTCTAGATAGCCGCGTGTGTGTGTATCATTGTATTTTATTTGGTGGGGGTAGTGGGACCTTCGCTGGACTCTGGAGCGGCTGAGCATACCTCAGCCTTCGACAAAACCCACCTCGTACAGACGTGGTTCGCCTTTTGCTCTTATTTATATGGTATATAAATTTTTTTGTGAAAACTTATTTTTACAGGTACTCTAACGGGTCTAAGGTCAGATCTTCGAAAAATTAGAAACTTAATATTTCAGAAAATTTTGAACTGATTTTTAAACAATTTAATCGTTGTAAAGATGATTTAACCCCCTTTCTTGTGATATGCATATTTGTATACTTCGTATATAAAAATATGAGAAAAAACCAATTTAAATGAAAAAATAACTTTTCTTTGTTTAAAAAAGTATTTTAAACAAAAAAAATACTAACCGATTTTTTAACAAGTAAGAAAGTCTAAGCCCGGGCGAGCCGAACATTAAATACTCGCCGCAAGTATTAAATATGTTTTCACCTTTCTGAAAGCTACCGCTACATGGTAAGCCGGGGTGTATCAATTTTGAGTAAATTAGCGTCCTTATATTTCGAAATATTGAAGTTTCAAGCATTTCTGAAATTTACCGTTATATGAAAAGCGGCCGTAATTTTTGTCCGATTTCAATAAAATTTAACGTTTTGCTTTTATGTGGCAAGCACAATAACCGCACCGAGTTTGGTACGAATTGGTGGAACGGTTACCGAGATACATATATGTGATCATAAGTGGGCGGTGCCACGCCCATTTTTCAAAATTTTATCATAAACGTTTTTCGTGGTAAAGAATTGTTGCAAGCATCAATTTTGAATAAATCAGCTTTAATATTTACTGATTTATCGAAGATGTCGTATTTCTCTAAATTACCGTTATATGGGATTCGGGCGTGGTTATTGTCCAATTTTAAAAATTTTCAGCCGTTTGGTATGCTGTGCCAAGGCCAACAATTGTGCCCAGTTTGGAAGAAATTGGTGCAGCGGTTACCAAGCCATACACATGAAACTATAAGTGGGCGTGGCTACGACCATTTTCCAAATATTTATAATATTCTTATTTTTAGTCTAAAAATTATTGTAAATGTCAATTTTGAGTGAATTATCTTCAGTAGTTACTAAAATATCGCAGTTTTCGTATTTCTGAAAATTATCGTTATATAGGAGGTAGGCGTGGTTATTGTCCGATTTTACCCATTTTCAATACCATCCGTCCTACGCCCGAAAGAAGTGCACGTACCAAATTTCGTTAAGATATCTCAATTTTTATTCGAGTTATCGTGTGCACAGACGGACGGACGGACGAACAGACAGTCACCGCTTAATCGATTTCTCTTTTCATTCTGATCATTTATCTATACAAATGTATCTCGATTCGTTTTGCCTGTTACAAACAACCGTTATGTGAACAAAGTTATAATACCCTTGTGCGCAAGTGCGCTCGGCTATAAAAATTGGTATCGTTGTAAAGGCAATTAAACCCCCTTTCTTCTTATATGCATATATGTATACTTCGTTAATAAAAATTTGAAAAAATTTGAAAATTGAAAAAACACTGAAAGAAAAAATAACTTGTTTTATCAAAACATATTTTAAACAAAAAAACTACTCACCAATTTTTAAAAAATTGGCATCATTGTTAAGGCGATTAAACCTCCTTTCGTATAATATGCATATTTGTATACTTCGTATATAAAAGTTTGAGAAAAAAGCACTTAAACTGAAAAAATTCCAATTTTTTCATTAAAAAAAAATTACAAAAAAATTACTAACTAGTTATTCAATTGGGTACCGTATTTAAATAAAACAAATAATTTATAGTTTTTTAAGCGTTCATTCGCCCTGTAAAAAATAGAGGAAAAGTATATGTAACAGAAGTCTAAGGCATATAAAAATATAAAAACACAATGGTTTTTGATTTCTTACATAACTGGTTATATATAAAAATTAAAGATAATTTTCTGTTTTTTTTTAATAAAGTATTTACTTTTACTAATTAGTAATTTTTTTTTGTTTAAAATATTTTTTATAAAAAAGAAATTGGTATTTTTTCCTTTTAAGTGTTTTTCTCAAATTTTTTTTACGAAGTATACAAATGTGTATTTACGAAGTATACAAATGTGTATATCAGAAGCAAGATCGCCTTTGCAACGGTATCAATTGTTTAAAAATCGGTTGGTAATTTTCTTGTTTAAAATTATTTTTTTTTATAAAAAAAGTTATTTTTTTTTTAAATGTGGTTTTTCTCAAATTCTTATATATGATGTATACAAATATGCTTTTTAGAAGAAAGAGATTTAATCGCCTTTACAGCGATACCAATTTTTTAAAAATCGATTAGTATTTTTTTTGTCTAAAATACTTTTTATAAAATAAATGAAATATACAAATATGCATATCAAAAGAAAGGGGTTTAATCGCCTTTATAACGATACCAACCTTTTCAAAATCGAATTTCCTTTCAATGTGCTTTTTCACAAATTTTTATATATACAAATTATAAAAATATGCATATCAGAAGAAAGGGGATTTAATCATCTTTACAACGGTACTAATCTCTTAATAAACTGTTAGTAATTTATTTGCTAAAAATATTTTTTTTATAAAAACAGGTACTTTTTCATTTAAATGTGTTTTTTACAAATATGCATATCGAAAGAAAGGGGGTTTAATCAATCAATATAAAGAATTTAATTTTTCGAAGACCTGAACTTTGACCCCTTATTGCACCTGTAATATAGGTTTGCACAAAAAAGTTATATACCATTTAAATAAGAGCAAAAGGAGGACTGCGTCTATATTTTTAGATTTTTAGTTATTGACATGCAATAGTTAAATATAATTTTTTACCAAAGGTCCTATTTCGAACTTCGAGGCCCATATCTCGATTTCGGAGGCCAACTTCGAAAAACGGAGAAATCGCTGTTTTACCTATGACTCCAGCTCTTTAAAAAATTGGTTTGGTCCAATATCCAGAAAAAAGTTGATTTTGCCTTACAGTGTTATTGAAAGTCTCCTGAAGAGAACCAGGGTTTTCGATCGAAAAATATTGATTTTCAAGAATTCTATACCATTTCTACGAAAAGTTGTTTTTTTTTCAATACAAAAATACATGGAACACTTTGAGCGCTTTGAGCGACCTCTAAATATTTTTTGATTTCAAAATAAAAAAATAAGGGTACACTTTTTTTCGATATAGAACAATCTAAGGGGGTGAGAGCATTAAAATTCCGACTTTACTTTTTTTTGGACCACCCTAATATACATACATACGTGTCCATATCAGTGTCATAATGAAAAAAATCAAAACCTCGAGAAAAACGGCTTCAATGTTAAAGTTTGCATTTCCCATTATAAAAATGAAGATACATTTTTTTAATGAGGTGTTGTTTATCGATACAGCTATGGAACTTTTAAAAAACTTAGAAGAAAAGGTGGCGGTCATTATCTCATAGTACATACTTAACTGGAATGGATTTCTTTTTACAAGCTTTTATTTGACTTGTTTTTGATTGTGACGCTCTTGCAGTAAGGTAAGATATGTATGTATTTCAAATAAACTAGTGAGTTCTTTTGACATTCCGGTTAGCTCTTTTAAACGGTCTGGTGAGATGCCATAGTGTCACAGTTATGCTGGCAAGTCAGCAGTCAAGTGTGCGAGATGGTTATCATTTGAAAATTTTTGCACTGCCAGGTTTTGATGTGTCTCATCTGTTGTCACTTTTTTCTTTAACTAGCCGACCCACAGTGGGACAGAATGACCTAAAATTTGGCATACACTAAACGGCTAGAGCTAGGCAGTTAAAATCGGTACACTGATTCTTCTTGATAAAATAAGTATTTTTACTCAGTTTCAGATCAGATTTACTAAGCCGTTACAAAGTGACTGAAATGAAATGTAAACACACATAGATATCGTACACATTTTTCACAAAGAATTAACCTCAATTGTCCCAGATTAATTTTTTTTATATTTCTTTGGTTTCATCTATATACAGGGTAAAGTAGCGTTAAAGTAAAGGAAAAAATATGACTAAAACTTTGGGAGTAGTATCGTTCTTCGGATATCGGCCATTAATGGCAACACGGGGCGTATTCCAGACGATTGTTATACGACAGTATTCGGTTAAGATAGGAAATAATATAAACATTTTTTATAAGTTTTAATACATTTATTGATAATATATCCATATTCTACGTACAAAGCGGATGAAGAAGTTAATTTTTAGTATGAAAATTAGCAAAACATTTGAAACATAAACCCTCATCACATTTTGCACAGGCTACTCGTCCTATAGTTTTACATGCTTCACCAGCAGAAGGACAGTAACGCCCTTTATGCATGTAAAAGAATGCTGGGAGTCGCTTGGGGTTTGTCATCTGCTCTGATGCATTGGTGCTACACAGTAATATTCAGCCCAATACTGCTTACTGCTCTATGGCGCTTTGGTGTGCTGGAATGCGGCACAAAAGTCCTTATGCCTCGGGCCAATGGAGAAGGTGCAGCGCCTAGCGGCACTGTGCATCGCGGGAGCGCTGAGGTCCACTTCGACGGCTGCTCTTTGAAAACCCTGCTGCAAAATCCGCACGTAGATTAACGGTCATATGGAAATTAAATTTCAGAACCTTTGGGCACCACTTAATTGGGGCGGGAAGCACAAGCAGCACAGGCTTCCTGGCACCTAGCTTTAAGTGGAAACGAACTTTTTGCACAACGATTGAGGAAGAGGGATGGAAATGAAACCTTGCCATAGATCCCTAAATATTTTCACGGACGGCTCTAAATGGTTACGGGAGTGGATGTCGGGATTTACTGCCGGGAACTGAACGTCAGGCGGACAATAAGGCTACCTGACCATTGCAGTATATTTCAAGCAGAGGTTTTCGCAATGAGAATAACTACAGAGCTAGCCCTCACCTCAAACTTAAACCTATTCCAGGCGGCAATCAAGGCAGTTTCCTGATATAGGATTTCATCCATAAACGTCCCTCGAAGCCGGGAAGCCATTCACAAGCTAGACGCTGATAAAAGGCTACACATCTATGGGTTGCCCGGTCACAAGGGAATCTAGGATGATGAAGTAGCAGATGAGTATGCAAAAAACGCCACCAGTTTTCCCTGGAACAGACAAACTACATTTGTATTCGACTTCAAAACTTGTACAATGAAATATACGATAATATGATTAGGCAGTTCAGAGCTAGATGGAGTGAGTTAACCACCTGAAAAACTGCGAAAATACATACAAACGATATTTGTTTACACCGCCTCATACATGATGGTATTTTGCGTTACCATACGGCAACACCGGGTCAATTTCGGCTAGCGAATGTAGTAAAAAGAGGGGCGTAATGTGGCCCCGTGTTGCCATATGGCAACGCACTTAAAAAACACTTAAATTATATATCATGCACGATTGTTTCTTATTCTTACTTGTTACCAATAGAGTCCACAATGTTTTAACTAATATTTTGTCACTATCATATTTTGTAAATAAAAAAAAAATTCTATAATTTCATGCTTACTTCTTCATATACGACATTTTGAGGTTTTTTGTCACTTCTAATTTTGTTTAAAGAACACACTTGCATTACACTCGATAGACAGCAAGGATCTGACGGGAGCGTAAGCGTTTCGAAAGATACACCTTTTAGGAATTAGTTAACGTACATATAAGCATTTTGAAGTAAGCCGTTTTTGTTTTACGCCCTCTTAAAGATTATGTATTTTGCGTTGCCATATGGCAACACGGGGTCAATTTGGGTTAAGCATAGAGATGGCAATTTCAGCCCTGGGCGTCGGCAGGTAGAGGCTGGGGAGTGCTCCCCCCCTAAAATTCAAAAATATCATTGTAAGTTTCCTTCTGTTTATTTCATAATCAATTTCCAATTTAAAAAATTTGTGCAATAAATGAAAACTTTAGGGGTCTTCACATCCTTTTCGGTAGTTTTGGTAAACTGCTGGTTCTTAGTCGATAATTTTATCAACTGTCAACGTCCTTCTCAGCATACTTTTTTTAGTGTGATAAATTAATAGTAAATTATTATTATCTTTTAATATTTTGTACTTAGTTTGCACTTGTAATTTAGGTTTGTCTATGTTAGGCGTTCACAGAGGTTTTATAAAAAAAAATTTGGCGAAAATACGAAGTCGCATTTTAAAATTTGTACGAAATAAAGGTAGTTAACACATTTTTAGTTTAACTCTTTAATAAGTTTGTAATAAACTTCAAGCAATTTCATTTCCTTTCCCAATAAACATTGTGGCGATAAATTACCTTCGTATCCATTAGGAATATCGAAGTCATAACCAATCTTAGTCTTCCAGCCTTCATAATACATATATACACATATTATATACATATATATGTATATTGGAAATCTACACGAAATGAGTATGAAAAAAAAATTAAAAGCGCAATAGCAAGAGAGAAAGTGAAATCCAGCTCACTCCCTTCCATTAAAATTTCAATTCGATAATGGTCTGGATAACGAAGGTTGCACTTTGCTGTAAAATGGCCTCGAATGGAATACGAACCATTTCCACATTCATTATCGAAGGTGAGACTTGAAAATACTAGTTTTCCAATTACCTTCGAATTGTCAACCAATCCCAATGTTTATTGGGTATATTTTAACTTTTCTAATAAAATATACATTACAAATAATCTCGCACACCCTCCCCTTCCCTCCTAAATTATGATCTGCGTACCCTGAGATTTTTGTCGCAAACGCTAAGACCCGAGATTTGGTCGGATGCCCCTGAGCAATCAAAAGAAATGAAAATCAAATCTGGCAACCCTAGTCGTTCTAAACATCCTGTAGCCGTTTGATGGTATTTTTATATCCGAGCGCACCTGTGCCCAAGGATATTATAACTTTGTTCTAATAACGGTTGTCTGTAATCATCTAAAGGAATATAGTTAGGTATCAACATATGCATACATAAATTCTCAGAATAGAAAGAGAGATTGATTAAGCCGTGACTGTCTGTCCGTCCGTCCGCCTGTGCACACGATAACTCGAGTAGAAATTTAAAAGTCGGACAATAACCACGCCTCTTCCCATATAACCGTAGGTGGCGGAAATACGAGAACCGCGATATTTTAGTAACAGCTGAAGAACTCAAAATTAATATTTACAAGGACCCTTTAACGAAAAATAAGAATATTATAAATTTTTGGCAAATGGTCGTAGCCCCGCCCACTTATGATTACATGTGTATATCTCGGTAACCGCTCTACCAATTTCTACAAAGTTTACACAGTTTTTGCCCTTGGCAGATCATAGCAGATGCCTGAACATTTTAAAATCGGACAATAACCACACCCACACACCATGTAACGTTAATTTAGAGAAATATGAAATCTTCGATAAATGAACAACTACTGAAGCTAATTTATTCAAAACTAGCAAATGCCTGGCTTGCTCCGCGACGCCTTATAAGAACTTTTGCGTTGACCAATACAAAAATAATGTTGATATTCAAAAACGGTTTGTAATGTAAAATTTATAAGTTTAGGTTGAAAGGAATGAAGAGCATAGGCCAAGAATAATAGCGCTGAGATAACATTAGGGTTAAGTACTAGTCTCTTTCGATGCTATGAGCTCTTATTTCCACTTGTGACAAGAATGATAGAATACAAGATTGCGCCGATCAGAGAGGATTTTTAAGAATAACTTTTGTGTGACGTCACACTGGTGCAATTGCGAGAGAGAAATGCCAAAACGTGAGCAAGAATGGAAGAAGAAGAAGAAATATTGCAAGGAAAACGTAAACAGGTTGCACAAGTGTAACGTCATGGAAACAACGATTCTGTCAAATTCGTTAAGAGAGGAATAGTGGTCCGAGATCGGCGCAACCTTTGTATTCTCTCAATCGTGCACTTGTGAGATATCTGCAATTATGGCAAGGTTTGCCGAGAATGCGTAATCTTCATCTATAATCCTGCTGTTCCACAGGACGAAAGAGTTTTCCCGTTCAAATGCGGTCATTGATATTCCTACCGTGTTCTCTATAATTCAGCACACTTCTTCTTGATATACCGGTCACCCATTGATTTGCCTAGATTATCCGTGGAGATTAAACAATTTTGCGCTTCTTTGTATGCATACTTAAAGAATGGGGCTTTATTAAGCCATCTAAAATGTAAATTTGTAAAGGGGCATCTAAATATCGCGATTTCAGCGCCATCTATGTTTTAGATCCATTTTTTTTTTCAGATGCACTTCTTATCATAAAGTTAGTACCCGTTAATCCAGATCATACGATAAAGACGGGTTCTCTAAATATCTTGACTCCGGCGCCATCTGTCGGCACCATTTTTTGCAAAATTGTATTTTACGATGCAGAGCGGCATTTCAAATTCATGATTCCGAAGTTATGGCTGATTAAAAATTTCACTCGTATAAGATGTGCCACGCCCCTTTTACAAAAGTATATGGGTGTTTCCATGCAGCCGTACGCGACATTCTTACGCTTATGGAGTAACATAAATCCCTCAAAAATAAAAGTTACTGAAAAACAAGATTACGGGTATGTTGCAACCCATGGGTCCTATGTTTGAGAAAGATATAAGCAGCCTCGAAACTTTGGTGTGGAAAATATCCGTTCAAAACAAGGTGATAACATACGCGACAAAAAAAGAAGTGGTTTTAAGGCACATATACATATATGCGAAAGTCTGCGAATCATGGGAGTTTTTCTTTTCTTTAAAATTCCTAGACTAAGCTAAATAATGTACCTTTACAATCCTTCCATTTTTTAATAGAAATTATCTCGGGTTTTTTTTTATTTAGAAAAAAAAAACATAACGTACGCGACAGATTTTTTCCCATACAATATTTTTACTAGTAACACATACTAAATTAAATTTTTAATTAAATTTTTTCAGTTCTTCTCTCCACCGTTTCCCGTTTTCAAAACCTTTTTCCGCCATCTGAATGCGAATTTTAAAGTTATAAAGCCGTTTGAATTCACTTGCTTGCATTTTCGGTTAACATTTTCATGGAAAGACCCATATGTATTTTACAATAAGCATCTACGATAGATATGTATGTCAACACACCAAATCTCAAAGTCATGTGACTTACGGTTTCATTTATTATTCTTTTTTTTATACCATAGGTTACGACCGAGGTCACTCTCTATATACCAGTTAAAGCCCCATGAAAATCCATTCAGTATTTCTCGAGATTGGTGAGTTCAAACAGACAAACAGACAAACAATCTACAGTTTTATTATAGTATAGAAGAAGAAGATTGATGTTTGCAATAATTCTTTAGCAAGAAATACGTTTTTAACAAATGTTTGGAAAATGCGCGCAACACCGCCTACTGGTGACCAAATATGTGTATCTGGGTATGCGTTTTATTAATTTGGTCAAACTATTGTACTTCACACATAACAGAAAGACGTTAAAAATGATTGAAATCGGACTAAAATTACGCTTACTTTTCACATAACGGTAAGTTTCAGGAAAACAAAAATTTCAATATTTCGAATTTTAAGGACGCTAACTTGTTCAAAGATAATACTCAAAACAATCTCTGAAAAAGAAGTAACATTATTGTGGCATTTTGGAAAATGGACGTGGCACCGCCAATTTATGACTACACAAGTTTATCTCATAAGTCTAACTGCACATACCATCGAAGATGTTTAAAAAAAGGTTAAAATCACCACTGCTTACCATGTAACGGTAGTTTGCGGAAAGGTGAAAAAAACTGTAGGGCTGTTCAGGATCTTATGCATATGCTCTTGCATTTGCATATTCGGTGCATTTGTAAATTTGCACCAATAAAATGCAAACGGTTGCCATGGTAGTGAGCACAAAATTTGTAGATGCAAATGCACAAGCTCCTGAACAGCCCTTTTATTTAGTACGTATGCCGAGTAGAGCTGCAAAAAAATCGATTTTCACAACATCGATGTTTTTACACTAATTTTTTATAAAGATCGATTAAAATCGAATTTTTAGGGAAAACTATTAGACATGTTCTGTAAATCACACGATTTCAAATCGGTGCGATTTACAAAACCTATTTTCGACATTTCTTAACAAAAATACAAAATTTCGTAATAAGCCAATTGAAATGACGGAAATTATGTGTTTAAAGTAGTTCCTAACTTCCATTAATTAGACATGTCATTGCCTCCTAAAAATCGTTGACTATTATTTATTCCGTTATTCTCATTTAAATTTTCATTGAGGTATTGAAATCAGAGTTGCAATTTTAAGTCAATAAGTTTTACATTAAAACGTTTATGTTTCATTTTCGTTATAAAAAGTTATTGCTGATATAACAAGAATATTTATTAAAATTCAAAAAAAAGAAGCATGAATTTAATTCAACGTATACTTATACATATATGTATGCCCACCTCTAGTTCATACACTTCACATTTTTAGTTGATACTGTAATGTGGAATCTTTCCACATTATGATTTTTACGCCGCATTCCACGCACTCACTCTGCGAACTGAGGAGCCCTAGGCCTCCGCCGGCTCTGTTGCCGGCCAACGCTGGTAGTCAGCAAACCGCCGGAAATTAGGTTATTAAAAATAAACTGGACCGCTCGGTTTGTAGTATCGCACAATAATGCCGCTCAATTTATTTTTTCCATTTTATCCTAAACTTAGCTGCTATCAAATACAACAGAGTTCCTTTTTAATATCGTAAATTCTTAGATGTAATATATTACATTGGGCGAATTCATATAAGGTGATTTGAAGCAAGAATATTTCAAAGTGTATGAAGTAAAGGTGGGCAGGGAGTATATATACATATAGACATTATAACAAATTGAAAAAAAAATGCACCCTGAAACTCAAAGTTTAGTAATGATTCCCTATGAATATCCCCTCTCTATGATAATTCTACGAGGTGCTGCATCGATCGTTTATTTTCTCATAGGAATAAAACCTAAGAAAATGATTTCTTCTATTTTGAGGTCAATATAATTTTTTAGAATCAATCAAAACGTCCGAAACTTCAAGAATACATTAGAGGTATTCACGATCCGGTGCATACTGTCTAGCATGATGCATAGATAGCATATATAGCATGATTGGCTAATTTTGTTGTTATTTGATCACATGGAACAACAACCAATCATGCTTTTTATGCTATCTATGCACCATGTTAGACAGTATGCACCGGATCGTGAATGCCCCTATATATTATACGCCATTTAAGTGTTAAGCAGGCTCATATGCTTTAAATTCCTAAAATCGTGTTTTTTTTTGTGAACCTTTTTCCAGGAATATTTGAATTTTTTATCACGCGCCACGTTTGTGTCGTAGCAACTGTTCATTAATTTATCGAAAATTTTGTATAATTTTTAATTAAAAAGATGTGTAAAAGAGAGGTGGTGAAAATGGCATTTCAAAACAAAAACTATATTCATAATTTCATAAACAAAAAATGTTACCAGCCATTTTTCAAGACATGAGTTCTTGCCAGCTTTTTTGATCTACTAGCCTACTGTGCGACGGCACCTCCGTTAAATGTACAATCGCGACGAATTTTTTGTATTTACACTCATATGTTGATGATTTGGTGAGCTATTTAAAAACCATAACCAACACGATAACTTGTTCATATGGTGCAATATATGCTACGAATCTGCATACAAATTGGCTAATTTTGTGAATTTATAAGACGTCCTCAGTGTCAGAGCCGGCTGGTCTCATCGTTCTTCAAAGCGAAAATGCCGCTCAGAATGACTACTGGTGATTCACCATATACATACATACATACATATGTAAGTGTATCAAAGTTAAGACGCCTCAAGTTAAGTTTCGCTGAGGTGCATACAGAAATTTGTATTTAAATAACTTCGTAGATTTTTATTTTGCTTAATAAGTGCATATGTGTATTAGGACACCTTCCCAACATAGCGGAGCTATATTGCGGGACAAAATCGTTATATGTTCGTTAGCGTTCCAATCGAAAAATATTTTTTTTTTTTATTTCAAGACCCTACTCCTAATTTTCTTCCTTTTCATGAGAACTATTATTGCCAACTTTTATAGATATTTTAAAAATCCTTTAGGGGACGCGACTTGTCATTTTAGGTCGGAAAGTACGGTTTTGTAGATTTATCAGTTTTTTTATGACTAGTTTTCATTTAATTTTAAAGACTGGAACATGTTCTGAAAAGAGGATTCATAGGATGTGTAACAATCTATTATCAGACTTGGATTTTTCATCGGACAAACTAAAAAAAAACATTTTTTTTATTCTGTTAAGTTTCGACCATCACTTATTTCAACAATTTCAAACTAGTAGTACTATCTAAAATTGAACCTATTTTCAAATTTATTGCAATCGCATAAAAATTGTGGAAGTTAGGCGACTTTTTTTAAATGCGGCCTTGACTTTATATTGTGTATGTACCGGACTTTCAGATTTTGTAAGCAGTGGTACTAAGGAATTCATCAATATGTATTAAAAATTTATATATACAATCGCTCTTTAGCAAAATAGTGGGTTTTCAAGAAAATTTAGGATAATGGTACCGCCCACTTATGTGATATATGCGTATCTCAAAAACCCCTTGACCGATTTCGACCAAATTTGGTACACACATTGTGCTTAGCCTTCTTATGCACCGTCTTGAAATTTTTTGAGATAGGAAAAAAACCTACTCCCCCTTAAATATAGCTGGCTTTGGGTTTTTTGAAATTACCGTTATGTTGGTGGAGCCCGTGGTTTTTGTCCGATTTCAAATACTTTTAATACAGCGCTTAAGGTTCCCAAGCACAATGTGTATACCAACCCATTATCCTAAAATTTCTTGAAAAAAACACTTTTTTGCTAAAGAGCGATTGTATATAAAATATTTAATACATATTGGTGAATTCCTTAGTCACACTGCTTAAAAAATCTGAAAGTCCGGTACCTACACA
Organism: Rhagoletis pomonella; assembly: GCF_013731165.1. Lineage (NCBI taxonomy): Eukaryota > Metazoa > Arthropoda > Insecta > Diptera > Tephritidae > Rhagoletis > Rhagoletis pomonella. The sequence goes on along the minus strand of NW_023458561.1, from coordinate 4,418,465 downwards.
ATATAAATTCAAGGCCGCATTTAAAAAAAGTCGCCTAACTTCGTCAATTTTTATGCGATAATAGATAAAAGTATATTTTAAAATAGATTTAATTTTAGATAGTACTATATATTTTGAAATTGTAGAAATTAGTGATGGTCAAAACTTAAAAAGTAAAAAAAAAAATGTTTTTTTTTTATTTGCCCGATAAAAGCTCCCGACAATCCAAGTCTGACAATAGATTATTATGCATCATTTTAAAGACCTATAAATCCTCTTTTCACAACATATTCGATCTTTAAAATTGAATGAAACCTAGTCATTCAATAACTGATAAAACTGCAAACCCGTACTTTCTAAAATAACACGTCGCGACCTCTAAATGATTTTTAATAACCTAAAAAATATATAATATATCTCATAAAATAGACGCACATTAGGGGGTAGGGTCTTGAAACTTCAAAAAAAGTCTTTCGATGGGCATCTAATGTACATTCATACATATGTACATATCTCACAGTCTCACAGAAATCTGGATCTGGATCTGTCAAAAGAAGAAATATGTGAGAACATAGTAATGATCTAAAAATAAATGGACTAAAAAGTAGAAAATATTAATATTCCCTACACTCTAAAAATTGTGGTTTACATTTACGCATATTAAGATAAGTAAACAGTTTCCTCTCTTAATTTATGCAAATTTACACACTGAGTAAATCGTTTACTTTGGGGGATGGAATTTTGACCGCGTGAATTAAGGCCGCCTTTTTATTTGTTTAGCGGCATAATTTAATTTTTTTGATCCCGGCCTAATTTCACTTGGCAAAATGAATTATGCCCACGCGGCCTAACTTCATTTGTTGATCGTTTTTGATTGGCAGAATTAAATTATCCGCATCAAATCATAAATAAATTTTAAACCACAAAATAAAGAAAGGTGTTATCTGCAAAAGGTGTTCCGCGCCCCTCTTCTTCGGCAACACAGAAAACAGAATTCTACTTAGTGTTAGGGTTATAAGGAATTTTGACCACGTGAACCAAGGCAGCCTAACTACGCTTGTCAAAATGAATTATGCCCGCGCGGCCTAATTTAATTTTTGGATCGCGGTCTTAATACAAGCTGCCATAATTCACGGAGCCGTTTACTTTTACTTACCACATGTGTGGCGTAGAACAAATTTAAAAATTTGTTTGTTGAGTTCTTAACACCTAGTGCTCATAATTACATAGTTTTCACCATATATTTAATGCTTCTATATTGGCAGTAACCTATCTGCGCAATTTGTTTGGATCCAGCAATCAAAAAGCTCAGTTATGCAAGACTTATAGCGTTTTCTTTTGTCAAAATAATTTTGAATTTATTCTGCCCTGCGCCAGGGCTGTCAAGTTTTGGTGTTCTTTTCTCAGTATCTTCACATGCATATTTCGTGCTCTTTCTTTAAAATGTTGCACTCTGATAATGTTGCCATATAAGAAGGTGACATTTTTTCCGAGAAAAGAAAACGCCATTAGACTTGACTGGACTTGAAAATTGTATATATGCCAAATGAGCAGCGCGTGTATGTAGTTACCCAAAAAACAATTTAGCTTTGAAACTTGGAGAACTATAGATTTTTGATTTCTAAGTTTAGTTTCTAAGTGCAAAGAGAGCCGAGAGAGAATCATGCTGGCATATCATTTTTTACTTATTTTTAATTAAAAACCTCCAAATATGCCAACAACAATTATTTTTTGTACAAATGCAATTCATATGGCTATCAGAAAACAAAATTTCAAATAAAGATAGAAAATAAAATAAACAAAGTCACAATTTGGTGCGCTTAAATACATTTTTTTCAATTTTAATTTTTAACCAATTTTACCTCAAACAAATTAAACGGTACAATTTTGCGTATATAAATACAAATGCTGAGGATCAAAAAAGAGGAAAATCAATAGATGACACGGAGAATAATCGTTTCTAAGTTTCTAGGTAAGTCAAGTCAAGTCTAAGTCTTGCATAACTGAGCTCAAAGGGAGATACATAGTTTTGACCCAAATGCGCGTTTTGCGCATGCACAGGCTTTCCATCACTCTAAAAAAAGATTGTGTAGATTTCCTAGCTAAAAGTCATGTTACTGATTTCCTACCATATTATTCGCGAAATTACATGCTCGATTATTCAACGAATAGTTTGTTTAAATTTCAGACTTTTCAGAGTGTAATATAGCTGCTGTGGTGTGCGTAAATTTACTGCGAAAGTGTGTACAATAGGGCGGGTCAATTTGTATGGATCGATTTTTTTCGACATTGTTCCTAGCATATTCGGATTCTTCATAAAATTCTAAGAAAAAAATTCCTCCAGACCATAGCTCTAAAGTCAATTTCGAGCCTGCGCATTTTTAAAAGAAGATATCTTATATATAAAAAATGAATTGCTGTCCGTTAGCCTCGCTAAGACTCGAAAACGGCTTGACCGATTTGAATATTTTTTTATTTATTTTGGTTTGTTTTTTATAATATCCGGATGGTTAAAACCAGAAAAAAATAGAGAGTTGCCACATGTTCAACAATTTCAGTATATGTAAGTTAATGATATAAATTAGATATTACAATATGACTGTCAAAAGAAAGAGGTTATGAAGGCTTACCAGCGAAAATATTTTTGAGGGGGTTGCCACCTGTTTTAAAATTTAATTAAATTAAATTGCTAAGACAAATTAAATGTTGAAATATGGGTATCAAATTAAAAAGGTTTAAGAAGGCTTACTACTGAAAATATTTTTGAGTCGAGTTGCCACCAATTTCTAAAATTTAATTCAATTAAGTTAATAAGGTAAAGTATGTATTATAATATAGGTGTCAAACACAAAGTATTTGAAAAATTATTGATTAAGAAATATTTTCTATAGGCCTGCCACTTACCTGAGCGGTAAAAACTAAAAGCCATACTCGCAAATATTATTCAAAGCTTTTGACGCTCGCATCAATGTGGAATACTGTAACTCCGTCAAGTTAGTCTTTATTGATGGCAAACGAAGTACTATCATGTTTGGCAATACATCACCCCATCGAACAATGCATCGAAATTTTAAACAAAAACCAAAACCGACTTCAATTCTCATATACAAATTTAAGAGTACCGTTATTTTCTTCATGGCCCAATTATCGGATCTACACTTAATTAGTAGGAGATTACCTCTGAGGAACAACCTTTCCTTTAAAAAAGATTTATAGAAAACGGATTACGTAGTCCAAAGCTATGCGGTAACATACATAAAAAAATATACCGACGAATTGATAAAATATGCAGATTAATATTTAATAAAGTGTTGCGGATATATTTTTTTAATACAAACCTGTGCTTGGGAGTTTATTGATACGTAAAATTAATTTATGATAACTATTTTTTATTTAAAAAACCGCAAGATTGCACTACAAAGCAAATTACATATTTTTTACTATTGTAACGGGAGAAGTTACTGTATATATTGTTTTATATGTACAGTGTTGAAAAAAAGTTTTGGCACAGTATCTTTTTAAAAAACATAGTTCTTACTACACCAAAACACATAAAAATCAAATGTGTAAACCTTGTGAAAAACTCAGGAAAATTCAATAAATCTGCATACTAATTTGCAATTTTATATTCAGATTTTCAAGCAACTTTAAACTTGCACTTTGATAAACAAAAATTGAGTACTTGGAATTTACTTACTTACTTTGCCTATATTGCGAAAAATGCACTGTGCCAATACTTTTGCTCGTCACTGTAAGTAAATAAAACTTGAGCTTTAAAAAACCAAAAAAAAAATAAATAAAGTTTTACAATATTTCAAAATAATTTTTCGAATCATAAATTTTTGTATGATTAACAGCGAATTTATATTTATTTTGGTTTTAGATCCTTTTCGCTTTCAACACGAGGTATCTTTTTTCTACTTTCTATTGTCAAAACCATAATTCCCTCTCTATTTTTATCAATCAATCAATCAATTTTATAATTTTTTTTTCCGGCATTTTTCTTAATTACAGGTAGAGCTTTATAAAACTTTTATAACACCAAATGTGTATCAAGCTTAGGATTTTGTGTTATCCGGGCAGGCTTATTAATTTAACCAGAGAATATATTTCGTTTATTAAGTTTACCCAGTGGTTAAAACTTGTTGAAGTTTTATTTAAAAAGGTAAGGAATAAGCGAGTGGATGAAAAATATATAACGGTAAGAACAGCCCATATATACATATGTATATGAAAGAATACACACATGCGACGACTCTAGCCATTGTTTGTCACCCCTTTAAATTATAGTTATTTTTTTCTTATTGTATTAAAAAAATAACGTTCGTAACACTTTAGTAAATATTAATCCGTATATTAACTTAGTATATATTAAAGACTAGAAGATGACCCGGTGAACTTCATATCATCTATAATTTATTTGAGTTTCACTTTGATCAATTATAACAAATCTTCAAAAAGCAATACAATGATATCATTAATACTGCCTGCTGTTATAGCTGATAAATGACTCCACACCTATGAGATGTGTCACGCCCCTTTTTACAAACTCATTTATATACATATATCTTTCCATAAGCACCTATCATAGGTATCTGTGCATTTCAAATTTCGAGTTCATGCGACTATAATTCCGAAGTCAGAGCTGTTTAAAAATTTTCACTATGGGAGGTATCCCCCATCCCTCTCCCCCCTTGGCGAGTTCCAATTTTTACCCTATTATAGGTCCAGGAGTCATGGCAATACTTTGGCAAAATTTTATTCGATTCTGTCCATCCGTTTAGGCGGCAACCTGTCACATACATACATACATACTCCCACATATATATAGGAGATTTGCTTTGAAGCGCCATCTTGCGGTTCTTTAAATAAAAAATAGATATCAGAAATGAATTTTTCATATCATAAAACTCTGGAGCACAACTCCTTATTACCTTACCTTACCCGCCCTAATGCACACATAATTGTTCTTATTAAACTTTTATTGTATACAAAGGTACAAAGCATATACGTAAGGTATATTAAAATGTCATTTCGACAGAGTACATTTAAAATTCATTGTAAACTGGTTTGAGATCGTTAATATAAAAAATCATTTTATACATACACTTGTGATCAGCTGATTAAGTCATCAATAGCTCTGATCCAATACTTTTCGTGAAAAATCCTGTAAAACTGTCAAACAGCAAAATTACTCTTTGAAGTGAGAGTAAAAAGTGAGTAACAACAAAAAGTACGGGAACAAAAAAACAATTTTTCCTGTAAAAACGTCAACCAGTGATTGCTTGACACTTTTCATGATTTTACCAGAAGAAAAAGTTCGGGTAAAATCTTGCAACTTCATTCTCTACACAACTCTCCAAAAGTCGCTCTCATTTAAAGGATTTTGGAGGATTTTGGAGTACGGGAACATTTTTCCTGCAACTTCCTGCAAGTTCGTGTAAAATCCTGTAAGTTCATGGAGTACTGGATCAGAGCTAATATTTTGATCGATTGTGGCTGTTTTGCTTTTGTTTATTTAATGTTTATTATTTTTCCACGAAAGCCTAGCTCATTATATAACAAACAAAATATAAATCCACATTTAATTTGTGCAAAAATTATAAAAAATCTGCAAAGTTTCAGCTAAATTTTCAACTTTTTATTCGGATTTTTAAGGATTTTTTTGAGTATGCAGTTTGATAGCCCATTATTTTCCAGGGTCATAATGTGCAAGTTTTAAGTTGCTAAAGAATCGTGTTGATTTTTAATATTTTTTTTCTCTTGTAGACATTTGGCTAGGTGGTCGGTTGTCGAAAATGCTAAATTACGTTCTGCTAAGAAGGAACATATCAATATTTCAGCCTTTTTTGCGTTCATTACATTTTCAATGAAGTCTTAAAAAAGTCGCCTACTTTTTCCGACTTTTTATGCTGCTACAGCTTTTTTGGTGCTTTTGCGAGCGTGCCTGTTGCAAAAGATCAGCTCTTCCTGATTTGGCTTTTAATGTGCAATTGCAAACATTGCAATAAGCCTCGTAACCTCAAGCGTTTACAAAACCAGCCTTTGAACGCGGGATCCTTAGTCCAAGAATCCAAAAAAAATGCGCGTACGCTTGGTTTGCATCGTATTTAAGTCATTTGTGTACAAAGGATAAATATCTTTTGAAGAAGCTGCGGCATAAAACAAAGCTTGTTAAGATTTATTAAGAAAATAATTCAAAATCAGTTCTACCTACAAGATTTAGTAACAGAGAAAGATTATTCGGAAGGTAAAAAACGTCATTTTTTGCACAAAAAACGTCCGAACGTCAACAAGATATAAAAAACGTCCAAATGACGTTAAAAACGTCAACCTGGCAACGCCGGCCGTGAGCCTTGATTCAATAATTAAAGGTTTGCTCAATAGCACGATGTAGGGAGACATTCTTGGCTCAATAGTGACATTAGAGTTCTGCCACTCCCTTAACTCCCTTACAAAAGCTTTGCAAACACACACGAACCCACACACACAGCCTTGCTAAGGTAGCCGATTTTGTCAAGAGGGAGCGAAAAACGGTTTTTTTGAGCAAACCTTTTATTATTGAATCATGGTCGGGAGCGGCTTTTTCGATATAAATTAATGGACTTTTCTTTTCTCGAGATAATGTTGTCCCGTTTTCCTCTGCCCTTTTTGAAAATATTGCCCTCCGACTAAGCAAAAGTGCAATATTTCTACTAAATAATATAGCCATATAGCGAAAGAAACCTAGTGCATACGCTACAATATGAGAATTCAAAATTTTTTAATAGAAAAGAAAACGAAATATGTTTGTAATTTCTCTCTTCTTTTATATTTAAGTTATACACTCATGACTTCTGAGTAAAGCTTAGCTCCGTATAAGCTTTGCTAACCAAAAATAATTTTATTAATTTACTAGTCTTTCTACTTGTGATTTATTTAAATAAAACATGTGAAATTTAGTGAAACAGTTTATTCGTTTTTAGCCGTTTTGTTTTTCGTTCACCACCAGACCCAATCGCTTTTCTTCTCTATCTAATCCCGTGCATGCAGAAAAGACGTAGCTCCTGTTTTTACCGATAATATCGATGTCGTCGGCATACGCTAGCAATTGTACGCTCTTGTAAAGTATTGTTCCTGAGCGGTTCAGTTCTGCGGCTCTAATAATCTTCTCAATCAACAGATTAAAAAAATCACCTCTGAAACCTCGTTTGGTATAAAACGGCTCGGAGAGGTCTTTCCCAATTCTGACAGAGCTGATCGTATTGCTCAACGTCATTTTGCACAGCAGTATTAGATTTGCGGGGATACTAAATTCAGACATCGCGGCATAAAGACAATTTCTTTTCGTGCTATCGAAAGCGACTTTGAAATCGAGAAATATATAGTACGTGTGGATCCTATTCTCGCGGGTCTTTTTCAAGATTTAGCGTATGCCGAATACCTGATCTATGGTGGATTTCCCAGGCCTAAAGCCACACTGATAAGTCCAATCAGTTCGTTGACAGTGGGCTTCAGCTTTTCACACAATACACTCGGTAAGACCTTATAACCTATGCTTAGCAGGTTGAACCCGCGGTAGTTGGTGGGGTCGACTTTCTTGTGGATTGGGCAGAGCACACTTAAATTCCAGTCGTTGGGTATGCGCTGACCGTATTCTGCATAAGAGCTGATGCATGCACCTCATCAGCTCCTCGCTGTACTTGAATAGTTCGACTGGCAGACCGTCAACTCCAGCAGCTTTGTTGTTTTTTAGCCGCGTAATCGCTATTCGTACTTCGTCATAGTCAGGCGGTGCGACATCGACTCCATCGTTATTTTAAAATAAAACGAACAATTTCAATGAAGTTTCCTTTAACATTAAATATTTTATATGTTTTTAATAAAAAAAGGTGCGAACCACGTACGTATAAAAAATTACCAAGCACTGATAATGATTTTTGATTTGAAATATTATTAAATTGGTATAAATGTGGGAAAGAAAATACTCCGATTTATTGTTTGAATGTTATCAAAGTGGAAAGGCCGTTGAGAATACTCACAATTTATGAAACTTCAAAAAATTGTATTATCCGTCAAAAGTTGTTTATTGAAACTACCTTCTTTTTTGTATCATGCGTACATTCATATTTACATAGAATTCTACTCATTTGGTTGCCGAGTTACGCCGGAATATTGATAGCAATTGCAAAGCTTACTAACTGTCAAGGAAAGGTAGAACCATCCACAACCTTCTAGAAAAAGACTCAGTAGATATAACAATAGCCACTATCAAGCAGTTTGTTGTAGATCACACAATTATAGTAACCTAGGAACGCCGAAGAACTGTTCGCCTTACGAAACTTTCAGGATTACCTGGTATTTCTGTAAAGGAAACGCTTACGGCCCACTTCCTAATGTGGAGCCAGAACTTGTTTTGATCTATGTTACATGTAGGACTGAATCGAAAAAGTTACCAAATTACCAAATATGATAAATAAAGAAACAAAATTACCAATTTCGTTAAAAAATTACCGAAGCGGCAACATTGCATGTGTTACATATGTACATACATACATACTAGTATAAACAGCAGATTCCGTACGGAAGGTGCGACCAGTATCGCTCTTTCCTTAAGCAAATGACGTTTGACGAAACTTTATGTTAAGTACATTATAGTTTCAGAATATCATTTATGTGTATTCGCACGTTTGTATACGCTTGCTCATTCATATTATAGTCAGCCCTTAAGCTTTCCTTGCATTGTTGACCGCACATTTCTTGCTGCACAGAGGCGGGTGCGTATTGTGGCTGCAAAAACATAGAGGTCTCAGTCGATGTTTGTTCCTCGGAGTGCACGTACGTCTAAAACACTGGAAGCATGCCTTCCGTGTATCACAACATTGTCGATTTGGTTTCTCGTTTTTCGATCTGGAGACAGCCATGTAGCTTGGTGTATCTTCTTATGCAGGAATCTAGTACAACATATTACAATCTTTCGGGGCCTGGTGAAGTCGATCAACCTCAATCCGTTATCGAAAGTTTCATCCTGGAGGCTGAAGTTTCCGAAAGTGGCACCAAAGATCCCTTCCTTGCCCACTTAGGCATTGAAATCGCCAAGCATGCTTTTAAATCGTATCGTAAGGAGCGCTCATATGTTCTCTCCAAGCGCTCATAGAAGAGATCCTTGGACACCTCGTCCTTCTCTTCCGTCAGAGCATGGGCCCAGATGAGCGAGATATTGAATCTCGCGCTCCTTTACGTGGCAACTATAGTAGTTGTCGCAAGGCTCCACGCTTACCTTGCCTTGCCCATTCCACCGCATTTCTTGGATGGTGGTGATGTCAGCCTTAGTCTTCCCAAGGTCATCAACCAGCCGGACATAGGCCCCTTCCCCATTAAAGGTCCGGATATTCCAGGTACATACCCTCCAATCATAGTCCTTAATATGTTTGCCGTGGTTGTCATCAAGGGGGGTCTCATCCGAGGCGGTTTTTTTCATTGGGCGGGGTTTTAACGTGGCAGGACCCAAACCCAGCGCACGCAAAGTTTTACGCCTTCTGACATTAGCTCGCTCCCAAACGTGTGTTTGGTCGCTACCCAGAGGATACTTGGAAATCTTGAAAATCTTTCAAGGTTGCCAACTAAACCTTAACACTTTCTTTAAGTACAATGGGTAGGATACCATCCAGACCTGGCGTTTTGAGACTGTCCAAAGACTCAACAGGATTTCTTAGGGCATGTTGATTAGACACAGTTCTGGCAACAAACCAGTTGTACCTTGACAATGTGGTTCTCGCATACCCTCTGTCATCAGTAGAGGGAGAGCAAGGCGTAACCATCCGCTGATTCCCAGGAAAGTGAATCCCTTGAAGAAGAAAGAGTGTTTCAATCATACTCTACGTTAAAGCGACATCAGGCGTCTTACGTGAACGCAGCTTTGTGGTTTGACTCAATAGGGGTATTCTCGAAGTCTTGCATGATGCACGGATTGCACGAAATGCAAAAATACCAAATTGCGAAGAGTACGAGAGCACCCCATTGCAAAGTGGTAGCATGCATGGCTAGCAAGCAGCGAAATTATGTGTCATTCCCACGACAGCCGGTCCTACGTTGTTTCGGCGATCTAACCCCGTTTAGGCCGGCGAAATCCATCAAACGTTTCTCGATCCTAGGGCTACACCTTCTCCGCACCCTTCTGCTCAGGGCTGGCATAGAGTCAAACCCAGGGCCAGAAATCTACACCTGCTGCGTATGCCCGAGACGACTGCATACAAACTCCACCTCGGTCAGGTGCAATGCCTGTGACGGGTGGAGTCACCTCCGTAACTGCTCGGGCCTGCGTACCGGACCGCCTCCACGGCAAACCACCACCCGCCTGGGCAGCACACAATCAACACACCCACACCCCAACACAACAATAGACACACAAACAAACACAATAGCACCCACACACCGCCGCCGGCAACTCCTAGTCCCGCCGACAATTTGCTCTGTTTGTCAGTCCAGAATATACCGTAACGTGACATCAGTCAAGTGCAACTCTTGCCTCGGCTGGTGCCACTTTAGGGCGTGCTCAGGACTTCGCAACACACGAGATTGGACGAGTGACTACGTGGGCCCCTGCTGTGCTGCCCCGTCGCATCCCTCCCCCGCGACGCCGCCAACCACCATCACAAGGCAGCACCCCCTTTTGCAGCACGTACAGCAGGGTGCCGGCAGGCAACACAACTCTTTATCACCACCAGTCACAATCGGTCTCCCAAGGCACACAAAGGTGCTACAATTTAACTGTAACGGACTCCAGAGCAAGATCGAGGAGATAACTGTCTTTATGGGAAGGCATGGAATATTAATAGCTGCGGTCCAAGAGACGAAGTTGCACGGCAATTCAACCCTGTTGAATTGCGCCGGATATAACGTGCACCGTCGAGATCGCGAGCGAGATAATGGTGGAGGTTTAGCGTTCATCACGCACCACCCGTGCAGTATCATCTCATTGAAGCAGACATCGACCGCAGGGATACCATCCTAGAATGACAGGGTATTGCTATCCGGTCAGGCGATGTTGAGCTCGAAATATTTAACGTATACATACCCCCTGTCACCAGCTGTCCGGCAGGATATCTCCCTGAAATAGGTGCGCTACTCAGAGGTGAAAACCGTATGGTAGTTGGTGACTTTAACGCGCACCGCGATCTCTGGCACTCAAGCCTGTCAAATGATCGTAGGGGAATACATTTTGCTGAGCAGATAGACGATTCGACATTCTGCACAATGAACGACGACGCACCCACCAGGATTATGGGCAGCTGCTGCAGCTCGCCAGATCTAACAATTGTCAGCGCAGGTCTGATAAACAGCGTATCAGCGACCTATGCTGACTCTAGCATCAGACCATCTGCCCATAGTCATCTCGATTGATAAACCTGCCGACTTTGCTTCCGTGGATCACCGGACTTATGTCAACTTTTCCAAAGCTGACTGGAAAGGCTTAACGGATGTTACTGAGGGCGCCTTCACTGCACTACCCATACCAACCGACGTTTATGTAGGTGAACGTAAGTTCCGCAGGGTTATCACCGCTGCTGCAGCTCGCTTCATCCCAGCAGGATGTACTAAGGATCCACGTCCGAATTTTCCTGCCGAAGCGGCTGTTCTAGCTGATGAGCGCGACAACCTTCGTCAGGCCGATTCCGGAAATCCCGGTATTAGGGATCTCAATTCGGAGATTCGGCAACTTGTGAACGTACATAAGCGGAAGAGATGGGAAGAGCATCTGAAGACCTACAACTTCGCCTCTGGTGCGAGCAAGCTTTGGTCAATCGTGAGGTCGTTGTCCTACCCGACGATGCGCGACGACAGAGTCGAGATAGACTTTGGTGACTACGCTTCGTCGGGCCCGGAGAGATGCGCGAGCTATTTTAGCCGGCAGTTCATTCTGCATCCTCCGGTGGATAAAGCCAAACGTCGAGTGACCAGAAGCCTGCACAAAATGCTAAAACTTAGTGCGCCTCTTGTTTTCACCAGCGGTGAGGTAAGGGTAGCCATCGGGAAGGCGAAAGCCTCCAAAGCCATTGGACCCGACGGAATATGCATGTTGATGCTGAAAAATTTGGGTCCTGCGGGAGTAGCGTACCTAACGGAGGTCCTCAACCTGTCAATGGCCACTCTCGTCATTCCAGACATCTAGAAAATGGGGAGAGTGGTCCCACTGCTTAAACCGGGGAAACCAGCCAACAAAGGAGAGTCTTATCGCCCGATAACTCTCCTTTCCCCGGTAGCGAAGACACTCGAGGGCCTGCTGCCCCGTACTTCACGAACCACCTAACCCCAGCGAAGCATCAACATGGGTTCCGTAAAGTGCATAGTACAACAACAGCACTTAACGCCATAAACACCCGGATAACTCGTGGCCTATACCGAAACCGCCCCTGTGAGAGAACTATTCTAGTATCGTTGGACCTGTCCAAGGTGTTCGGCACTGTCAGTCATTCAACGCTACTAGAAGATATAGAGGCCTTCTCACTCCCACAGGGACTCAAACGGTGGTCGGAGAATTACCTGAGGGGTCGACACTCGTCAGTAATCTTCAGAGACAAAACCAGCAAGCCACGTTAAATTAAACAGGGGGTACCACAGGGTGGTATCCTGTCCCCGCTACTGTTTAATTATTACATATCAAAGCTTCCTCAGCCACCAGAGGGTATTAATATAGTCTCGTATGCTGACGATTGTTCGATCATGGCGTCTGGGAATGGAATTGATGACTTGTGCTCAAAAGTAAACAGTTACCTCTCCGAACTTTCTCGCTTCTTCACTGCAAGGAGCCTTGCCCTATCCCCTGCGAAATCCTCGGCAACCCTTTTCACCACCTGGACGAAGGAGGTCAGACTGCCACTGGGTATTCACGTCGATGACGTAACAATACCGACGGTGAATAACCCGAAAATCCTCGGAGTTACCTTCGACAGTCTGCTCTCCTTCTCGGTGCATACAACCGCAATTTTCAACAAAGTACAGAGCCGCAACAATGTCCTCAAGTCGCTGGCCGACAGCACTTGGGGCAAAGATAAAGAAACATTGTTGGCAACATACAAGGCAATTGTCCGGCCGGTTCTGAACTACGCAGCGCCCGTATGGTCGCCGGGGACTAGCAGGACGCAGTGGATGAAGCTGCAGACCTGCCAAAACACGGCATTACGAACTGCGACAGGATGCCTCCTGATGACGCCTCAACACCACCTCCACGACGAGGCCCAGATGCTCCCAGTAAAGGAGCATAACATAATGCTCTGCAAGCAGTTCCTCGCTGGGAGCCACAGACGTGGCCATCCCAGCGGGCAACTGCTCGCGGAAGAGCCCTCGCCACGGCACGTCAGGAGGCATCTTTACGAACTGACAGGCCCTGAACGGCATTCACAGGGAATCAGTCTCAAGTTATGTGGACTCCCGCCCTTTGAATGCCGTTCTAGGCACACAACCATCGGACGTGGACGGGACAGAACTTTGTCTGCCGCGGGAGACCCGCACTACAATAGCCCAACTTCGCTCTGGCTATTGCAGCAGGCTCAACAGCTACCTGAGCAGAATCAACGAGGATGTGCCCAACCAATGCCTGGCATGTGGAGAGTCGCCACATGACTCCCGGCACCTCTTCACATGCCCTGAGAATCCCACTCAGCTAACGCCGCTGTCCCTATGGACAGCCCCTCTGGAAGTAGCACACTTCCTGGGCCTCCCCCTAGCTGAAATAGACGACAACGTTGATGGATGAACCGCCCCGAACGGGGCTTAGTAGCCGCTACAATAACAACAACAGCGAAATTATGTATGAGACAGCAAAAAAAAATTAAGTGTTTGAGATGAGAGTAATGAGAGAAATATGTAGCAATTCCAACAACAAAACAACTAGTACAGGGTCACATTTATTTTGGTATGCTATTTTGCAAAATATATACATGGGTTTCCACGTGGCATATTTTGCAGCGATAGGACATGTTGTTTCCCATGTATTTTGTGTTTGTGTGTTTGCAAGTATACCCTTAATGTTCAAATCCGGCTGCAGTAATCTTTAGAAGAGTCCCTCTTCGCAGGGCGAATTATACTATGTTCCTATGGCACGTAATTCGCTCTCCCATTCGTTATTGGATCTCTCATTCGTAATTCCTGTAAGCCTGTTCCCCCTGTGCGGGGTATTCTTTGCTCCACAGCCTTCAGCCAATCCCAGTTATCTTGCGAGATGCATTTCACCGCAATGGTTTCATCCCTCTTTTATGAACGAGCATTGGCTGCCGTGGCTCGAATCAGATGGATCTTGCAGTGTTTAATTTTCGCAGAAGTCATCTGCTGAGTGTAATCTACCCCTGTAGCTCGTTTCTGTAACAAATCTATACCAAGGAAAATTCATATATGACAGTTTTACATCGACTCCGAACGGCGATTTTATTTTTGTGAGAAGCTGTTTTTTATGGCAGAAATACCCTCGGAGATTGCCATTGCCTGAACCTAGGCCCTGCGGAGTGGAAGCGCGCACTGCTACCTATACACCACAGCGACCGCCAGTTAACTAAATACAAGTTGTTAATAAACTTGAAGATATGCCTTTAAAACAAAATTTGTTTAATTTTCTCTGAAATCTTAAGAGCATGCACACAAGTGCAAACGACTTCGGTCTTGTTTCTGAGGTGTTATTCAAATTGTTGCATAAAAGCTTTTTTTTTAGCAGATCTAACTATGTACATTTTATAAACCTTTTAGTATATTTTGCATACTTCTTGCATATTTTTTGCATAAATTTTTAATGTTAAATTTGCATAAAGTCCGAGCTTTAATAATATAATTAAATATAAGAGATTTCCAAGTAGCTAGACGCTGCAAAGTACAATAATTTTTCTATTTGACATCCACTTTGCTCCAGACTACATAGATGCGAAGATGGCGTTTAAGTTCTCTGGGCTACGTAAAACTTTATGGGTCGATTATGTACATATGTATAGTAAACGCATCCTCAATTTCATACTTTGCATTATATCAATTTTATCGGGTTTGGATACGAGTATTTTTTTTTTTATACCTACTCAGTACTTGGTTCAAAAGCATGATGCAATAAAAAAGGTGATGTACGTACTGACAGCTCGCTTCGCTACTGCCTTAGCTCAACGTTGTATTTTAGAAGTAGAAGAAAAACGTGAGCAAAGTAAGACCGTTTTGGGGGAAAAAGTATTAAAAAAGTATTAAATTTCATACTTGCTTAAAAAAATATTCTTATTTTTTATATTATCGCAATGTAATAGTATATAAATAATTATACGATAAAATACAATTTTTTCTGGTATATTAAAAATTAGTTCATAACTAAGTGCACGTTTATTAGTCTCTTACCTTACCAGATACATAACTCCAAATAGGATTAATATTGACGAAGAACAGTTTTACTGAGGTAAACGAACAGATTTGCCTTCATTAAATTCGGTAACGTTGCTTTTATTCAAAAATATGTACATACATCTTATTACATTAAACGAGCAATTCTTGTATATATATATCAAATAAAACACCTCTTTGAGGTAAAATTTTCGTGTGACGAAAGCTGAACTAGAAACACAAAACTTATGATATCAATTACCTGACGAAAATTAAAGGCATTTTTTAACTGCCTTTGAAACGTACGGAAAATCTTTTTTATTCATACGAATCGTTGCAAAAGTTCTGTTTTTTATTTTGTGTTTCTAGCAGTAGATGGAATTTCGCAACGTTCCGAATAAATAAAAAAAAATAACTCATGGTTGTGTGTTTGATTATAATAAATGAAATGAAATGAAATAAAATAAGATTTTCCATACGTTTGCAAGGCAGTTAAAAAATGCGTATAATTTTCGTCAGGAAATTGATATCATAAGTTTTGTGTTTCTAGTTCAGCTTTCGTCACACGAAAATTTTACCTCAAAGAGGTGTTTTATTTGATATCAATTATTTTGGGGTAGCAAATTTAAAATCGACCAATATACAAACAGTAATCTAAATGTTTTATTTTTCTCAAATAAATTACTAAAAATGTTATCTAAATCTAAATTATGTATTCAAATCGATGTGTCCATTGAAACATATAATTTTTCGAATACGGAATAAAGCGAAAATGTATTCGAAAAAATTAAAATTTAAAAAATTATGAGAAATGAAAACTTAAATATCAACTTGGTACCAACTTTGGATACAATAAAAAACTGTACTCGTCTGATTGTCGCGCAGTTTATTTTGGTTAAGATTTCTCCCAGGTGTGGGGGACACACATGTGCCTTTTTTAAGAAGTTTTACTTCTATCACGTGTTCGATGTTGCACTCGTGCTATTAAACTAATGATTTTTTCTGAAGTAGTTTTGCTCAGTGGCAATTTATACATATGTATGTAAGTAGTAGCGGCGCATTGGGTGAACTAAATGCATTTATACATACATATTTATGTACAACTGTAGGTAATATTGTACGCGTCTTTCCAGGTAGGTTAAGTGCGGCTGATAAACCCATGTAGCATAGGTAAATATTGTGTACATACCTGCAAATAAAATGGGGAAAAATGTTACAATTTCGGCATGTGACTGAAAAAATTCTAAAATACACACAAATTGTGGTTCCCAAGATTCCGATTTTCAGGGAATTTCGGTTTAAGTGGAAATCGGGGAATGGGCGATTTTTTCCGGGGAACTGGGTATGTTATTTTTATATCTTAAAGAAACCAAAATAAACGGATATCTTAGTTTTTAACCATTTGACCCTTTTTGGAGCGACATTTTTTCAATCCGAATCGCATATTTAATTTTTTGTTTGGAAAAAAGGTAAAATATTACTATTCATGGGTACCAAGAGAAGGTTCTTAAACAATGCTTTCTCTATATACAGAATGTTATCCCTTAGAATAATAGTGCAAGGTTGCCACATATTTTCGATTCTACACAATTTATCTAAAACATCGCCATATGGATATCAAAAGAAAGCTGTTGTTGAGAACTATGGTCAGCTTATTTCGGAATATGGTCAGCTTATTTCGGAATAGGGTTGCCTCCTAAATTTTGGAGTAAAACATTTACTTAATAGATATCGAAATCCATTTTTTTTCCAAAATATTTTTTTAAAGGTATCCAGATCTTGAAAAATTTAAAAAGTACCGGGGCAAAGCTCGGTCGACATGGTACTATAAATTAAAGTGCGGTTAGACGTGTCAGTGCAAACGCTGATATGAAGTATTTACATATTAAAGCATTAGATATTTTGTCATTGTGTTGTGCGCATTTTAGCTAATTTTTCAATGCAGTGATTTTGTTATAAGCATAAAATGTCTGGCCAGTTAGTTGAAAGTGAAATTTTCTGAAAATTCTTTGTTACTTG
Organism: Rhagoletis pomonella; assembly: GCF_013731165.1. Classification (NCBI taxonomy): domain Eukaryota; kingdom Metazoa; phylum Arthropoda; class Insecta; order Diptera; family Tephritidae; genus Rhagoletis; species Rhagoletis pomonella. Next base: position 4,401,143 of record NW_023458561.1, on the reverse strand, counting down.
TATTTAGTTGCGTTCCTTAACTCGCCATAAGTTGCAAGATTTTACTAGATTTATATTAATGTTTTAATTTCTTATTGAGGTATTTTATGCGGAAATGCATACGACTTCTAAAAAAGAGCTTCTTTACGTCAGAACTCAGACCATTTGACTCGCTCAATCGCATCACACGGTGCAGATATTTCGGGCAGGTTTCCATTAGAGTTCCACTCATGGTATTGAATACCACCTCAAGTTCTTTTATTTTTGTTAAAAAATCACTTGAGGGTTTAATTAGAGCACCTTTTGAAACTTAGTCCACCCAAGTGTAGGAAGGCTCGTTGCTTATATACTCTGAGAGGCCCAGTTTCTTGATTATATAGCCAGCGACAGGAACAACAAACGATGGAACGATGAGCTGTATGAGCTTTACAACGATATGGACATAGTGCAGCGAATTAAAATACAGCGGCTCCGCTGGCTTGGTCATGTCGTTCGAATGGACACCGACGCTCCAGCTCTGAAAGTATTTAACTCGGAACCCGCTGGTGGTAGCAGAGGAAGAGGGAGGTCCCCACTGCGATGGAAAGATCAGGTGGAGAAGGACTTGGCTTCACTTGTCGTTTCCAATTGGTGTCAGTTGGCACAGAGGAGAAACGACTGACGTGCTTTGCTGAACTCGGCTAAAATCGCTTAGGCGATTACAGCGCTAAAAAAGAAGAAGAAGACAGAAACAACAATACACACTAACGCTAGGCGAGGTAGCACTTGGGCAGTAGCAGCAACAACACACACTAACGCTGGGCGAGGTAGCACTGGGGCAGTAGCAGCAACAACACACACTAACGCTGGGCGAGGTAGCACTTGGGCAGTAGCACAAGAAAAGCTATGTATGACCTGCAATGCTAAAATTCTTTCAGTACGTTTTATTACTTGGCACTTGGGCAGGAACAAAACGCACTAACGCAGGGCGATGTAGCACTTGGGCAGGGACACCACAAAACTCATTCGCACTCGGGCGGTGCTGCACTGGGGCATGAACACAATATAAACGAATTAAAACCTGTAATAGGGCTACTTATTAACAGTTTTCTGTGAAATAAGTAATTAAAGACTCGCTTACAACTTACTTGAACGTGTTGATAGAAGTGAAATTATAATTTAGTTGAAGAATAATTGGATTTAATAAAATATTTACACAAATTCGCGAAATCAGGAAAACAAATGACAGCGAATATGAACAAAGCAAACTTCGAATATTGAAGCAGTGTTGCCTACTCGGTATTTCGTCAACTTTATACTAGTATTCAGCAAAATCCCTCTCAAAATGAGAAAAGAGATCACACGGTTTTCTAAGGCAGTCAACATGGCGGATTTAGAGCGAGAAGTTGTCTATGTACATCACCTTCTTTTTTGCATCATGGTTCAAAAGTATGGATAACAAAATTACTTAGTATCGCAAGAAAAGTATCGAGTACTTGTATTTACTCGCATCGTTTCATCCCTACTCCCGCTATCACCGTTGTATGATTTCGCTGAGGAGAATTGACACAAGATTGTAGCGCCAGCCCAAAAACAAAAACACTACACTAATAAATTACATATATGCACAATGACAATCAGAACAAAACAAATTTACAACAAACACATCAGTTTGACAATCAATACAACCGCGGCGAAAATCTGAATTCACCTTGCTCTGATGAACATACTATGTGAGGATGATAGATGTTGCGTACTTTTCGGTTTGATCATTAACAATTTTATGCACACTTTAATTTTAAATGTATCTTAACGATTTAAAAGAAAATCTCATACATATATACACATGCATGTATGTATATGATTTTGAATACATATATGTATGCATTAGGGCGGGTCGATTTGTAGGGGCCCAAAGAGTACATCGCGATTATGATTATTTGGGTAATTTCAAGCTTTTTTGCCCAAGAAACTTTACGTCTAAACTGAATTTCGAGCCAGCGATTTTTTTTATCTAGATTTTTTTCAAAAAGTGGCTCACCTGTTGAAACACCTGTATTTAAAACTAGCCAAAATGTGTATCTGGAGGTCGAGGAATCCATTTCTGGCGTTATTTTTTTTCTTTTGAGGCCCGCCAGAGGGCGCTTCCGTGTTTATTTTTTTGGATTTTAACGCCTTTTTTCCGAAAATCGACAACAAAATCCACGAAATTTGACTTTCGCATAATACAATTTCAATTTTAAATAGCCTAAAATGTTCCGCGTTGAGAATTAGGGGGAAGGGAGGTGTATTCATGCACAACTTATATCGATTTTATTCAATTTAGGGCAAAAAATTGTTCTTTGAATTTTACAAAACACATTTTTTTCTTATTTTAATATATTTTTTTTTTCAAAAATTTAACTGAATAGATAAAAACATGAAATATAAATGAAAAAAAACATAAACAATTTCTAGTGTTTAAATTTTTAAACACGTATAACGTATTTTTTTTTTTAATATTATGTTGGTAATACTGTTTATCGACATATCGTATGACAACTAACATGTGTGACAGCATGCTTTTTCATTTTCATACTGTGCTTTTTAATTTTCATACTGTGTTTAATATGTAAAATAAGAAAAAAAATAAAAAATAAAATTAAAAAAATAAAAATTTTCGACGCCGAAGATTTTAGGCTATTTAAATAATTGAAGTATATTAAGTAAGTATCGATTCGTTGAGCTGAACGGACGTGCATAAATTTCGCTCTTGCTTTTGTTGGCTATCGTTGCATTAAATAAATTGTTTTTATCGTGCTTTCGCACACTCGTGGAGTTGGTAAACGCTTGCTAATATAATTCGCGTGCCGCTGATTGAATAGTCTGTATTATCTTCTTAAAATAATAAATTAAAAACAATACAAAAACTGCAAAATCTTAAAATTTTAACAACGGAAAATGTCGCCTACTACTGATGCTTCGTCCCAAAAGCGTCGTTTGAGCAAAGGCTCTCCGGCTGCTAAAGCCGTTAAACTGGATGAAGACGTTACCTTCACCGCTGTCTTTCAAAAAACTAGCAAAAGAATGAAAATTGAGGGAAGCCAAAATGACAGCTGAACTTGCAAGTTTTACTGGATTTTTACTGGATAAATTTTTACTAGCAACTATTTTCTAGTAAGAAAAACAGCTGATGGCATGATGCTTATTGTAAATCACATTAAGAAAATAATTGTTTGTGGTGCTTTTAAAGTTGCAATTGAAAAAATAAACCTATTTACATATATAATAAAATGGAAAACACTAGTTTTCTAAGAAACTTGCATTGGAAAATAACAAATTAATCAGCTGTTTATAAAACTAGCAACTTCTTGCTGGTTTTGCGTTTTCGTACTTTCTTGCATATTTCACTCATTGGGACTAAATATTGGCTTACTCTCCGAAATTTGGTTACTGGCAAGTTACTGGATATTTTTTGCTGGAGAATACGAAAACACAACTAAAATTTCACTCACCGCTTGATCGTAATCGCACTCTACGTGCCTTTGGCGAGTACCGTAGACGAGTTAAATCCGCGGTCCCCCTTATGGCTATTGGTTTTGATGGTACATTTCATATTTTTGAGAGTCTCACTCCAGAGAATCGGCGCATACTGCAAGAGGCCATTAGAATGCGAAGAGAAGGTAAATTTCTCGTCTGTACGCACGATCCAGAAAATAAAGGTCGCGCCATTCGCGGACCGCTAACCCTCTCTTCGTCGATTTGACAGCATCCACCCAATCGCTGACGTCATAATATACTTTTGTTTACATTCACTGTTGCCAACTTGATGCTTTTCGCACCAAATTTAGTGGGTATTCAAAACGCGAAAATTTTTGAGTTTTGTACTTGGTGCGTTTTTGGTGCTTTTGTTTTTAGTTTGAAGACTTCAAATTAGAAAATCTTTAAATAATGGAAGCGAAATTTATAGCAACCGTAAGTGTGCTAAGCAATTTTACAAAAATTTTAACAAAATCATGGCACAGTGACAATCATAAGCGACAACGAAATATGTGCAGCACCTTCAATCATGCCAGAAGAAATCGACCGTTGTGCAAGAACCATTGATTTTTATTAATTTGAATCGGCATCCTTACGATAAAATTATGTATGCATATAAAGTCTATAAAATACACCAATAAAAATTTGGTGCTTTTTCAAATTCAAAATTTGGCAACACTGCCTTTTGTTCGATGCTTCCTCTTTTGCTTGTCGAGTTCGTCTTGCTCTCTCATTCTGGTATTTATTGACGTCACGGCCAGTTGCTCTCAACTCGATTGGCGCAATCTTGTATTCTATCATTCTTGGTCTGTACGCACAGTCCGTGGCTATGTACATGTTCAGAAAGAGAAGGGAATATATTGTAAAAAATACTTGAATACGAAGCTGATTTCTCAATCAATCGATGGTAATACTGAATACTTGCTTGTTGAGCTGTCTAACTCTGTATGTAAAGTACTTTTGTCATGTGTTTACAATCCTAATAAATGTTGTAGAGTTTGTGATTATTTTAATGTTCTGTCCCCTATTGCTGTTGATTATGAAAATATTATTGTTTGTGGAGACTTCAATGTTAATTTGCTTAGCCAAGATTCCTACAGTTCTCGATTAAGAGATGTCGTCGCTACTGTTGGATTATCGTTTGTTAATACATCTATACCTACAAGGTATGGAAATAACTGTTGTCCAAGTATGCTTGATTATTTTATTGTGTCTGACCCTCAAAGTGTGCTAAAATTTGATCAGCTGTCCTTTATATCAGACCACGATATCATTTTCTGTTCTTTTGATTTGAATTTTAATTCTGACCGTACTAACTTAGTAAACAGCCATATCTCATTTGACTACCGTTTTCTAAACGTTGATAATCTCTAAACTGACCTCTCACACATTAATTGGTCTATGTGCTGGGGACTTTGCACAGTGAATGAGAAGCTTGCTTTTTTAAATGACAATGTTCTGAGTGCTCTTAGAGCTCATGTCCCACTACGCACTTTTGAAAACAGATACTCATCGTGCCCTTGGTTCAACTCTGCGGTCCAAACTATGACCAGAAAGCGTAATAAGGCTTATTCTCGGTGGGAAAAGAACCGTTCAGATGCAAATTGGTCTGCATTTAAGGCAGTTAGGAATGAAGCCACTTCAGTAATTAAACGTGAAAAGCGCAGGTTCTTTGGCAAAAAGTTGGATAATGTCCTGTGGCGAAACTTAAAAAATTTCCGAGTACATGTTAGTAACAGCACTAGCTGCCTACTCGAGCCTGAAACTCTAAATAACTTATTTGTGAGCCGTGCGTCTTCCCCTTGCTTACTCGCCCCAAACATTTCATTTTCGTGTCCTCGTGCTTCTGTTGGTCAAATGTTTGAATTTAGTGCTGTGTCTGAGTGTGTAAGATGTATCAATAAAATACGGTCCAATGCAATTGGCGAAGACGGCATCCGAATACGATTTATTAAAATGATTTTACCGCTTATTTTACCTACCTTGACTCATATTCTCAATCATTCCTTCACCACCTCTTGTTTCCCTGATGCATGGAAGGTTGGAACTGTGATTCCGGTAGCTAAAAATAAATTTGCATGTAGTCCTTGGGATTTTCATCCTATTAGTATCTTGCCTGTCTTGTCTAAAGTACTTGTGTCTTTGATGTCTGAACAAATATATGTCCATCTTGAGAAATTTTTTATTGTCCCCGTTCCAGTCCGGATTTAGAGCTAGACACAGTTGTTCCACGGCTATGATTCAAATACTTGTCGACATTCGGATATCCTTTGATAAAAACCACCTGACACTATTATGCCTTTTGGATTTCTCCAAAGCTTTCGACTCAGTTAGCCATGAACTACTATGCCTCAAACTCCAAAACTATTTTGGGTTTAGTGACTTTGCCGTGCAGTTAATGAAGAGCTATCTGTCCGACCGAACCCAGAGAGTAAAAGTTGGTGCTGAAGTATCTAAACTAAAACCACTATTAACGGGTGTACCCCAAGGCTCTATTTTAGGGCCATTGCTATTTAGTTTGTTTATTAATGACATTTTCAGTACTTGCCAATATGCAAAAATGCACGCTTACGCGGACGACATACAGATTTATTTGTCAGGAACTTTTGAAGACATGGCTAACTTGTGCGCGAATTTCAATAGAGAATTAATGTCTATATCGTCTTGGTCTTCGAAAAATGGTCTTTGTCTCAGCTGTGATAAATCCTTTGTGTTGCCTGTATGTAAAAGAAATATTAAATTTGATTATTATTCCGTCCTTGCATATTGGTGATAAGTCTCTTAAATTTGTTTCTAAAGTGACTAATCTTGGTTTTGTTATAAACGCTAACCTAACATGCACTGATCATGTTAACTCTGTCGTAGGCAAAGTCTATTATACTTTAAGAAATTTAAGAATGTCTGCAACTTTTACACCATTAATCGTTAGACGTAAACTGGCCATTCAATTAATATTGCCAATTATCTTCTATTCTGAGCTAGTTTACAGCAGCCTAGATTCTCAATCTTCCCATAAAATTGATGTAGTATTCAATCATGTTACTCGATGTGTTTTTGGGCTATCGAAATTTGAGCGAATATCCGATTGGAAATCACGACTGTTGGGCTGCAGTACCTCTGAATACCTAAAAGCAAGAAATTGTATTTTTTTATTTCGCCTAATGATGGATAAAGATCCTAGATATCTATACGAAAAATTATCCTTCTCAAAGTCTTCACGCCTTACTGACCTGATTATACCTATTACAATTATCTAGCATCTGCAAGACTATTTTTCGTCAATGCTATTCGCACCTGGAACTCGGTTCCAGGACATATTCGCAACAGTCTAAATAAAAGCAACTTTAAGAGTGTTTGTATTCGTATTTTCGTTAACTTATTAACTCATTATCAGCTGAGGTTCGCTATCTATATAAATTGTAAATGTGTATGTTTTTAGATATAGGCTAATTGAAAATTATATGTTATTTTTAATTTTTATTTATTCATTAACTTTTTTTATATTTATTTTTTATTTTTTCTTCGTCTCTTGGTTTTATATAGATTTGTAAGTTTTGCCTAATGCTATTTGTCAGGCTTTGTTTGACATGATGTTCTATGCACTTTTTATTCTCAACTCTTATTCTTGTCTTAATTTTAAGTTACCGTTGTACCGAAAAACATCTTATTGTACTAATTTTCTTTATAATAATAAATGAAATGAAATGAAATGAAGGTTATATTATGAGAAAGTCAAATTTCGTGGATTTTCGCAACAATGTTGTCGATTTTCGGAAAAAAGGCATTAAAATCCAAAAAAAGTACGGAGGCGCCCTCTGGCGGCCCTCAAAAGAAAAAAATAATGCCAGAAATGGATTCCTCGACCCCAAAAACCTCCAGATACACATTTTGGCTGGTTTTAAATACAGCTGTTTCAACAAGTGAGCCACTTTTTGGAAAAAAACTAGATAGAAAAAATCGCTGGCCAGAAATTCATTTTAGACCTATGGTTTCTTGGGCAAAAATGCTTGAAATTACCCAAGTAACCATAAACGCGATGTGCCTTTGATGCAAAAAATTTTACCCGCCCTAGTATGCATGTATGTATGTATGTATATGAGATTTTCTTTTAAATCGGTAAGATGCATATTAACTTGAGGTATGTATAAAATTGTTAAGACAAAAACGAAAAGCACACAACCTCATATATATATAGTATACAGGCTGTCCCAGAAGTAACCTGCCAAACTTTAGGGGAAGGTTACCGTTTTTGAAATATTTAAATTTTTTTTAATTAAAAAAAAATCGTGCCTTTTCATGTATTTTCTTTAACTGCATCTACAAACCAGGCTATATTTAGTAAATTTTGTATGTAAAATACTTCCAGGTAGTTGCTTCTCCATACTCAAATGCAATACAGTTAAAATATGTTAAGGAACCATCATAAAATTAGGACTATTTTGGGATTTTTAACTTTTTGATATTTTCGTCCCCAACTTTGACTATCTCTGGTGAAAAAAAATGTACTGAGCTATAACTTTACATTACGTGAGAAAATTGCTCATTTAATAAGGATTTCAGAAAGGTGCCACTCTTACTGTTTCGAATAGAAAAAAAGTTATAGCCGCTTTTGTGGGCAAATGACTGAGACACGCTAGAATGTATTTAATAGATTTAAATTTAAGTTGCTCTTGTTATCGACCAATGACATGCTAAATAGTACAAAGGTACATTGTTACCTTATCCTGATATTATTTTATGTTACTTACCGGAATTCGGACTAGAGTCTATAACAAGGGCTATATCCATCAATATTTTTTGTGAAGGATGGGTTCACGTGAAATAAAATATACATGATTTTTTTGAAGACATATTTATTCATTTATTGATAAAATATGCTCATATTGGCGACCTTCTACTCTAATACAAGCTCGGCACCTCTTAAGAAAAAACGCTTTTAGAGATCTTAAACTCAGTTGGGCTATCTCAGCAGCAGCTCCATTTATTTGTTCCCGCAAATGCTCTTCGTTTTGAATTGTTTTTGAATAAATTTTGTCCTTAAGGCAGCCCCAGTAGAAAAAATCTAATGGATTCAGGTCTGGCGATCGAGCGGGCCACGTGATTAGCCCGTATCGTCCAATCCATCGCAGAGGATAAGTTTCGTCTAAATGAGCTCTTACTTAACGCCCGTAGTGAGCAGGGCACCCGTCATTTTGCATCCATAGTCTTCGCCGCAAGTTAGAAGCCGTTCCTGAAGGAACTCTAAATAACTGTGAGAGTTGAGCGTTGGCGGCAGTTCCACAGGTCCCAATATCTGACAATTAAAAATACCGCACCATAAATTTTTTTTGTACCGGTACTGCGAACGATCTTCTCTCATTTCGTGAGGATTGTCTACTGCCAACTGTGAAGGTTATGTAAATTAAAATAACCATCACGTTTGCATGATGATTCATAGCTCCAAATCATTTTATTAAAAAAGTTGGGGTCTGATGCATGCATTCGCAACATTTCACGGCAAAATCTAACCCCCGACAGGTAATCTCTTTCCTGTAGAGCCTGAACACGTTGAATGTGGTAGGGATGAAATCGATGGTCTTTCAAAGCTTTCTGAACTGTAGTTTTTAGTATTTCAGTCCGTTTTTCCATCATTCTCACTGAAGTCGATAAACCTAGTTCCACTTCCTCTAACACAACTTCAACATCTACCGTTGCAGGACGTCCTGTTTCGCCGCCACGCCTTCCAGGTATGCGACCTTAAAAAAGTGAAAAATTATAGTTAACAAGCAAGCAAACGAGAAAGGTGTAAAAATCACTTACCTTCATATATTTCTCTATGGATCCGGGCGAATACTTCACGACCCGGATGCCGATGATTGGGGTATCGCTCTGCATAGATTCTTTGAGCAGGTCTGGAATTACAGCAAACTTTACCGTAAATTAGGTGAATATCCGCATATTCATACTGCGTGTTGTCTATCATAGTATTAATAACACAATGTTCGAAGGGTCCAATTTCACAAAATCCACTTTCACTACTGGAATAGTAGGTAACATAAAATAATGTCAGGAGCAGGTAATAATGTACCTTTGTACTATTTAGCATGTCATTGGTCGGTAACAAGAGCAACTTAAATTTAAATCTATTAAATACATTCTAGCATGTCTCAGTCATTTGCCCACAAAAGCGGCTATAACTTGTTTTCTATTCGAAACAGTAAGAGTGGCACCTTTCTGAAATCTTTATTAAATGAACAATTTTTTTATGTAATGTAAAGTTATAGCTCAGTACATTCTTTTTTCACCAGAGATAGTCAAAGTTGGGGAAGAAGATATGAAAAAGTTAAAAGTCCCAAAATAGTCATAATTTTATGATGGTTCCTTAACATATTTTAACTATATTGCATTTGAGTATGGAGAAGCAACTACCTGGAAGTATTTTACATACAAAATTTACTAAAATAGCCTGGTGTGTAGATGCACTTAAAGAAAATACATGAATAGGCACAATTTTTTTTTAATTAAAAAAAATGTAAATATTTCAAAAACGGTAACCTGAAATTTGTTTGTTTATCAGAGAGCTCACCCCCCACCTACCTTCCCCTAAAGTTTGGCAGGTTACTTCTGGGACACCCTGTATAGATAAATAACCATATCTTGCTGATTTAAAAGAAACCGTCATATATGTATGTCTGTATATCATCAAGATCAAGAAGAATAAAGAAAACAAAAATTTTTTAGGAGGACGCACAGTGCTTCCCTTCCATATAAAAAAATTCGCTTCTTAGTAAAATTGAGGACGCTAAATTCAAAAATGTCATTGGTTTTTGGATAATTTTCATACTTCCACTGTAAATGCAGTTTGAAGTTGAAAATTTTGGTTCTTGTAGCTTTTACAAAGGTATGTACATATAGTTCGTTCTATTTTCAAAAGTGAGGCGTCAAATGGCAGTGCTTGGCCTGTAGATGTGCAATAAAGTTGTTTACTTTTGAAAAGGGTTGCCACATGTTACAAATTTTATTAAAATTATTTAATAAGTTAAATGAATAAGATATTACAGTATGGGTATCAATTGAACTAGTTTTGAAAATAATTTACCTCTAAATGATACGTAGACGGTAAAGACATTCCTGATTTAATTTAAGAGTCCAGTAATTTAAAAAGAATGTAATCAAACAAATCACTGATTGATAATATATGTATTTGTAACAAAACAACAAATACGTTGGCGTAATCCTATGGTTTGACGTAATTATTATTTTGTTTAACTAAATTCGACTTTACAAACAGGTGTCAACCCTATTCGTAGTATTTTTAAGCTAAAACCTTGTTAAACCTCTTTCTTCTGACTCCCTTATGGTGATACCTATCTATTTCAATTACCTGATTCCTTTAATTCTAGTGGAATTTGATTTTTTAAACAGCTGGCAAATCTTTACATGTAGCTAATACACATTTCGATTGATACCCATCTCTTAATAATTCATTTAGCTTATAAAAGATTTTAATCTAATGTTTTAACATTCGAATTTCTTAACTGGTGGCAAATCTTAAAAAAGAATAATGCTTCTATTGTCCAAAGGTCAAGCTGTTTAATCTGACACTTCATCTTTGAAAATGGAACGAATCGTGCAGATCTCAAGGCACTGACAAAAAATGCAAAAATGATTTTATGCATTAGCGAAAAACGCAATACTTCAGAAAGTGCAAAAAATGAGCAGGTTTCCGGTTCTTCTTTTGAAAGCTAAAAGCCCGTACTATTTAATAAAATAATAAAAAATAACCTATTTTACATATATTTTTTATTTATTCCATAAAAATTTAGCATTTTTTGAAATTTTGTTTAAAAAATTGTTTTTCTGGAACACCGCAGGGACACCTTGTGTTTAGTTTTATTCCTAAATTTTAATTCCTGTAATTCTCTACTATAGATATGGAAACAAGAAACGTCAAGCCAAGATTTTATTTCAAAGAATATATTTTTGACATTTTTTTCTGTGAAGAGTATACAATTTGTCGACTTTAGTGGTTTCCTGGAGGCATATAATTAATTTTTTAGGGAAATGTCTGTTTAATTCTTTTTAGTGGATAAATTGTCTTTACAAGAATACGAAACAAGTTCACATTGCAGATAACGAATTTTTCGATTTTCGCCCACTTAGGCGGCACTGTGGGACGGCGCGACGCGATATGCATTGAAATAAGACCGTATGGCTTTATTTCTCATATGTAAAATTTTTGGTTATGGCTTTATTTCAGTTTCCCCATTGGATATAAAGCCATGTGGCTTTATTTCTCGATGTGAAGTGAAATAAAGCCATATGGTATTATTTCCTATAGTTTTATTGCACGACGCCTTCTCTCTGTAAGGTTATTGATGTAAGAATACGAAACAAGTTCACATTGCAGATAACGAATTTTTCGATTTTCGCCCACTTAGGCGGCACTGTGGAACGGCGCGACGCGATATGCATTGAAATAAGACCGTATGGCTTTATTTCTCATATGTAAAATTTTTGGTTATGGCTTTATTCAGTTTCCCCATGGAAATAAAGCCATGTGGCGGTCGCATAATTAATTTCTTCATTTCTTGTCTTCGCAACACCTAAAATATAAAGTGAACACAGAAAATAACCTTATACATAAAATACTAACAATAAGCCACGCACAATTTAGAGACACAAACATTAATAGAATAAACAGAATTCTAACCAACAACAACTACCCGCGCCACCTAATACAAAGTTTACTAAAACAGAAAATAAGGGAAATGGACAACCAGCACAACAAAACAACAAAGTTGAAAACAACAAGTGAGACAAAGCGATATCACAGTGTCACATACATACCTATGTTCTACCAGCAACTTGAAGGCGAAATAAACAGCAATCAGATTATTCCCTGCAGGGAAACCGCGGACTAGTGAATCAAATTTCTAGTTCCGTACTAGGTCTTTACCCCCAAAAAGGAACTAGGCCGATAGGAACTAGATCCCCACCAGTCCAAAATCGGCGAAAAGTGGTACTTTTAAGAAACTAAGTTTTTCAGTTTCTTTCACTACAAATCTATACCTAAAGTCACGAATTTAGAAATGGTTCGGAACTATAGAGAAAGGGATGCAGAACGAACTAGATCCTATTTGTCGAATTTAGAACTATTTCGGAACTATCGAATAAGGGATGCAGCGGGGGGCTTGTTTACTTTACATAGATATGTGTTCGGCGGTTTTTTCGTTCAAATACGCTTCTATTCTGTGCTTCGCAGATGCTATTTCATAGTTTGGTAATACAAAACAAAGCTTTGTGTTGACATATTAACATCTTGGGGCCATCTGGAATCTAACCAATAACAGCGAGCACCTCTGCAAAGTCAGGTACAGGAAGGTATGTAAACGTACATTTCTTACAATCATTCAAACAAATTTAATTTCAAATTGAAATAACGTTTCTTTGAAAATAATGTAAAATCGCACACGGAAGAACCGAAAAGATTGAAAAATCATTATACTTTTTTCTTTCGTCTGTCGATTTTAGAACTGGTTCGGAACTATAGAATTTAGGACTAGTTCGGAACTATCGAAAAAGGGATGCAGCGGGGGCAATTGACACTTCCTAGGACATCGCCATGTTAAATTCGCCAGTTGCTTGCATGCAAAAGAGATTTATCGCGAACCAGTACTGGGTCTAAATGTACTAGAAGCGCCCCAGTTTAGAACTAGAGATTTTCCCCACAGGGATTATATTAGCATGCAAATCTAACAACACCCCTGCAAAAATCGCGACTACTCCATGCATGCGTATAAAGAGTACTCCCTAAGGACCAAGGAGTACTCCAAAATTAAACACAATTCATATAAAAAATATGGTCCAATTAACATTGCGATGTCCTAGGGCAGGACCATATACTCCATCCCCGCATTACATCAGAGTAGCACAAAACTAATAATACTCCAATATATTAACAATGGCATTGTTCCTATATTTTTTCGTTTGTACACGCTTTTGTTCTTCACTTCTCAAATACTTTTTCGAAATTAATAAAAACCAAGACCAAAATTAAAAATTATATGTTGCCTCTGACGGTATTCGAACCCGAACATGCTGGGAGCTAAGAACTAACAGCGAGCATCCCTACACGTTCAGCTACAGCCAGACATGCAAATATGCTTTCAAATGCTCAACTTCAATCACGTTTCGTTAAAACACGAGCAGTGATCGGATAACAAACAATAAGCTAGCGCAGAGACACCAGTTGGTCCGCTACAGCATGGCAGAGGAGCACTTTTGTAAGTACTCCAATTTACCACAAATAGACTACATGATCCAACGATTTTTGCAGGGACCTTGTCTTCAATATTCACAAAAACAACATCCCCAATAAAATCCCACCAACAAAACAATGTGGTATACGAAATCGCATGCAAAGGGAGCGAAAACGAATGCTGCAATAAAGTGTACATTGGCACAACGAAACGACCAATGGGAGTTCGCTTAGCTGAACACGAAGCCGACATTAGAAAGAATAAAAACAGCACTGCTATAGCACAACATGTGTATGCTAGTGGTCATACAGCTGATCTGACCAACGCGAAAATATTGGATAGAGAAAAAACAAGATACACACTGGAGAGTTTAAGAATTTTGCAAAAAAGAAATGTAACAATAAACAAGAAAGAGGACACTGACGACATCGCGGCTGCATACTTATTATGTTTATAGCCTTTTTAGAATTAGTTTGACAGATGTACCACAGGGTGATGGTATGAACGCTGCTTAAAAATTTTAAAGTTTAAATGTTAAGTGTACAATAGTTAAGTTTTGAAATGTAAGTTTTTCAATGTTTTCTCAAAAGTGTTTAAAGTCCAGTATGATGTTAAAAATTGCTAATTGTCCAGATTAAATACAAAATTTGTTCCTTGTTGTACAATTGTTTTTTGTACATATCAACAAATTATATTATAACAATAACGTCCTTATATTTGTTTCTTGTTGATATTTAATAAAGAAAACGCCCCAGAAGATGCCAAGGAGGTTGGCGAAACGTCGGGCAGCAAAGTGAAGAAAGTCTTTTCTGGCACATGAGCCTATTTGATCATTATAGCCCAGTACAACCAACAATAACAACATAAAATTGAAATTGATCATCAACCCATCGTTATAAAATAGTTTTTTTCTTTTAAAGGCAGTGTCACACGATTGGGCATTTGCCCAAAATTTGGGGCAAATCGTATCCCACTCGTGTGAATGCACAAATATTTTTCTTCATCCCAACCACGAAAAACAATTTGTTAAAACATTTCAGTAGAAGTTCGCTGTATTGTACAAATCGTGTGACTACAAGGAAATCGCCCCATAATTTTATTTTGTACCAATAGCCCAATATAAAAAAATATACAAATGTAC
>NW_023458561.1:4380205-4386274 GCF_013731165.1 Rhagoletis pomonella | reverse complement strand
CGGTAGATTTTATATATTTTGCTTTAAAAATATCAGCAATGTAATTAAGTTTTATGTTTCTACATGAAAACTCGAATTTGGACGAAACAAAATAAACATTAAGTCGGCTGATTGTCAAAACGCGCAAAACGATGGGAGTTGGCCATCTTTTCGCTTCGCGCTGCAGCTTCAGTGATCTGTGTGGCATGCTTTGTGCATTTTAATACAATTCATTTGATCTGTCAACGCGAATCTGTCACGTAAAACGAAGCAAAAGTTTTATGTGTGAATCACACCTTGTCTGAAACCTCGTTTGGTATCAAACGGCTCGGAGAGGTCCTTCCCTATTCTCACAGCGCTGACGGTATTGTTCAACGTCATTTAACACAGCTGTATTAGTTTCGCGGGGATACCAAATTCAGACATCGCGGCATAAAGACAACTTATGTTCGTGCTGTCGAAAGCGGCTTTGAAATCGACAAATAGATGACGTGTGTGTATCCTTTCTCGCGGGTCTTTTCCAAAATTTGGTGCATTGTGAATACCTAGTTCAGGTGGTGGATTTCCCAGGCCTAAAGCCACACTGATAAGGTCCAATCAGTTCGTTGACGGTGGGCTTCAGTCTTTCCCACAATACACTCAATAAGACCTTATAACCTATGATTAGAAGGCCGAAACCGCGGTAGTTGGCGCGAATGGGGTGGTCGCGTTCCTTGTGGATTGGGCAGAGAACACTTATCTGACCATATTCTGCATGAGAGCTGAAGCATGCACCTCATCAGCTGCTCGCCGCCGTACTTGAATACCTCGGCTGGCAGGCCGTCAGCTCCAGCAGCTTTGTTGTTTTTCAGCCACGTAATCCCTATTCGTACCTCGTCATAGTCAGGCGGTGGGACATCGACTCCATCGTCAACGACTTGGGGCTCGGGTTTGTTTTCTCCACTGCTGCCATTCAGAAGGGTGGAAAAGTGCTCCCTCCATAATTTATGTATGTTCTGGACATCAGTCACTACATCTCCTTGGTTGTTCTTGCAGGTATTGAAACCTTCCGGAAGTCGCCTAACCCTCTGATAAAATTTTCGGGCGTTTCTCCTGTCGGCCAGCATCTCAAGCTCTTCGCACTCACGTCTTTCGGCCTCCCTCTTCTTATTACGGAAAATACGTATCGCTTCCTTCTTCAATTCGCTATAATAGTCCCACATGGCTCGCGTTGCGCCCGATCGCATCATGGCCCTAGAGGCGGCGTCTTTTTTCTCTGCGGCTTCTTGACATTCCTCATCGTACCAGTACCGGCGGTACCTAATGATCGGGAGATGTGGTTCCACTGCTCGCGTATGTCGGATTGTTGAAGAGTGCTCTCAGAGAGCAGGTGTGGGAGTCGATTGGCGTACAAATTGGCCGTCTGTTGTGAGTGCAGCTTTTCGACGTTAAGCTTTCCTTGCGTTGTCGGGCGCACATTTTTTGCTGCACAGAAGCGGGTGCGTATCTTGACTAGAACAAGATAGTGGTCGAAGTCGATGTTTGGCCCTCGGAGTGTACGTAAGTCTAAAACGCTGGAAGCATACCTTCCGTCCATCACAATATGGTCGATTTGGTTTCTCGTTTTTCGACTTGGAGACAGGCATGTAGCTCCGTGGATCTTCTTATACTGGAACCTAGAACTACATATTACCAGGTTTGGGCCCCGGCGACGTCGGTCAACCCCAGTCCGTTACCGGACGTTTCGTCGTGGAGGCTGAATTTTCCGACAGTGGCGCCAAATATCCCTTCCTTTCCCACTTTGGCCGACCACAATTTTGATATCGTGTTGGGAGCAGCGCTCATATTTAGGCTCCAAGCGCTTATAGAAGAGATCATTGGACGCCTCCTCCTTCTCTTCGGTCGGGGCATGAGCGCATATGAGAGAGATATTGCAGTATCTTGCTTTTATGCGGATTGTGGCTAGACGTTCGTCCACAGGGGTGAACACCAGTCTGCGCTCCTTTACGGGGCAACTGTTGTATGTGTCGCAAGGCTTCACGCTTACCTTGCCTTGCCCCGTCCACCACTTTTCTTGGATGGCGGTGATGCCAGCCTTTGTCTTCCCGGGCAGAGGCACCTTCCCCATTAAGGGTTCGGATATTCCAGGTGCATACCCCCAAATCATAGTACGTTTGCCGTGGACGTCATCAAAATAAGAGGGTCTCATCCGAGGCTTTCTGAACTTTTTCATTGGGCGGGACCCAATCCCAGCGTAAGCGAAGTTTTACGCTTTCTCACTTTAGCTCGCTTCCAAACGAGTGTTTGGTTGCTACCCAAAGGATACGTGGATATAAATATCCGGACTTTGTGAGTTACGATTTGAACCGTACGCACAAGAATCACTTCTGGCCACTCTCAGGTGAACGCCAGTCAAAAGTTTTCCACTTCTGCCCACAGAACCATCCTCCCTAACCTAACCTAGCCCAACCAAATATTTTGTTTTGTTATTTCAATTTAGTGATAAGCACAACTTCTTGCAAGTAGTTTTAGAAATGATACAACTATGATTTTAGAAAATACTTATTATATTCCAATTCTAATTTTAGCGATCATCTCAAAATTCACATGAAAACACACGACAATCAGAAACCATTTCAATGTACAATATGCAATCGTGGATACAACACCGCCGCTGCGTTGACATCACATATGCAAAATCATAAAAAACAAGCAGCTATTTTAGCGGCAGGGGGTAATCCTCAAGAACTCAATTACAGTCCACGTTCAAGCGGATCCATTTCCAGTAGTGGAAGTTTCCATAAGAGGCGCTATGCCACGACAATGGTTCACACTGATAGTAAACCAAACCGTTTGGATTATCCAAAACGACCGCGAACTGTGAGCCTTTTGGCATGTAATTATTGCTCCAAGTCCGAGTTTAACTCCATCGAGCAACTCAATGTGCATATTCACACTAAACATGATAAAGAGGTATTTTCCTCGCAGAACACTAAGTTACCATCCGCTCCTGACACCCCCTCATCTGAACTAAATTCATTCCAGTTGAGGTGTGAATATTGCACGATGCAGTTAGGAAATCTCCCCGCATTATTTCAACATATTCGTGTTGCACATGTCGACCGTTTGGCCAGTCCTAACTCGTATTTCGAGCACTTCAATCGTTTAGCTGCATCAGGAACATTTAGTCCTCGTTTAGTCGGCGATAAAATTAATTTGCGAGAAGATAATGGCGTCATCGAAAGTAACATTAAGGTGGAACCAATACTGCCGGGCTCGAGAAATTCTAATGAAGATAAGCAAGAAGAAAAACCTACTGATCTTAGTAAAAGCAACTGTCGCTCAAAAACTCCTCTTTCACCTTCTGAGGAACCTCAACAACCAGATATATTCTTTTGCAATCAATGCAATGCGGGACTGCCAGATTTTGAAAAGTTCCGTAACCATTTGAAAAGTCATATAACTCAAGGTTTAAATCTCATATGTCACCATTGCGGTCTGGCATTACAGGAAACAGCGGACTACGAGCGCCATGTCAACTCACATTACCTAATCTCTAATTCAGAATATATCGCAAGCAACAAGTGCAAAAAGTCTTACGCAAAACCTGAGGAGCTTCAAAACCATATGTTGGAGCAACACGCGATTCCAATGTTGAAGTGTGATGTGTGCTTTGAAATATTCGAGTCAAATATAGCTATACAAATGCATTTCGCTTGTACTCATTCCGTTGAAACAAAGTTATTTCGATGCTCGATTTGTTTGGAAGTATTTCGATCTGAGAGTGAGTTTGATACACACCTCAAAACGGGTCATCCTGGTCTCATTGCTGCAATATTCAATTTACTACAATGCATATTTTGTAGAACTGTCTGCACAAATGATTTAGAAATGCATTTTCATCTGGCCGCTCATGCTCGCCAATTCCACTGCCCTTCGTGTCCCGAAAAGTTCCATGTGGAGTTCCTATTGGACAGGCACATGCAACATCATCATGCAGGCAAGAATTCGACGGCATTTTCTCCAAAAGCTAACTCTGAAGAAATTTCCACATCACCTCAACTGCCAAACCAATTGAATCCCCTCTATGTGAATGCCTTACTTAACAAAACTCCTCAAATGCCAATTTCCTCTCAAAACAATAACACGAGCATTCTTGACTACAATATTGCATTTACGGCCCATCTGAATAAAAATCTTTTTCCAAGTTCCGCTATAACAGCTAACCCATTAATCGACGGAAAGTTCCATAGAACATTGCAGATTGATACAGGCGCCGTCAAACACCCCGGTTTGATGTATGGCCTCAGCCAGCGATATTTCGACACAAGTCGAAGTCTAATAGACATGTATACACAGCAGAGATTAGACAAGCCAACAGCGGAAATAAGTTATTGCAACGGCCTGAAGTCACAACCCGTTCTCCGATCTCAAGCAGATTTACATCAAAACCGTTCGCCAGCAGAACCGACAATTGCAAATTCTGTATTCTGTGCTATATGCGATATAAATGATTTCCGATCCGAAAGTGAAGTGAACTCACATCGTAAAATCGTCCATAATATGAAAACTGGAGTAAGTTTGCGGTGCGCCTACTGCTCTGGTAACTTTAAGTCACGTAATGAATTAGAACATCATATGAAGACTTGTCACAATTCAACTGGAAAGCATAAATGTTTGATTTGTGATGAAATTTTCCCTTCGCCTGCTATATTGGCGGAACACAAACTGCAACACTCAAAAGTTGGGCAGTCTGGTAAATGCTCTCATTGCGGCAAACTCTTGGACGGGGTTTCAGCTTTCAAAGATCATCTTAGTGAGCATAACAACGAAATTCAGCTTCCAATGCAATGCATCTGCTGTCGGCAATCACTCCACTCTGATTTTGAGATCAGTTTACACGCACAGTAAGAAAATACTAGCTTTTGTTTTTAATATAAATTATGTTTACTTCATATGCCCATTATTTTCACAGATTTCACACCAAATCATCCAACAATCCAGAAAGTACGTGTGCTCTTTGTTTAGAGGCAATACCGAAACCAATGAATGGAGAAGCCAAAGTTTGTGAAAAGTGCTGCCGGAAGCACAATCTAGGGTCCAAACTTAAAACTCAAAGTTTGCGAACCGAAATTTCAGAACATGGCTCAGATTTTTGCCGAAGCACATTGAAAATTGAAGTTCGTTGCAATATTTGTAAACTGGTGTTGCCACACACTCAAAAGCTGCAAGAACATCTAGTAGAGCACACTTTTGCCGGTTGTGAAGAGCGCGGTTTTAATTGTTATATATGCTCCGCTATATTTACAGCCCCAAGTGGCCTACTATCCCATATGCATGAACATGGACTGCAGTTTCGCCCCTATGACTGTAATAATTGCAGCGACAAGTTCTTTTTCCGCGCTGAACTGGAGCATCACCTTTTGGCCCACGAGATCCAAGACGTGGGGGAATTGCGAAACATGGACATCAGTAATGACAAATTCTCTATGGCAAGAGAGACTGATAAGTCCGAGCTCTATCTTACAAAGGTGAAAAAAGAAATACTTGTGGCTGATGATAAGGTTACAACTGGTGAAGAGGATGAATACATTGAAATCGAAAAGATATCCGATGTGAATCAGACGCAGCCACCCTACGTCCCTTATGATAAAAATATGCCCTCCGGGGACGAAACAAAACAATGCAGAGAAGGAGAGCACGCCTAAACTAAAACTTCATTATTAAATTATATCAGTTATTTAAAAAAAATAAATAGAAATATTCTATGTGCACTTTTTATGTTTGTTATTATGTACCTATTTATACACATATACATATATAGCTATTTAATTAAACGCAAACGAAAATATTTAAGTACATACATTCAAATGCATCAGTATTTTTATTTGGGCTTAAAAAACATAAGGTAAATTTATATGTACACGACATATTTCCAATGTAAAAAACAAACTATGGTACTTCGAAGTGGAAATTCATATAAAGAAAGAATCTAAGGAAAGGAAAGTACAAAGTCGCTGCGGGAGTGCCTCAGGGTTCAGTGCTCGGGCCAACATTGTGAAACATAATGTATGATACCCGATTGGAGTAGAAATCACTGGGTTTTCCGAT
>NW_023458561.1:4357932-4380195 GCF_013731165.1 Rhagoletis pomonella | reverse complement strand
TTTTTATGATACTAAAGCACTTATTTGGGTTTATTTCCAAATGAAATTGTTGTTAAACAAATATTTCCTCGCTTCATTTTCGCGTTCTTTAAAAGAAATATAAAATAATTGTCTTTTCCTCCATATTTTTCTTTTTGAGGCTAGAGACGTGAGACAGCTTACTGAATACCAGGGTAATAGCCCTGGCAGACATATGGTTGGTACACCATGGTATGCATACTATGGATTTTGGTACTACATATTTCGATGTGACAGACCTTTACCCTGTGTATTCAGTAAGCAGTCTCACGTTGTAGTTTCAAGAAGAAAGATATGAAGGAAAAGATAATTACTTTCTGTTTTTTTTTTTTTAAGAACGCGAAAATGTAGCGAGGAAATATTTGTTGAACAACAATTTCATTTGGACAGAAACCAAATTGGCTACTTACAAAAATGTATCTGTCGATAGGTTTGGGATTTTGTCTTTGAAATGCCACACTTTTCTTTGAAATCTCTTCATTAGTTCGTGTGCATTAAGCGTTTTCGTGAAGCTCTAAAAGTTACAACTACAACATTTGAGCACAGCCCCCATATCGAAACGTAAGACGTATTCTGCGACAAAAACAAAACAAAAAAAATGCAGGTAGGTACTCATATGCATGCACGTTGAAGATGATTGTGCTTTCGCTATGCATACCAGTTTTGCAAGTTTTTCGGCATGAGAAAACGTCCCTCTTGGTCTGATAAAACGTCATTTCCTACCCAAAAACGTCTTTTCCCTGTATGCATACAGAATTGTTCTTATTAAACTTTTATTATATACGTAACCCTACAAGAAAAGGGCTTTTTTCTGACCTCTTCACTAGCACGCTAAAATATACACCAATACACAGAAAAACATTTGTAAAAATAACCTTAGGAAATACAATAAGTAGAAAAGAGACCTTTTAGCACTGCTGGTAAAATCGCCATGTGAGAAAGGGACGCATAGTCACATGTACACAAAAGAACCGGTCAGGTTTTTCATATTACCCCCGAATTTCTGATGAGAAAATTGGAGCATTATTGCATCAGCACTGACCGTCAGGTGACCAGTCATTTGCCAGTAAGATTTCTTGTAGGGAAGGTATATTAAAATGTCGTTTCGACAGAGCACATTTAAAATTCATTAGTGGTATTCACAAAAGTGAGAAAGAGGCCTGGCACTCTGGCAAAACAGCAGATGAGCTCAAGCAGCTGATCAGCTGATTGAGTCCTCAACATTTTGATCCATTTTAGCTGTTTTTCTTTTGTTTATTATTTTTTTCATAAAAGCCTAGCTAATTATTATAACTAACACAATATAAATCCACATTTCAAACTTTTTGCAAAAATTATAAAATATCTGCAAACCTTCAGCTAGATTTTCAAGTTTTTATTCAGATTTTTAGAATTTTTTTGAGTATGCAGTTTGATAGCCCATTAAATTCCAGGATAATAATGTGCAAGTTTTAAGTTGCTAAAGAATCGATTTGATTTTTAATATTATTTTTATTTTCTTGTAGACCTTTGGTTAGGTGGTCGGTTGTCGAAAATGCTAAATTACGGTCTGCTAAGAAGGAACATAGTGTTTTTGCGAGCGTGCATGTTGCAATAGATCAGCTCTCCCTGATTTGGCATTTAATATGCAATTGCAAACATTGTAATAAGCCTTGTACCCTCAGGTGACACAACCAGCCTTTGAACGCGGGATCCTCAGACCACGAATTAAAAAAAAAAATAAATGAGCGTACGCTTGATATCTTTTGATGAACCTGCTGCAAAAAAGAAAGCTTGTAAAGATTTATTAAGAAAAGAATTCAAAATCAGTTGTACTTACAAGATTTAGTAACAAATTTGCCGAAAGTGTGAGCGAAAGTACTTACTCTACAAGCAAATAGTACTGTAGAAAACAGAATCGGCTTCTTTACCAATTAAAGAAGAGTTTTATTTCAAATATAAATACAAAGTTGAAGTAAATCGAAACTAATTTTGTTGAGAGATTGTTCGCAGATCTCGGGATTGAACGTTCGCTTTACTCGCTATCCCACACACGACTGCTCGTTTTTAACAGCTCGGCCTTTCCTGGCTTTCGTCCTTTAGGACGACTCTTCATCTGCTGAACCATCAGCCTCGTCTTCTTCACATTCAAGGTCTGGAACAGTGATGCCAGACACTCTCTGTTAAAAATCCCACGAAAATGGGGAAAAAATCCCTCAATTACCCACATCTTGAAAATTTATCCCACAAAATTCCCAACGAATTTAAATATATACATATTTCAGTAGTAAAGAAGTAAAATTCATATAAAATAATAATAATAGTTTGGCGCTTACAAATATGTGTCACAAAAAAATATGTTGTCACACAAAGGGGAGGGACCTACAGTTTTACGCCGACTCCGAATGGCGAGTGTATTTTTATGAGAAGCAGTTTTTCATGGTAGGAATACACTCGGAGGTTTGCCATTGCCTGCCGAGGGCCGACCGCTGTTAAGAAAAAAACCCTTTTTCTGCATTTTTTTCACTTATTCATTTTTTTGCTCACTCACTAAGGGCCTAAAAGAATTTTTTGGTGACTTTAAAATTGAAGCACATTCATGTGCTATTTAACATTTCATCAGATAATTTGTTCCGCTTTTTATATGAAACACCAGTTACAACTGTAAAGATTCTTTCTTACTCAGCGCTTGAATTGGTTAACGTAAGAAAATTTTCGAAATTGTCCTTATACTTTTTAACAATTGTATACCATTTCACTCCACATCACATCTTCAGAACGATTATTTACGTAAGAATGTCGAATATTCTTGAATTTTGATCAATTATGCAACAATAACTTCGTCAAAAGAAAATCCCTTATTTATATGAAATGTCCCTTTTTTACCTTTTATTAATTTTTGATGCAAAATATCCCTCAAATAGGGAAATTACCCACAATCTGGCATCACTGGTCTGGACTTATGCTACACCATGGCTTCATATGATCACATGAAATTACGTTGCAATAATGACGTTGTGTACGCGGCGCGTCTGGGAGATCTTCTACCACGTATCGGTCGTGCCCTAACTGCTTGGTGACAACATAAGGACCCTTGAACTTCGGTTCGAGTTTGTGAGTCTCACCAGTGGCACTGGGTATATGATCGATGACCACAAGTTGACCTTCGTTGTACTGAATTGGACGCTGATGTGCCCTATCGTACCTTTTCTTCCATTTTTCCCTGTCGTTGTCAATGCATTCTAAGGCCCGATGTAGCTTTTCTTCACCATCAGTTTCTGAACAATTTGCTTGGACAAGACGATTTTGACTAACATCTCTCATATTTAAATTGAAAACAAGCTCGTTAGGGCTAGACTTTGTAGTTGCGTTTGTTTGCGAATTGATACACCACTGGATTTTCGGAATGGTAACATCCCAGTCCTTTGCGTCTTTTGTAGAACATCGTATTGAAGACAAAATTGTCCGGTTTACGTGTTCGGCTTGACCGTTCACTCTGGGTGTTCGAACTGCTGTCTTTACGTGTTTGATTCCGTAACGTACCAAAAATCCTTCGAACTCCTTTAACGTAAAAGCTCTTCCACGGTCGGTAGTGATTCATAATTACCAAATATTGCCATTACTTCTTGAATCAGTGTTATCACCGGCGATGTCTTCGTATTTCGTACTGCTTTTAAAATCGTGTATTTCGTGAACCCGCAAACCAAGACGACGATATGCTGGTTACCGCGTTTACTCCTTGTGAAAGGGCCGAGATGATCCATATAAAGTGATCTGAATGGAATAGGCAAAATTTCGTTAAGATGTAGTTGACTTTCGGATTTACCTCCTTTAATTTTATTTAAGCAGCATTCTGGACAGGCTGAGATATAGGATTTAATGTAACGCCTCATACGTCTGAACCATGATTCGCTCCCTTAGCAGTGGCACCGTGTTGCTTCTTTGCACATTTACATGGATACAGTGTAGCTTTGGTGTGAAATAGAAGTATGAGCGGTTGTGCAATATGTTTATTTGTATATGCATATGAAGCATATGTAACTGATGAAAACATAAACTGTTTTTAAATTGGATGTTTACATCAATCTCATAGTAGTCTTATTTTAATTTTGAGTCATTTTGCAGTTTTTATACAGCTAAATAGCACATAAATTCAGTAATTCACATAGATACATCAATGTTACGTTCAACATTACGTTTAAAATGCCAGATTTCCTGCACATACATTAGAATTTACAAAAGGAATTTCACTGCTAATTGCATACTTTGCGTACTTTTCTACTACCATTTTCGCACCAAGAGATTTCATTCCTCCCCTTCTCTCCGTCTTTGGAAATGCAACCTTTTGTAAGGGAGTGTCAAACCGCAGCTGTCAATAATTATCTAACCTTGTATTATTGAATCATGCGTCTGAACCAGAAATTCTTCTGCAATCATTGCATTGTCTTTTCCACTCCGAAGTGGCCTGCGTCTTCGTGACATGACCGGATGATTCGCCACCTAACGCCATGAGGAATTACTAATTTCCTTTCGCCTTGCATCTTCTTATATAGTCGACCGTTGTGCACCTCTAAATCTTTCTTAGCTTGAGTCGATTCCCTCCCATCGCCCTTAAGAGCTGAAATTATGTTTAACAAGTGCGGATCCTGCAATTGCATAGCGTAGATCCAATCGTTGTCGGTGTCGTCAGTCACAACTAAAATCCGTTCAGCAACCGTATCGACTTTACATGGAGGAAGACTCGGAAATCGACTGAGACAATCGACGTGTTGCATCTTTGACCCTTGCCGATGCTTGCAGGAAAACTCGTACTCTTGGAGTCGCAACCACCATCTAGCTATCCGTGGAGGAAGTCTCGATATCGCTTTCGTAGTGACATTTGCATTACAAACTGTGACGACTGTAAACGGTGTAGCGTTTCGACAATGGCCAAAACCTTTAACTTGTGTCTCGCGTAACGTGATTCAGCATCATTGCCCTGACGACTGTAGAAAGACACCGGCTTCAACCCGTCTGGTTCTTCTTGGAAAAGGATACCTGATAACCCAATATGACTAGCATCCGTATGGACTTCGTGTGCTTTATACGCATCGTAAAATTCCAAAACCGGTTTGCTCGTTATTGCTTCCTTCAACTGCGTGAAAGCCATATCCTGCTCATGCGGCCAAATGAAATCTGAGTCTTTCTTTAAAAGTTTCGTTAGCAGTGCAGCGATATGACTGTGCCTCTCCACAAATTTTCGGAAAAATCCCGTCAAACCCAAAAACTGACGTACCTCAGCTGCATTCTGTAGTCTTGGAAAATCCCTGATGCACTGCGTTTTCTCCTCACCTGGAGTTATGCCCTTGCTACTAACGTTGTGCCCCAGGAACTTCACGTTTTCTAATAAAAAGTTGCATTTTGAAGGACTTAACGTAAAGCCAGATTGACGCACTGCTTCCAAAACTTCCTTTAATATTTGCTAACCTTCTTCAATAGTGAGCGTTGATATAATCTTTTCGTCAACGTAACTGATCACTTTGTCTCTTCGATGCAAACTTGATATCAATTTCGTAACCATTTCCTGGAAGTACATTGGCGCGTTTACCAACCCGAAAGGCATGACGTTGTATTCAAATAAACCGTCGTGAGTGAGGAAAGCGGTATATTTCTTACTGCACTCTGCTACCGGAATTCGGTAGTAACCTGATTTCATGTCAAGTGTGGTGAAAAACTGTCCACCGGCAAGTTGTTCCTCAACGACAGGCATTGGGAAGTTCTTCCGTTCAGTTACTGCATTCAATGCCCTGTAATCTATACACATGCGATTTTCGCCATTGGCTTTACGTACGAGGATTGGTGACGCAGCATGTGGCGATGTGCTTGGCCGAATAATTTCGTATGTCAAAAGATTATTCAATATTTCCGATAATTTGTTCTGCTGCGATAGCGGAACCTGATAGCGTTTACCTAGGATGGGATCTTGATTTCCATTCCGTGTGGTTACCTTGATTTCCATTGTGGTAGTTTTACACTTGCCAAGCTTTGATATATCTTCAGTAAAACAGTCGGAGTAATTATCTAGTAGATTGTTAACATCGGTTCGTTGAGTTTCAGTAAGGTTGTCGTTGATCTGAAAATCGTTACCCTTAACTTGCAACTGAAGAGCACCGTTATCGATGACTAAGCGTTTATCTTTGCCACATAATATATCTCTACCCAGAAGCAAATCGTAACCTAATGCGCTACCCGTGTCGACTAGGGCGTGATGAGTCATGTTGCCTATAATTACTTCCTGCATTATAGGAGGAACACCTGACTTCACTGCAGCTTCACCTATTTCAGCGACAATAGATTTCGTACCCATCGGACAGTTTTTAATGTCATGCCCTACTTTCGAACACTTTGCACAACGTTGTTTCTTTTGTGGTTGAGGACACTTAATTGCGATATGTCACTGCTCATTGCAATTGAAACATTTCACGGACTTGGACGGTGGTATGTTGTAATCAGGGATGCCAACTCATTTTATCTCTCTTCCCGTTGACCACCGCGAAATTCCCCGATTTTCGGTGAAATTCCCCGCACTGGCATGATTCCATAAAAAAATCCAATTTTTTAATTCAATTGCTTGTATTTATTTACGAATGTACATACAATATTTTAATTTAAATTAAAACATTCGCCATATAAGTCAAAATAAACAACTTTGGGCAAAACTGATAAAAATTCAACAAATCATAAAATTTTTTAACTTATTACTTATCATTTTTAGAAGTCAATTTAATTTTATTATTACTTAATTTATTTATATCTTTAATTTAAGCCTAAGTAGAAGATTATATCACCTTTGGGTTTTTTGCTAGACCTTTTCAAATTTTGCAAAAAACGCGATTTTTCTACAGTTTGCCCTAGTTTTCTCAAAATCTGGACCTGAAGGAAACTTATACTTACGGATTCGTAATCAGCACAAAAAGTCTTTCCAAAACAGCTTTAATATTTATTTCTTTCAATTAAAAAATTTGCCAACAAAAACAAATTGTCTTACAGACTAATACAGAGATTTTAACAAAAAATAATAATCTTGATAAATACACAAACTGTAATGGAAAACCATTATGGATATAAGATTTTAGAGTTATATCAAAATGGATAGTTTATTCAATGCTAGCAATGTTACATGGGAAACCAAATAACAAATTAGTTCTATTTCTTTTACTGACTTATAAGTATAATTAAGAAGTGTAATGAAAGTGTCTGAAGTCAGCCGCTATGGTGTAGTGGTAAGCAGTGCGCGCTTCCACTCCGCATCACCTGGGTTCAAGCCCTGGTCAAAGCAACATCGTAAAAAAAATAAAGGATTTTTCTTAACAACGGTCGTCCCTCCGCAGGCAATGGCAAACCTCCGAGTGTATTTCTGCCATGAAACACAGCTTCTCATAAAAATACAATCGCCGTTCGGAGTCGGCGTAAAACTGTAGATCCCTCCGCTTTGTGTGACAACATCAAGCACGCCACAAATCGGAGGACAAGCTCTGCCAAACACTAACATATGTGTAAGCGCCAATCTATTATTATTATAATAATGAAAGTGTGCTGTGAGGAGGAAAAATCAACCTCAAAAGATTTATATACAGTATTGAGTTCTATCAACAGCCGCAACAAAATCACTGTTGCCTTATGTAATTGCATTATTTAATATGTGTATATAAATGAATTAAATTAATATTCATGCGAAATTGGCAGATTTGAAATTGTGACTAAAAATAAAATTTTACAAAAAGTACTCTGCACCAGGGATGAAAAAGTAGGTACAATTGTACCTTTTTTCGACGTTTGATGACTTAAAGGTACATTAGGTACAGCCACTAGATTTTAGGTACAATCATCTTTTAATCAGATGCATTTATAGTTTTTTTTTTTCTTTTTCCTTTACCGTGCTAATATATTTACTTGTAGGCACGGGAGAAGCTTCGCTTTCTTCGCATCTTTTAATCAGATGCATTTATAGTTTTTTTTTCTTTTTCCTTTACCGTGCTAATATATTTACTTGT
Source organism: Rhagoletis pomonella (assembly GCF_013731165.1). Taxonomy (NCBI): domain Eukaryota; kingdom Metazoa; phylum Arthropoda; class Insecta; order Diptera; family Tephritidae; genus Rhagoletis; species Rhagoletis pomonella. The sequence continues at coordinate 4,372,165 of NW_023458561.1, read as the reverse complement.
AGGCACGGGAGAAGCTTCGCTTTCATTTTGAAGAATAAACAATTCTAAAGAAAAGTGGTCAAAAGGAAGAATTAAAAAAAGTCATATTATGTATTATCTTAAACATCTTACACTGTTTTTAGAGCAGCTACTACGAAAAATTAACACTTTACTTAGCTATCCTCAAATTCGTAATTTTTTTCTATTAATCTTAACGCTTATTTTCACTAAGTCAAATTCAATGGCATTTGCGGTCAAAAAATGGTCTTTTGATTGATTTAGATCATAATAGGCCTTCAGGCGTGTACATGCGCTGTTAAAGTGGCTATTTGTAAGTTTTTGGCCCATAATATCATCGGTAAAAGTAGGGATAAAGGAAAGAAAGTTGTGTCAAAATATGTAAAAAAATTTTGTTGTTAAAATATGACATAATGAAAACCAGCCTTTATTCGCCCATACAGTTAGGGATGCAACATCGCTCTTAAAAACATCGATGTTCCCGCAACAAACATCGATGTCAAAAAACATCGGTTATAAAAACGATACATCGATGTTTTACCGATGTTTTAATATCTCATCTACTACACGAAATAAAATGTAGCCTGAAATATTTTTTAAACTCGAAAGAACTAGATTCACATATCCGCTGCAAACCATAACTTTATACAAAACTTTTAAAAATTCAACACATTTTTATCTTAATTTTGAACTTTTTTATCTGAATTTTTCTGCACTCTAGGTAGATAAGTTATTTAATGATCTAAAATTAAATAGTCTAAATTCCCCGCAAAAGGCAGATATTCCCCGATTCCCCGAAACGAGACTAACTCCCCGCAAATCGTTTGTAATCGTTTCGTGCAGCCGCCACTTGTGGTGCTTTAACTAATTGTATAAAATTGTAAAAATTGTATAAAAATTTATGAAAGCATCATCTAAGTTGCCACGTCTTCGAAGAGATAACATCCCATAATATTATTCCACAAAATTCTCACCTCTCAAATCTCTCTCAAGACTACTCACAAAATTCGCCCACGTCAAAAATACAGGCTGTGCGTCCATCCGGTTCTTCGCTACTCCTTTGAGTTTCTGCTGTGCAGCAAAAAGCAGCAAGTCTTCGCCCCAAGCATACGTGCGTTATAGCTGTTCCGCCTTAGAAATGAACTGATGCGCTGTGATAGTATTTTTGAGTGGATCGAACTCTGTTACATCCTGTATTTGATACCTTGGTGCATGTTTACCCGATGGCACTGAATTTGCAAAACGTGGAACTTCTATACGTTGTGGTGTACTGTTCGCTGATTCCGATGCATTCGTTGCTCTAATGGCCTTCATTGTTCTGGCTAAGTCAGCTAACATTTCTTTTAATTCACTTATAGGCTTCTCCCAAGGTTCGCCATACTCGATTTCACTGGCATCAATTTCATCGGTACCCATGGCTTTTATCAACTCTGCTACTTTATGCGCCTTGTTGCCTGTTGCTGAGATATTTTCTTTTCGCAAAAGTTTATTTAGGTGTGCTACACTTAAACTTTCTAACTTTAGAGACATTTCTGTAATATTTTTTTGCAAACTCTTTTCCATCCAACCCGTGTGATTTTATTTCTATTTTTTTTCCGTAGCCTTTGTTCTTCCAAAAAAAAAATAGATCTGCTTGCATCAACGAGCTAAAATCCCATCCCCTTTTCCCTGAATTCTCCCTCACTCGCTGTTTGTGTCAATTCATTCTTCTGCTTCGCGCAATCGCACGTACTCCGCAGTATTGTTGTTATTGTAGTCGCCGCTTACTTGGTACTCTTCGAGAAAATTCTCCAGCGACAGCGATAGTAATTCTACGCTTCCTTCGAATACACCGAAGCGAAAGTATCTGTCTTCTTATGTATGCGTATACATACATACAAATGTACATATGCGCATACGTATACCAAAATGTTGCTGACTAGACGCCGTCAGTACCAAAGCCAATACTTTTCTCGTTAAGCAGCGTAGCTTTTCGTTGCTCCGCTTAAACGTCTATCACGCTGATCGTTGTTTTTTCGTTGAGAGGGGAATTTATCTCTGCTTCTTTTCGCACGAAGAATGAGCCAATAACGTTGCCCTATTCTATCTGCTTCGTTGAGATATTTCTTGCTCCGTTTATGTATATGTATATACGTTTGAATCGTTGCGAAATTTCACGATTTATCGTCGCAAAACTTCTACTCGCTTTTAACAATTTTGTAGGCTTGTGTGGATGAATCCTTCTTCTGAACTGTAGAAAACAGAATCGGCTTCTTTACCAAATAAAGAAGAGCTTTATTTCAAATATAAATACAAAGTTGAAGTAAATCGAAACTAATGCTGTTGAGAGATTGTTCGCAGATCTCGCGATTGAACGTCCGCTTTACTCGCTATCCCACACTCAGTATATCCAGTAAAAAAACTGTGGCGAAGTCCTTTATGGGGATAAAGTTTCCAGAGGTGAAATTTTAGGTAGCACACAATTTCTTACACGCATGGTTGCTTTTCAGCACTCATGAAGAAACTTAAGAAATGTTTGAAAAAAAAAGTTCATATAGTACATAAATTTTTGAAAGAAATACCAAATAATGTATGTACTCTGGTTAATAATATCAAATAATGTATTAGAACCACCATTTAATGTTATATTTGATACAAATTAATATTTCTGAATAATAGATTTACTTAAAATTACATCCCTGGTCCTTGTTCTTTCTTTGTGATCCGTAACCGCGGTATCAACAAAGTTGCACCAAAAGTGCGTAAAGTTTTACAGTTGCGTCTTCGCCACATTAAAACGGTGTGTTCATCAAATTAAACAAGGCAACCATTAATATGCTACGTATGCCGAACCCTATATGGGGTTATCCAAATCTTAAATCAGTTCGCGAATTGATGTACAAACGTGGAATTGTCAAGCACAACCATCAACGTGTCCCAATCTTTGACAGCTTTGTGATCGAACGCCAATTTCGCAAAGCGCACGAAATTCAGTGCGTTGATTATTTGGCGCACGAAATATTTACTGTTGGAACCGACTTCAAGAAAGCCTCCAACTTCCTGTTGCTATTCAAGCTCAACACATCAACCCGGGGCTGGCGCAAGAAGGCTAATCACTACGTTGAGGTTGGTGATTTCGGTAGCCGTGAGGATAAGATCAACAAATTGCTGCGCTTGATGGCTTAAAGAAATTGTTGTTTTGTGTTTAAGGCGACAATATAATTTGGCACATCTTCAAAAGGCGCCCAAGCAAAAAAGGAAAATTGCAAAATTCCTGAAGTTGGCTGTACACGGGTCGATTTCTGTGCGATTTTTTCAAAACGCTTACATTTTACGGTTGAATTGCAATTTACACGGGTAGATTTTGGTTAAACGACAAAAATCGACCGTGTAAGGCAGCTTAAATAACGTTCAAATTAGCCATCATCTTTGAGATGGAGAATACCAATAACCATTTCATAATTTCCAAAATTATTCCATTTATATTTGTTCTTGCATTTTCCACACCACCTGTGAGGTATGCTTTTAGGCGCGTTACCGATTTTTTTTAAGGTGCTCGGTTCCCCAGGAGGCCTATTTTCACCTTTACAACTTAACTTAAAAAGAATTAAAAATTGTCTTACATCTAGTAAACTTAAAAAATTGCACAAATTAAATTCATTTTTCTTTATAAAATAAAATTAAATATCACAATTCAGTTGAAGTGTATACATATGTACATATTTACAAAATGTGGTCTGTATGCACCCACAGTAAGTTCCCATAAAACCTAGCCTAAATTCAGAACTGAAAAAAAACGAGCAAATGGGGTCGGAAACTACTAGCTTTAAAAGCATAATGTGGAAAATGTTTGAAGAGCTGCGAAACTGTATTGCAATAATAAAAATAACAGTGCATAAATTGAAAAAATTGTTTTTGTTTTGCTTTATAATTTTTGGGAATATTGGTTCAGATGGACTTCGCGATAAAGCCGATTATTAAGTATACGAAATAACTAAAGGCATGAGAAAGGCGAAATTCCGGGTAAAATATAGAGAAATTCTATTGAAATTCATCTGTGGGAAATACAAAAAAATTTTGTGTGTTTAAACTGCGGTGAACACGCCTCCTTATTGAAAATTTTTAAGGAAAAATATGTTCTTATTCTAATGAAAAGATGTATGAGCACATTAGGTTGAGAATTACTACAACAATAAAAGGGATCTATGTCACGCATTTTGTCAAACAAAGCTTTAGAGAAACCTATCAAATGGCAACAGGCATCGAAATTTTCGTTTAATGATTTATCAAGTTTTGCAAGAAACTCTATGAATCCAGAGCTTTTACTAAATTTGATCTATCATACTCCTTCTCTTTAGTAAAGGTAAACGCGTCTTTCGGAATTTCACCTTCCTCAAACCGTGGTAGGGGCTCCAAACAGTTCTGTAATTTAAAATATTCGTAGTAAATGTACCCGAAAAAATACGCAAAAGAATTCCTATGAAGAAATTTTCTTTCAACTACATCGACATCAATAATGTTTCTTATATCTTGATACGCTTGGGGTCTAGGCAAGCTTTGAAAAGTTTGCCAAGAAGTATCTTGAACCAGAGGATCACTACATACTCTTTCGAGAGTGCTAAACGAAAAAAACTCCCACTCAGCGCTAGGCAAAGGTTCACAATTTCCACTTGTGACAAAGTTTACATGTCTGAGGCCCCAGGATTGCCTGAAAAGATCGGAGAACATGGACGGAGTTGTTCTCGGATTTAATCCACCCGCCCTTCTAATCTGCCCAAAATAACGTTCGATTTCGTCCTGGCAAAGTCTTCTGGTTAGTATATGTTCGAAATCTTCTTGTGACAAAGTACGCCACAATCGTCTCAAGCTTTGAATGTTGATAAGCCAACCATTGATAAAGGAAAAAGTGTTCGTGATATCTCGTCCGGCAATGTCATGAACAACTATTGAATAAAGGGTTCTTTGGGCTTCGAGCAAAAATTCTAGTTGGTCTGTGGTTCCTGAATAAGGTTGGCCATGTTTTCTTAGGGCCCCAATCGCTTTAGTATTAAAGATATTAAAGAGTTGGTCGAAAAAAAGAGCGAATTCGGCAGTATTTATGAAGCTCGCAGATTGAGAAGTATTAAGGTTTCCGGTACTATATAAAGATAGCATTGCACTAGCAACCGTATTGCTCAGTACTTGAGCAGCTAGACGAACACTCATTTTTTCAAAAGATGTGGGACTAAGATGTGCCGTTGTCAATTTAGGCGCACATCGTATACCGCGATGGGAATCCTGTTGATGAAAATGCAGAATGTCTGTCCATTTGACAGGATGTCCGCGAAAACTAACATTATTTTTTTTTACTTTGAATACAGTTTCGTGTGCTCTTCAGAAAATGAGGAGAATCGTAGAAAAATACAATTTCTTCACCGTTAACTTCAAAATACGACCTATTTTCTGTAATTCCTACGATACGGGCGAAGTTAACGAAATTGGTTCCCTGGTCTGAAACAAATTGGCAGACTTTAAGACCAATGCCCTGGAGTTGGCCTATAACTTCAAAAACATATTTCTTTAAAACATCCCCCTTACATGAGTTGTGAACAAAAAAGTAGGCGACTGGCTGAGACCAGCGAAGACCGCCAATGCCTTGGGCCATCATGCATAACACTATTAGCTGTCCCAGAGGTGCGATTTTCATCACCATAATCTTCTAAACCTACTATTAAATCCCTATTCTTATCATATTTCAAATGGGTTTTTAGTGACGTTTCATCACAGCATAAAGAAATGAATTTTTGCTCTCTAGTTCTCTAGCTTCGCAACTCCAGGGATTTGATCCTGCTAGTGGAGCAGCCAGGGTTTCTTGGCCAACCTTTAATAAAGTTAGAGAGAGTTGTTGAGGAAGGCCAGTGGAAAAGGGGTCGCAAGTACCTATATGCTAACGGGGAAGTAAATCTAACTCCTAGCGCTATTGTTTTCAACCCTCTGTCAAACCGCCGTCCATTTGGATGCCGGCCATCATTACTTATGCAACTTCTCACACATGCTGCGAGATGTGGAGGCATTTTACTGCATACTGCATCGATTGTCAGTTGCGAACCTGCCGCAGAACAGGTAAGCTTTGGCTTTTCAAATTTCTTATCTCCTCCTCTTTATCTAATAAAACCTTTTTTAAGCCTTCTATTTTCTTTTTCTAGGAGACTCTTCACTAAGATAATCTTCAGTTTGCGTTTCTTGGTTGCGTGCCCCAAATTGCGATTCATTGTGCTTGCCTAAAGAGGAACAAGTTGGATGTTCAATTGGAAAGGGTTGAAGAGTCTCCTCTAAGGGAACCTCTAACTCAATCTCATCATCGATCGAAAAGCGATGCCCTTCTACTGTAATAAAATCCTCTGAACCTAAATAAATAATTTGCTCGCTTATATCTGCCTGTCCTTCTAATCTACCTGAATCTACACCTACTGTGGGTGCATGCAAGTTTAAATCAGGGATAGCCCCCTTAGACAGCTTACGAAGGTTCCGATATCTCGGGGAAAAGTGCCTCTGGCATGCATACAGCTCCTTGGCTTCGGTACTTGTTGACACTCCCAGAAGCCTCATCCACTTCAACCGCCTATTAAAATAATAAATAATATTAAATAATAGGTTTTAAACTATATTGTAAATTAATATAAAATAATGAATAAGAAATTACAAAAAACGAAATGCAACAAAAAACACAAAGCCAAGATGAGGAAATAAAAAATCATGAATTTATGTACAACGAATGAAAAATGAAAGAAAATTAAACGCAAGGAAAAATAAAGCCATGATGAGGGAATAAAAAATTAAAATCAAGAAAATATACCAACCAAACTTTTTTCTTTTCCTCGTTATCCTTCCTCCCAAATGCGTCGAAAATTATTTAAGAATTTCAATGGTTTTTATTATTAACTAACCAGAGAAAATATTACAGAAAGTACAACCATTTTGATCGATTATTCCTAAAGATACGAAAATACTTTCACAATTTACAAAATATATATATTAGGAAGTAATAATATAATTCTTCGAATCCACGAATTCCATGCTCCGTCAAATTTCACGTTGATCACTTTATATATCCAATCAGTTAGTAAGTCGATGGCTAAAATTTAAGAAAATATATAGAAAACGTTAGGTATTATAGGGTACCGAAATATTGAAGACGCATTACATGTATACACGCACAATTTAAATACGATAAAACTTGGAATTAAATTTGTGGGAAAACTTTAAGGGAATTTTTCGGCTGGATATTTTCGGTATTAGATAGGTGTCGACCTAAAGCCGAATTCCATACACAACATTAAGAGATTCCAAAACTTAATTAACCTCCAAAAGCAGAAACTTACAATATTAACAGGTATCCTTATAGGACACTACAGACTAAGCATACGTATAAGATGGCACCATGGTCAAGTGATCTATGTCGATTCTACAACTCGCCCTATGAGACACCACTACATATTTTCATCCTGTTTGATAAGCCCAGGTTCGATATGGCCACAAACTAAGCACATTCATTCACTCCCTACCTATTAAGGCGCTGCAGCTTTTTCTGAGGGATTTAGGTTTAGAGGAAGCACAGTATACAGTAATCCAGATAGCCAAAACAAAAAATGTAAATATGCTTATTTGACATTTTGTTTGAATGTATTGGTTGATATTTTTTCACAGTTGTCGTTTTCGTTAACCCAAACGAAATCCAATTTAAATATTTTCTTATAGTGAAACATATTTTCAAGTCACATAAAATAAAATAACGAGAAAAACAAAATTCCAAGCAAATCAAGCGTGAAGCGTAAGCGATTATAACCGGATGCAGTTCCTACATAAGTCAAACCGTGTTCCGAACACAACTTTGAGTGAGTAATGGTGGGCTGACTTTTTAAAATGGTCCCATCGATTAGGCGGTAAAACAAATATTACTTAGCTTAAGGTAGAACTCTCTAATTTTCAAATGCGCGAAATTTGTATGTATTTGTTCAGTCGCTTATTCACATTTGAAAGAGGATAATGCATGAATTAATGCAAGTAAAGACGGTTTATGCAGATAAGCAAGCGCGTTTGTTAACCGTATAAAATGTATGTACATATATACACATATGCATACATATATACCAAAATATTCAGAATGACGAGATGAACTAGTTCAGCCCTCTCTGTTTGTAAACACGCTAACTCGAACAAAATTTAGATATTTTAACGAAAGTCGGTGTCGAAGTTGCCTTTGGTATAAGTTAGGTTAGTGTTAAACTTTGGCGAAATCTGCCAATAACCACGCCCACTTCCCACGTAGTAATAAAAAATCTTTTTGTTTTATTAGTATTTTTTTACGAATTTTGCTGTTCAAATTTACATGTCAAATATATCAACAAACATTTGTGGGTACTTTTGCATCAGTCGCTGCCTATGGGTTAATGACAAATAAATCCTATACATTCACAATATTTCACGTATTAATTTTCAAATAAGCATATTGTCAATGGCTGGTTTACTGTATACTGTGCATAAGAGTACATGTTAAAATAATTTGACAGCTATGGTTCGTAGCTCGTCGATTTCATTGTGTTCGGGCTATGCCGCTCGAAAATAGTGCTGGGAAATGTTTAGCATTCGAATTCAGCGGCCATTGTGTAAGGACGGTGTATAAAGGCTTAGATTTTGTGTGAAAGACAAATTTGTAATTGGAACAGAAATTGTTAGCTAAAATTGTGTAAATTGTTAAAAAATTACAGCATTTGAAGGATCGAAGCCGGAGTGCAGTTTTTTTACGCAGAAGTCGAATTTGAAGTGGCTTTTTTGGTTAGTTTCTTTTTGTACTGTTGGGTGCCTCGTGGTTGTGCGTGCGGCTGTGAGACAAAATGGAGGACGCTTCAGCGCCCGATGGCGCTGAGGCAATTTCTTCTGACTCTAACTTGCCTGCAAATTGGTTTGCAGAGGTGCAGAGTTGGAAGAGTGTTAAGCGTAGAAGAAGTAGAAGAAGGAATATCAAAGGTATTAATGATGGCTTATTAGAATCAGGTACGGACGAAGATTGCAATAAGCAAGCAAAAGTGCTTAATGGAAAACCGAATAAGTCGAACAAAATTAAAGATCAGCAAATACCGATGCAAGGTTTAGTGGTTAAAAAAGGTTTTTTTGACAACATGGACGAAAGTACAGTTGCACAGACGGTTCGTAATATGACAAATTCTCAAAGTGAGATCACAGACACACTTTGCAACTTGGACAAGTGTACAGTTATGCAAAGCGTTAGCAACGTGACAAATTCGCAAAGCGAGAGTACAAATGCAGTGGGTTACACTAATGGGCAAGGCGTTAGCAGCAAGAGTAATATCGATGAGGCAAGGTCAAGGATGGTGAGTGTAAATACTTTTACATACTCAAGCAGCTACAAAGGTGACTTTTGTGTGTTGTTCGACACGTCTAAGAGCCCCTTATGTGAAAATGATAGGATGAGAAATGGACTTTTTTTATGGAACAAAATTAAAAATTTCAAAGTTGAAGGGATTAAGACTATAAAAGCGGTAGGGAGATCTCTGTTTAAAATATATTTCTACACGCATGAAGATGCTAACAAAAGTTTAAGCAATCATTTGCTGGCTGTGAATCTCATTAGGAGCTTCATTCCTAAGAGCATGATTGAAACAGTGGGAGTGATTACGCAAATACCGACAGACTTCTCTGAAGTTGAGATAAAGAATAATATAGTATCTGATTGTAAAATTACCAGTGTGACCAGAATAATGCGCAGGGACCCAAATTGCAGAGACAATTTAATACCGACTCTGGCAGTGAAAATAGGGTTTGAAGGGAACGAGATTCCTAATGAGATAAAAATTTTTTATGTAAACTTTAAAGTCAAGCACTTTGTACCCAGGGTAAAGCAGTGTTACAATTGCGGACGCTTGGGGCATACCAGAATGGGGTGTAGAGGCAGGAACAGATGCATTATGTGTGGTAAGGAGGAAGGTTGCGGAAGTCAGTGTGAGGTAAAAGCCAATAATTGCATTCTTTGCGGAAATGTGGGGCATACTTCGGTGAATAACAGTGTTTGTCAGGTATGGAAAAGGGAAAAACAACTTCTGGAAATAATGACGATAAAGAAAATTTCAAAAAGAGAGACTATAGATTCATACAAAGAGGTCATTGATCAAAATAATCGTTTTGCACTGCTGGATGATGATCAGGAGAATTTTCCTACCATTTCTAGGGCGCAAAATAACCGTGTAAATAATGATATGGTGGTTAACAGGAGAATAACCTCCTTTAGTTACGCGCTTATGGCTAAAAGAAATGAGAGGAAAGATAAACCTGAGGTAGTGAAGGAAAAACAAGATAAGGTGGCTAAAAACACGGTTTTTGATAGTCCAAGCTGGGCAAAAGTTTCTGAAGTAGAAAGGTTAGTGGCGTTATTGACTAAGAAGTTTGAAATTGATGAAAGTGAGCCAATTTTGAGGAAGATAGGAGATACTTTGAAAGAGGTTAATGGGGTTTACGTTACAAGTTCAAACACTAATAATGAGCCAGATAAAAATTCTACAATATAATGTACAAAGCCTAAAGGCGAACAAAAACAATTTAGACTTTTTTATAAATAGGAACGATATAAGTATTGTAGGGTTGCAAGAAATTTTTTCCCATGATGAAAAGGTGGAAAATCACAAACTAATGGGTTTTAATTTGATTAAAAAAACAAGAGCGGATGGATATGCAGGAGTTGCAATAGGTTTTAAAAAAGGGATTGGCTTTAAGAAAATAAAGTATAGGTCGCAATATGATATTTTGATTGCGAGAACGACAAGCTTGGTGACTAATCTAGTCATCTGTTCGGTGTATTTTCCACCTAACATCAACAGCAAGATATTTGAAGCAGTGGTTAGTCGATTGTTGCTGTTTCTCGGCAAATTCACGAACGTGGTATTGTTGGGGGATTTTAATGCGAGGAATGCAAAGTGGGGGGATGATGTCAGCTACCCTAAGGGCAAGATTTTGGCGAATGGTGTCAGAAATGCGTGAATAAAGGAGATACAACTTTTATGAATGTGGGTAGTGTGAATGGTAGCTCAGGCTCAGTGCTGGATCTGGCGTTCACAAATTTAACAAATGATATTAGGTGGTGTGGTCATAGAGCGTATTTGGGTGGTAGTCATCATCTACCAATTGTAATTGAGATAGATAACATAGGTAAGTTACCTAACAACTTCATCTCAAAGAATAAGCTACTTAGTAATATCAAAAAGATTAATTTTACAACTATGAATAATTTTGAGGCAGGAGTTAAAAAAGCAAGGAAAGAAGCAACAATTGACTTAAATAGGTACAAACACACGCCGAAAGCATGGTGGAATGATGAAATGGGAAAAATGTATAGATTTCTTGTGATAGCAAGGAAAAAAGCCAGTAAATCTAATGAGGTGCAGGATATGGAAGAAGCTGTGAGGTTAGAGGCAGAGGGGAAAAAGAAGGTAAAAGAGGCTAAAAGTAGCAGTTTCAAGAGGAAAATTGATGAAATCAACTGTAATTCGAATTCAAGAGAGGCCTGGAAATTTATTGGCAACATGAAAGGTGGAACAGAGTATTGTTGTAGCAATTGGGAGGATGAGAACAATGAGAAGTTTCTGAGCTTTCTGAAGGATCAGGTTCGACAGGTTGAGGGGGCAACTGTGGATAGGGCTCAAATGATAACTGAACAACAAAAAGTGGCGAATGTTAAGGTAAATTTTTCTTATGAAGATTTTGAGTTACTAATTAGCAAAAAAAAATTGACTGCAGCAGGTATGGATAATGTTAAATATGAAATGTTAAAGAATTTGACGGTAGAGGCAAAAAAAGCGTTTGTGAATTCATTGGAGGAGCACTTCAATAAAAATATAGTAAGAAAAGAGTGGAGAAATATAAGAATAGTACCTATTCCAAAAGGGGGTAGGGATCGTGAAAATATTTGCAATTATCGTCCCATCTCCCTAATTTCAGTTGTAGCCAAATGTATTAATATGCTAATTAAAGAAGAAATTATGAAATTTGTGGAGGATGGTAACATAATACCGCAAAGAAGTTTTGCATACAGGAAGCAGCGTTCTGCAACAATGTGCATGAATGAAGCGCTTCAATTGATAGCAGATAGGAAGTGCAGGAGTGAAAAGGTGTTTCTGGGGGTAATAGATCTCTCTGATGCGTACAACTGCGTGGATTTAGTTATGTTGCATAGGATACTTATGCGACATGGCATGAATCCAAAAATTTGTGATTGGATTATAAATCTTTTTTCCAAGCGAATTCTTACGTTGGGTAAATGCTCTGTCGAAGTAAACAATGGATTGCCACAGGGAAGCTGTCTCTCTCCGATATTATTCAACATTTATACCGCAAAACTGCACTCTGTCTGTAATGAGAATACTCATCTTTTTCAATATGCGGATGACTTTGCTATAATAACGCACAGCAGAAATGAGGAGGTAGCAAGTAATGAGTTTACTAATAAAATTGCGGAAATGCAAAGTTTGTGTGAATCGTTGGGTCTCAAGTTCAACTTAAATAAAACAAAATTTATGGTTATGGCGATGGGTAGAAGAAAACAGTTTAATGTGAGAGTAAATGGTTGCAATGTGGAGCAAGTGGAAAAAATGAGATGGTTAGGAAGGGTAATAAGCGCTAATTCCACAATTAAAGAGCACATAGGAAATGTCAAGAAATCTATTGTGCCGGGAAAAAATTTGCTGGCAAGAATTACATCTATAAAAGCTGGGTTAACCCCGATGGTAGGATTAAAGCTGTACAAATCATTTGTTCGTTCAAAAGCAGAGTACGCTAATACCACTTTTGCTAACATGCCCGAGGGGTATAATAAGCAGCTATGCACCATATTAAATGACTCTCTAAGAAGATGTTTAGGGGTTCCGCCAAACACGCCGACTTATGCAAGATATGCAATTGCATGTGAGCTTCCACCGCAGAAAAGAGCTATATGGTTAACGTCGAGAGAAATGTCAAAGCAGTGGTTTATCAACTCGAGTTTGAAAAGGGAGGTTGAGGAAAGCTATGCTAGGAAATCGAGTTACGGGTACACATACAACAAGTTCAAATCTTACTTTGATAGGTTGAATACTAATGTTTTATTTAGCAGACATGAGAAGCTGAGTTTGGTCTCCTCGAGGCTAAAAGGTTCCAAAGCTAATTTTTCGAGTGAACAACTGAAGGCTTTATACTATGGGGAAAAGAGTAGTTTAGAGGGTAAAGGTTTTCACCTGTACTCGACGGATGCGTCTGTATCTGAAGGAGTGGTGGGTTGTGCGGTGCATGACATGAGGCAAGGGATTTCATTTTTATACAAGTTAGAAGAAACTTACGCGTCTACCTTTGGGGAGCTGGTCGCTGTAAAGCAATGCATTGTGATTGCAAAAAGAGTGAAAGACAAAAAAATTTGCATATTCACAGATAGTTTGCAGGCTGTGAAAGCGCTAAAATGTGACCGAACTAACAACTACGTTGTAGCTGACATACATAATGAAATCGGAAGGTCGGTATTAGAGGAGGTACGCATTATTTGGGTCCCTGCGCATGTTGGGATCGGGTTCAATGAGAAAGCTGATTTTGCGGCCAAAGCTGCAGTGACGCAGGGCTTGACGCTTAAAGTAGACCTGACACCGAGTGAGATGCTTAATAGAGTGAGCAACTGTCTGTGGGATGAATGGAGAAATGAGGTCAAAATTTTGAGTAACAGATGGGACGAAAGTATGGTAAACAGCATTATGAACAGGGAAAAAAGACCATGGTTCAGGGACAAAAACTGGGACTATGACGCATATGACACAAAGCTACTGAATAGACTGATAGTAGGTAAAACGTATGGCAAAGAGTATCTCAGTAAATTCAAACCAGAAGTATCCAATTGGTGTCACAGCTGTAGCGCCATAGAAACTGCTGAGCACTTGATCTTTGAGTGCACTAAGTATGGTACAATTAGAAACGAATTTATTATTTTTAATAAGTTTAAAGAGCTTAAGGAAATTTGGGTAACAAAGAATTTATTCTACTACAAGGAGCTAGTAAAATTTCTGCACAAGGCAGGTCTTGACAAAATTCTGTAAAAAAAAAAAAATAAAAATAAATTAAAATGACAATAATAATGAAGTTTAAGTTTAAGAAAATTAAAGGAAATAAGTTATTTGGATTTAACTTACAGATGTTTGTATCAAATATAAATGTCCAAATAAAATACAATAAGAGACAACATACATATGTA
>NW_023458561.1:4302133-4352932 GCF_013731165.1 Rhagoletis pomonella | reverse complement strand
GTCGAAGTTGCCTTTGGTATAAGTTAGGTTAGTGTTAAACTTTGGCGAAATCTGCCAATAACCACGCCCACTTCCCACGTAGTAATAAAAAATCTTTTTGTTTTATTAGTATTTTTTTTACGAATTTTGCTGTTCAAATTTACATGTCAAATATATCAACAAACATTTGTGGGTACTTTTGCATCAGTCGCTGCCTATGGGTTAATGACAAATAAATCCTATACATTCACAATATTTCACGTATTAATTTTCAAATAAGCATATTGTCAATGGCTGGTTTACTGTATATTGTGCTGTGAACTTGTTTCAAAACTTCTGTCTTTTCCTTAATATAATTGTAAAACTCTGTGCACGTCATTTTGAACGTATTTAGGTACATATTAAACTCCTGCGCAATTCCATTTAAACGGCCTAACAAGACATCCGATCGCCGCGCAAATACTTTCCCTCCTTTACTCTCATCGTTCGGGTCAAGTGTGAGTAAGTCAAGTTTCTGCAAGCGTACGTAAACTACCGATCAATAGCAAGACGCGTAAAGTATTTACTTTGCCTTCCGCAACTACTGCGAGTAAAAGGTATTTGACAGTAGAGTACTCTACTGGTAGTACTTGAGTATTTTCGAAGAAAACATACTTTTGTGGTATTTGAATAAAACTGAGGACAGGAATGTAGTGGAGCGCTGAAGAGAGCGACGAGCAAAACGTACTTTCAACTAAAATGCTGATATATGTACATACCTAAGTACATATGTATGTATGTGCATAGATACGTATGTGCATAGATACATATATACATAAGTGTCCGCATATATTTTTTCTTGTCACTTGCTCTGTCGCTTCACTGCAGCAAAACCAAGTTGTGGGGAAAACCCTGATGATATGCGTACAATTGAAACCATGGGGTTGAAGATAGCGCAAATTGATGTAAAAATTTCAATTTCATGTTAAATATATTTATGTATGTACATATGTAAAAATGTAGTTTCGATTTAAAAAAATCGGATAAAGTTTTTCTTTCGCCATATATACACCTCTTATTTTAGTATTTATTAAAAAAAACTCAATGAATTTCAAAAACTATCTCTTGCATTTAGTTTTACTCAATACCGATTTGAGCTGTCGCACAGTATTATAAAAAAAAGCTATCAATGGGTAGGTTCAGAAGGCGAAGCAGTTGAACGCAACCGTTGCTAAAAAAAATCATTGATCGTTATGCGTCTTCTGAACGACTTCATACATTAGCTGTCAAATTCAACTCTCAAAGGTACACACCAACGTGTTGTCTCAAATGATCAGAAAAATATTACGATCATCTAACACGCAACTATTCAGTTGATCAGAAGTACGCAACAACGCGTTCAGAAGGTGCAATCGCACCAGTTACTGAGCTGTTGCGCCTTCTGAACGTGCTCAATGAAAATTCGTTTCTCTTGAAATCAAGTTATATGGCTGCGTATGTATGTACATATGTACATATTTCGAAAATTTTTTTATTTGTAAAGGCTCTCAAGAAAAACTAAAAATTCATATAAAATTGCGCACAATAAATGGAAAATAAATTTGGTTCTATAAAAAATTTCTTATATCAGTATGCAGCTCTTAAAAAAAAAAAATGCTCGTACATCTCTTCGCTACCATGTCCAACTATCGAATGTGAAAATCGGCACCTTTCAAAATTTTGATTTGCCACAAAAAATTTTATTTCGTATAGCAGCATTGCTTAAGCTGTTGTTTTTGACAACTTATTTGTTGGTTGATGACTGCAAATAGTTTTATAGAAAATTAGAAACGAGAAATAATACTTTCATAAAAATATAAGTACATACATAGATTTAAAAAGCTGCTTGAATACAAAAGTTTTATGAAAATGTCACATTAAACAACTGTCTAAATCTACGCTATTTTTTATAAATGAGGCCGTACACATTTCCTTACATCGTCAATTTCCATATTCTATTTTTACTCTTTCAATTTCACTGACCAGCGCCGCAAACGATATCAACTAGTAGGCTAACAACCAGAATTGAAATTTAATACGCAAGTACTTCCGGTACTACAAGTATACAGAGAGTAGATTTGCTACTCCATTTTGGCAGCAGCAAATATCCCTCGTACGCGATGAGAGAAAGTAGAGTACCTACTTTGGTGGAGTAACAGCAAGTACGTGAAGTATTTACTCTCTCAACGCCAAGTAGTGTATGTATGCGGAAAAAGAGTAAAAATGTGTTGGGAGTAGAGTACAATGCAAGGAGTACTTATTGAACGAAATGCGGCAAATACACTTGCGCTGGACTTTACTACATATACTAATCATCAACTATTGCTTGTGCAAAGTTCAACTATCTCGAAATGTGACTATTTCACAAACTAAACCGGTGCACTGAGAGAAAGAAGTTTAGAATTAAAAAAGCGTGCTAAATTAAAAAATACGCATATGAAAGAGCACCAACCCAACTCGTAATACATTTTTAGTATTTAGTATAGAAATATTCAATTCAAATACGCCCATATTAAAATGAAGCGATTTGCAATTACCGATTGCTTTTTCATAATTAAGTTAAAAAAATATTTGAATTCCATGCTGGTTATAATGGGAATCGAACCCTGACCCTCTGGAAATTAGCAAGCATCTTCGCGCACTCAGCTACAGCCAGACATGTAAATGTGCATTGAAATGTTGAGTTTGAATCAACACCACGCGTGCGTGTTATGAAAGTATTATTTTTAAATACGAACATTTTTAAACGATAATTAAATAGGAAATATTCATGTTTACTATGCGTTATTTTCCTCAGTGAATTCATAACATAGAGATTTTTGAACTTTTATTCAAATTTGTGCAATCAAATAGAAAACCGGGACACTTTAACGAAACCCGGGACATTTTAAGGTTGGACCGGGACACCGGGACAAATAGTCTAAAACCGGGACATGTCCGGGAAAACCGGGACGTCTGGCAGCCCTATGCACTTTAGGAGCTGGTGTAGTACTTGTCTCAATGAATAAATAGTACCAAAACGTTAAAGGTATAATTTGACTTGAGAAGAATACTGTTGGAATGACAAATACACCATAATATTCTTTTTTTATTCAATTTAACCTTAAAACTTTAAGCAATATTAAAAAAAATTCAACAACTGTTAGTAAAAATTTCGAGCTTTTTTATTTAGTATATTTCCTAGAAATATTCTGAGTATACAAATTTGTAGCCCGTTGAATTCTAGTGAAATTCAAATGGCTAAAAATTACGGTTGATTTTCTGGAATTTTTAAAAAAGATCGAAATTTTAACGACAGTTTGTTCAACTTTTTATCCGACTTCCAACAAGAGGTTATCAATTCGTCGGGAAATATATAATTTTTTTTTGTATATGGATGTTACCGCATAACTTTGGACCACGTTTACCGATTTCTATGATTCTTTTTTTAAAGGAAAGGAGTTACCTTACATATTAATTTGGTTTAAATCCGATAATCGGATCATGAAGAAATTAACGATAATCTTACATCTTACTTGTTTAAATATTGCACAAAGTTGGAAACTTGGAGTTACATGGGTTGGGTTAAAGAATGAACAATATTTAAAAAAAAAGTTACCAGAATTAAATAACAACAAAAATAATTTGTTAAAACTTGGCAAAAAGTGGTTCGGCTATCATTTTTTACCACAGTATGTGTCTTTTTATATGTTTAATTGGATATGCACATTGTACATAAAGGAAGTATATAAAAAACTTAAAAATAAATGCCTTTCTTCAAGTTTTTAGTGCCTAAAAATCCTATCAATGGTTATTATTTTATCGCGCTATTCAATCGTGAATTGCAACAGAACTTGGACGAATGTTGTTGTTTTTTCTGTTATTCTCAAAGTGTAGAATAGCCTGAACCCCGCGAAAACAACTTTTTCAACAATCAAATGAAAGAATTTTCTTCTATCTGTATTCATTTGAGATAGCTCTTAGACTAATTTTTAGATATATTTAATTGTATGAAAAATTTTAATATAATGATGTACATTATTTAAGATACCTCCAGAAAAGCTCTCTGTCTCTCAAAAAATAATTAAGTGCTTTATTATCTAACCGACTCCAAAAAAAGGAGAAATTTTCAAGTCGTCGGGATATTATTATTATTATTTTGTGTTGTTGTGTATGTTACCGCATAGCTTTGGACCATGTCAACCGATGTCGATAATTCTTTTTCCATCGAAAAGGTGGTGTCTAACAGGTGTCTCATACTAATTTAGATCCGATCATTGGATCATGCAAAAATTAACGGTACTCCTAATTTTTTATATGGGAATTGAAGTCGGTTGTGTTTTTTGCTTAGAAATTACTTATTTTAGAGCCGATGACAAAAGCTGCGTAAGCTTTAGTGAGAATAGCAAGTTCAAACTGCTCTAGTGAAGAAGATACAAAAAAAAATCCCTTATAGGCCTGTCAGAATAGGTTCTTGTACGTCAATAACGGAAAAGTATGCGAAGGAAATGGCGTATGTAACGCCTCAATGTTGCGTCTGCAAACAAAAATCAGCTGTTTATTATGGCCGCGTACTTGTGGTTTACTCAATTCAATTTCGTAGATACAATAGCAACACATTCACACTTTTTTGTTAATACCCAACGGGGCCAAAAGCGCTCCATTAGTGCTATTGGGGCGCTCCATATTCAGCAGTTAGCGCTTCCTTCCTAATTTCACACTTCATTGTATTTTAACATTGTGTGTCATTAGAAAAAAAAACGCTCCCTTGCTGCTCCCAAAGAAGCCCCCGATGTGCGCTTCAACTAAAGCATTAAAAAAGCGATGCATGCAAATAATAATTTTTATATTATATTTTTGTTTTAATAAAATAATGACGTTCTTTTTAAATCATTTGATGGTTTCATTAAGTGTACTTATAAGCACATCAAATTTTTCACAATATATGCAACAATTTTTATTCTAATATTTTTCCGCCAATTTTTTATAAAAATATGGTTCATTCAACAGCAAAAAACATAAAAATAAAATTCCTAGTCTTTGTGCAAAACTCGCGAAAATTCAGCAAATTTTCATCAAAATTTTCAACATTTTAATCAGATTTTTTAGAATTTGTATGAGTATGCAGTTTTGCAGCCCATTAAATTGTAGTAAAAAATGCAAGTCCGGAGTTAGTTTAAAATCGCGTTTATTTTTGAGATTTTTTTTGTTGAAGGTGTTTTGCATTTTTTCCATATAAAGTATTTTCGAAAAAAAAAATTTTGTATGGAAGAGACTGTGTGAAAAAACATTGTCAAAAATCAACGGTAATTCCTAGCTACTTAAAACTTGACTTTGTTATAATAAAATTGATTGGGCTACAAATCTGCATACTCAAAATAAAATTTAAAAACCTGACTAAAAAGTTGAAAATTTTCATGAAAATTTGCTGAATTTTCGCGAGTTTTGCACAAAGGTTAGGAATTATGATTTTTTTGCTTTTTGTTGCAGAATGAACTATATTTTTATACGATATTAGCGGGAAATATATTAGAATGAAAATTGTTGCATATATTGTGAAAAATTTGCTGTGCCAATACTTTGTTCCGGCAGTGTACATGTTTGTACATATGTATGTGAATAAACTTTTTTTCAAAAGAAAAAATTTTATGTTACCGCTTGAAAATATTTTTAAGTACCAAAACGCCGACTAAATCAGTTTGCAAACTAACAAAATTTTTTTCATCATTAATGCTAGATTTCTAGAATTTACGAGGTTTTTAACTACACAAATTAACAGTAAAAATTAAAACTACACATATTATTGTTAGCAGGGTCTTTAAATAAAAGAATTGACGCATTGTAAAAAAACTTTTTTAAAAAATTTAAGTACCTTTGAGATTAATTCCATTTAAATCAAACAACTTTTCTTTGTGTGTGAAAAAAAACAAAATCAGACATTTTATGCATTTCAATAAAAAAAAATCCCAAATTCGTTTCAATTTGCATACACTCACACTTTGAAAATTGCCTACAATCAATTTTTCTTTCAAGACGATGGGTAATTTCTGGTTCTATTTCAACAGCCAATCGGTCATAGCTTTGGGAAGTGAGTTTTTGTTCGCAGAAAATTGTCTGCTTAATAAAATATAGAAAAAAACTAAGAAATCTTATACGTGTGAGCAAAGTGAAAGCAATGTTTTGAACGTGTAAACGTAAATTAAGCGAACAGATTTTAATGCTCAATTTGGTTGTTTTTTCAAAAATGTTTGCCTACCAAAAGGTTCATCAAACCAACCAAGCTACCAAAGGAGAATGAACCTACCAATTTTGGTCCAATCGGACCAAAACGGCAACGCTGGTTACTACTCCAAATGATATCTATGTCTGCCTTTGCACTGCTCCCTACTTGCTCCTTTGATGAGCAGCTAACTTTCAGCCCCGTTGGGTATATTCACACTTTTCTCGATATCTTCCTCACTCTCTCTGGCGAAGACAGCTGATTGTCTGGACGTCTACTTTACTCGAAGCAATGTGATAATTAACAATAGCGGTATTCATCTAAACCGATAACCGATTATTGCCTAAGAAAACATAGCTAGAGTTGCGCCAGAGTTACATTGTCTTCAGTTTATCAAGTTTATTCAGTGAAATCGCTGGATAAATTTATCAGAAATGTGTAAACGAGTTTCCATACAAATTTTGACAGTTCATTTATAAGGTTTACACAATTATAAGTTTATACGGTTTACAATGCATTTATAAGGTTTGATGAATACCCTTAATATTTTCAATTGTCTTGTCTTGTGTAAACGTAGGGTTACTGTCAGCATTGAGGGACTTACTTGCGTCTGTGCACACGATAACTTGAGTAAAAATTTAGATATCTTAACGAAACTTTGTATGTGTACTTCTTTTCAGCGTAGGACGGATAGTATTGAAATATCGGACAATAACCACGCCTACCTCTCATATAACGGTTTTGAAATTTAAGGACGCATATTTACTCATAATTTACACAAACAACAATCCTTTTAAAAGAAGTAACCTTATTATGGAATTTTGGAAAATGGGCGTGATACCGCTTACATATAACTATATATGTAAGTTTATCTCATTATTTCTAACTGAATGTTCTAACCAAGATGTTTGAAATAGACTTAAGTAATGTAACTATATTTAATACTTGCGCCGGGTATTTAATGTCCGCCCGAACTTAGGACTTGTTTATAACATAAAAACTAAGTTTAAAATAAATTTAGTGGATGAAAGAGTAAAAGTACTAAATTTTTTCATTTTTCTAAAAATGTTCCTTATAAAAAAATGAACTAACCATCGTTTAGTGTACTTTTCTAAATTGTACTTTCAATTTATGTACATTGGACGGTGGCATTTTGATTTTATCAGTTAGTTAAATTATTTGGTAACATGCGAATAAAAACGAGAAAAGGCAGAACAATTTCACATTTTGCTTGCAATTGAATGTAGAAATATCAATCAATTTCCGGGTCCATTAAATATTTTCGGATCCGCACCAAACTTCACACGCAAGTTGTTTAGACCGAGAGGAACAACAATCAGGCGGACACTCTTTAAAAAGTATATTTCGCAAAATAAGGACGCCTCTAATGTACTACAAAATCACTGTGCCAAGATTTTCTTAATTTACTGCATGCGAGGTGCTACCTAAAAGGCATATCCCAATTTCATAGGGATTCGGATACCTTCCTCATTGAAGTAGTAAAGAAAATTCGCTTAAGTACTTTTTTCGGTTAAGCGCACAAGTTTTTCGGGCAAAGATGGATGGGCAGCTAAGCAAAATATACTGTAGATCAAAAAAAAATAGCCTACCGCAGACTCAAAGGTACCCGTTGCCCGTTGCTACTCGTACATGGCGTTTCAACTGCTATTGCTGATGGTGATTTTCAAGATGCGTCAAATATCAATCCGCTCTGCACGCCTTGAGTGCAATTGAGTCAGTTACTGCAAATATCTTGTGGTAATAATTACTTCTGAGAAGAAATTTAGTAAAATAATTTTTATAAGCGATACATATATACATGCATATTTATATACATGGATAGGTAAGTAGAAATTGTCAAGGACTGTATTGAAAGAATTGTAGTGTAAGAATGTAATTGATGTAATTAAATGGGGCACCTGTTGCAAACCAACCCAATTAAATAATTCTCAATATATATATGATTTCTGTTGTTGTTATCATCAGGGCTGGCAAAAATGTCCACAAATAAATTGATTTTAAGCGCTTTAAGAAGCTCGATATATGTATAGGCAAAAAAATGGTACCTACTACATATGCTAAATCAATGAGATTATAGGTAATTCTATCTTTTATTCAATAATATTGGACTTACAGTATAAAATTTCAAATGTACATGCTTTTTCAAATTATTAAAAAAAATAACATTCTCTGGTTATTTAACATGTTGTACCAATGAAAGGTGCTGTACGCTGACAGCTCGAATTGGGTTACCTCACCCCCTATTATGAATCCATACGATACACGATAAACGC
Organism: Rhagoletis pomonella; assembly: GCF_013731165.1. NCBI lineage: Eukaryota > Metazoa > Arthropoda > Insecta > Diptera > Tephritidae > Rhagoletis > Rhagoletis pomonella. The sequence goes on along the minus strand of NW_023458561.1, from coordinate 4,344,442 downwards.
TTGCATTCTGTTGTGCCGTATTACGAATTAAATTCTAGCATATGCAATTCGATAGCTACCGTTTATGGTATATCCTTAAATTATTATTATTACCATACGATAGCTATCGTATCAGCCGTTCAGTTTCATACGCTTACAAGCGGTTGGCCATTTTTATACGATACGATAGAATTTAACAAAATTTAAGTAATGTAAGTATTAAAATTAATAACATGAAATTATGGAAATGTTTGAATAAAGTACTGCAAGGGGTACGGTTTAGTAATATGTAACATAATTTTGGGTTGCTGTGTGACCCAAATCTAAAAACTTTACCATACAAGTGGAGTCAAGCAATTGAACTTTAATTTAAAACAAAGATTTCAAATTTCCGTGCACTGGTTTATTGATATATTCGGTTTAAAGTATGCACATCTTTGTAAACACAGTAGAAACCTTAGATTGGGGCATATACGTAATACTTCTATATTGGTAGTACGTTGAAAGTACAACCGCCAACATTCGAGTGCAGATATATAATGGTAGAACGAGAATACCAACCAGCCAATTTAATTAATTAATAAATTAATCCCAACGGCTTTTTACCCTCCATTCCCGCCCAACCGACACGAGGGGCGCAGTCCGCATGACGTACGGAACTTTTTTATTTAATTTTTTGGTGCCGAGTAGTGGAAACAGGAGTTTGTTAAGTGTGGAGATCTAAAACTATTCAGCTACAGAATCAAATTCATCAGCTGATTAGATATTATTGAGAGTGGAAATAATAGTTTTCTTTATAGTAAAAATCGAGTCCGATATGTCAAACGTGCTGGAATGAGAGTTAAAATCTTGACATAAACCCCGGAATGATTCGTTTAGTTCAAAATTAGTTTTGCATGGCTTTAAAAATAGAGGTCGAAAGTGTCTTGACACTCGAGAGGGAACATTAAAGTTTATCTCAGCCAGGAGGGCCGGGCTAGTAATCAAGCCTGTCATTAATTTTACGATAAATATTATACCTAGCATTTCTCTACGACTTGTGAGTGTAGGCAAATTTATGAGCTTTAGACGACTTGTGTAAGGGGGGAGATTGTAATCTGAATCCCAATTAAAAAGCAAGAATTGTTTTTGAATTGATTCAATCCTTTCTGAATGAACTTGTTAGCGGGGTTCCGTATTCTAGTATAGGTCTAACTAAAGTGGTAAAAAGAGCTTTTGCAACATAAGGATCTTTGAACTCTTTTGATCATCGCCTTACAAATGCAAAAACGCCCTTGGCTTTATTGACTGTAATATTAATATGATGGTTGAAATTGAGTTTGGAACCCACTTTAACTTTACTGATGTTGGAAGAACAATTATTAACAATAACTCTTTGTGTTCTATCCGTCGAGTTTACGGATGAGTAACGAGTGACTTACTTTGTCAAAGGCTTTACTGAAATCGGTATATATTACGTCGGTATGAGCATTTTCTCTAAACCGTTTGAGACATGAGTTGTAAACTCCAATAAATTAGTTATAGTAGATTTTTCTTTAGAAAACCCGTGTGATTGTGAAATTGAAGAAGATATAGAATGTGTCAGCTGATTAACAATAATTGCTTCGAATAATTTGGGGATAGCGGAGAGCTCCGCTATGCCTCGATAGTTTTCTATAGAGGACCTGCTGCCGTTTTTGTGAACTGGCTCCTTCCTGGCTGACGGAAAAACGCCATGTTTTAGTGACAAATTAAATGGAGTTGTTGAAGGCTCGCAGATGTTCTTAGCGCAGTTTTGAAGAAAGCAGGTCGGAATATGATCAGGTCCAGGCCTAAATTACGCTTTTAAGGGTTTTAAATAGTGTAAAACTTCATCGGAAGATATTACTGGAATATAAGCAGAGTTGATTGAACAAAGCTCGTACGGATAGTCTCCACTTATAGGGAAGTCTACAGAGTAATTCGACCTAAGGAACTGGGCAAACATGTTGGCAATGAGTTGGCTGTCGCTAGACACAGTGGCCCTTATTATGAGCTGCATTCGATTTTCGATCTTCGCTGGCTATCGAAGATCGAAGATCGAAAGTGAAATTCGTATTATGAGCTATGCAAGCGTGTCGAAATTTTCGTTGAGTATCGAATTTTCTGTCGAACAGAATTTTGCTTTCGATGGTGTAGCGAAGTGTTAGAAAATTGTGAAAAATGTATGATTTTGTATATGTTTTCTTACATTTTGGCGGCTAGACACTAATTTTAAACAATTTTTATTAATTTCATGCAGTTCTAACATCGTGAATACTAAACACAAGCTCGAAAAGCTGGTTTTACTTGTGAAAGAAAATCCCAATACTCTGTTGGCGCGATCTCTGAGAACAAAATCGTAGCGCTGTTGATAGTTTTAAAGTATTTTAAATAGATTTGGCTCACAAACGCTTCTTTAGATGGTCGGAACTTTTTAATGAATCTGTAGGCAAATTTCTTAAATATGTTTTATATCAAAATATATTCGTAAGACTAATAAACTTCAACTCTCTTAAACATTTGCTACTCCTGGCCAGTTTACTAAGCTCTCATCCTCTGACGAATCGTTGAACCAGAACTCGTTGTACTCATTTTACCACGTTTTTATAAACTTGCTTTCTTTTTTACTTCATTTTAATTAGAACAAATTTACATAAATATGTATAAGCACACTATTTAGTTTGCTCGATTTGTAAACAAAGCTTCTCAGCGGTGAAAAATATACTATTGTGAACAACCTAAACGAGCGAAATTCACAATAGCGCTATTCTTCATCGAATGAGTGCCATAATACCAAATGCAAATTCGTTCGCTCAGCACTTTCGACCACAGTCGAAAATCGAATGCAACTCATAATAGGGGCCAGTGTTACGATAATGCATAGCGGACGGAAAACCATGTACTTTACGCTTTGAATTTACGAAACCATAAAATGATTTAGGATTGTTAATTAGATTCTTCTTAATTTTACATAAATATGAGTTATAACATTTCTTATTTAATGCAAAGTAGCTATGCTGCAATACTGAATCCTTCACGTAATCACTGTGTAAGCCCGTTTTTTTATACAGTTTAAAAGAATGTGACTTTTTGTTTTTCAATTTTTTAAGCTCCTTAGTGAACCATAATTGTGTTGGGCTTCATGAACAATATTAAGTTTTGGCACATACTTTCGAAACAAATTGAAAACAGTATCATTAAAGTGCTCAACGCTACGCTCCACGTCAGAGCTGGGCGATAAGAATTACATCTATATTCGATTGCGTCTAGGATTACGATTACTTTAATCGCAATTTCAAAAATGTTTAAATTAGGATTACGGTAATCGTTCATAGAAGGCATTAAGATTACGATTACAGTAATCGTAATTTTAACTTTTTTTACGATCACAGTAATCGTAGTTTTAACTTTTTTTAAATTACGATTACTGTAATCGTAATCTAAGTTCGTTCGATGAAGGATTACTGTAATCGTAATCCTTATCGCCCAGCTCTGCTCCACGTCATCTCTATATATTGGCCAAGATAACTTTGAAAGTTCTGTGTTCATTTTCCTGAAATTTGCTTTCGCAAAAACATATCTAGTACTTGAACTATACGACTTATTATTCGTAGCTTAATTCAAGAGCGGGATGGTATGCATCCTCTGGTAAAACTAGGGGATCACACCGATTAATAGAGGCCTTCGGAACATCATCAACGTAAACGAGATCCAAGACCTTTACAATCTTATTTGGACATATATTTATTTGTTTGGGGCAAAGTTCAGCCATTTCCTCCAGAAATACATTGTAACTATCTCTAGATGAAGCTGGTACAACATCGGTGTCAATGGTGTTCCATGAAATGTGTGGCAGATTTAAATCGCCCAAAACAATCATAGAATCGGATGACGTAAGCATTGCATTTACGGTCTCAAGCAGTGCTGCCAACTATTTTCGAGTAAAAAATCCAGATTTTTATAAAAATCCACTAGAAAAAAGCCAAAGCTGAAAACAAAATAGGTTTATATTAATATAATTTTAAGCATTTCATTTGAAATACTGCTCGAAATTAAAATTAGTAACACGGTTCAACAAAATATGGTCGTATTTTATATCAAAAACGGGGCTGACCTCATGCTATAGATTTCTTTATGCTGATTTGAAGTGCATTTACAACATTATTCTAGCACGTCCAGTTTTTGAGAAAAAAACTGTTGCAGTTTCGAAAAATTGCAAATTTCCAAAAAATTAAAAAAATGGAATTTGGACGTTGTTTTTTTGAAGAAAAATACCACTTATTAATGAAGACCCTATTCGTCTGATGGAATCAACCTCATGCCCATAAGTTGATTAGAAATGATTAGAAAAAAACTCGGTCCTTCAATAGCATGCACTTGTTTTCACCAATACGAAAATCCCAATTTATGAATTTACTTTATAAACAAAGAGATTTCATGCGCAAATCAAAATTTAAAATTCAATATCCCAGACTCACCAATCTTTTGTCTCTTAACACTTTCCACATTCTGGAATGAAGTCCTCAAACATTTTCTTTTGTGGATCGCATTATCATCGCTTTTCAAGGTCCAGCAATAGTCAGCATGCATGTGGAGGTTTGGTTTCCTATCATACTGCCTCCACGGTTGCTGTTTTGGCCAAAATGTACAATTTTTGGTACATTTTTTCCAGTTTGGTACACAGGTACGTAACTTTCAGAATTGGTACATTTTTTTAATCTGGAAAATTGAGAAAATTATTACTTACATCATATAATCATCAATCTTAAGGCCAAGCCTTTATATGAAGTCCAACGTATATATCAATCAGGGAAATCTGCTAATTCAGTAACACATTGTGGTTCCTCACGCTTGCCTGGTTTTCCAGAATCTCATGCTTGCATTAGGAATACCTTCTTGTCATGGCCTTAGATTTTACTTGAATGTGGATGAACCCATAAAAGGCTATCAGCTTGCACTCTAATCTTCACATACCATACTAATTGGCAATGAAGCTTGCTGAAGCGATTTGTGTATCAACAACTTGGTGACTCTTGATAGTTTTAAAACAAATCTGTGAGGATCCTTCGTTAAACTCACAGATAAAATGACACCGAAATTGTCCTTCCAGTAGCCCTACAAGGTAATAATTTCTAAAGGGTAACTCATTTTCGTTAGCGGTGTTTCTTTCAGGGAAAGGAATAGGACCACCGATTTGTCTCCAAACCAAATTTGACATGGGATTACGGAAAATCGTTCCACGTATGTTCCAGCATTATAAACAGGTTCATAGAGTACTCAGAGATTGCTTTATAACTACATATATGTATAAGCAAGGTGTATTTTTAAAATATCTGAATAATTAAATATATAGCTTAAACCAATTTAGGTACATTTTTTGCATTTTGGTACAAGTTTTGGTACACAAAAAAATGAGTAAGTGGCAACCGTGACTGCTTCTCCATAGTTGCTTTGGTCTGGTGTAATCATTCCCCACGTTCTCCGCTAAAGTTTTTTTAATTTTTCATCCCTTTCTACTTAATCTATCGATATGAGGTAGATCCATCAGACGAATTGGATTTTCGTTAATATGTGGCTTTTTTCTTCGGAAGAACTATTCGATTTTTTAAATTTTTTGTAAATTATCCATTTTTGCCATTTTTCGATACTCCGTCAGTTTTGTTTCTCAAAAAATTGGATGTGCTAGAAGAATTTTGTAAATGAACTTCAAATCAGCATCAGAAAATCAATAAGATGAGGGCAGTCCCGTGTTTGAGATAAAATACGACCAAATATTGTTGAACCGTGCAATCGAATAATACAGCTGGGATCGAAGTTCATTAGATATGAGAAATAAGAATAAAAGTAGTTTTCACCAAGTTAAACTGACTGAGTAAAGTTCCAGGTCTGCATTAAACCAAGGTAGTGAAAGTAAATGAAGAGCAAATTTCGCCAGATCAGAAAAGAATTGGTTGCCACCTGCATTCGTATATGTTTGAGCTTCTGCCCAAAATTACATCTGGTTTCGAGTTTTTGCAAAAACTAGCACTCACAAGTCAAACGCCAGGCTACGCTGACCACATTTTTTGTATTTTGTGGAAATGTGTTCGTCGCAAAATTACTGTGGTCAGCTATACCTTTACTTTTTGGCATCGACGTCGAAACTATAATAGGGTCGATTATCTTGTTCAATCGTATCGAAATTATCTGGTAATTTTAAATACATATGTATGTACTTTATTGTATGAGGAATAAAGCTAATAATACGTGAAAAAATTTCTCAAAAAGCTGGATTTCCCGCTTCCCGCAATTTCTCATTCCCTGCCGCTAAATGGACTTCGAAAAAGCCAGATATGACGGGAAAAAAGCTAAATTGGCAACCCTGGTCTCAAGTAAAGAAACTAGCTGCATATATATTGCTACGGCAGAATTAGGAGGGATGTAGCAAAGAGCTAAATAAATATAACTCTTTCCAGCCTGTGCACGAACACATTTAAATTCGGTATATTCAATGACAGGAACACTAACTTTCTCGTATGGTATCGATGAATGCACCGCAAAAAGAACACCACCACCGATTCTGCCCTCGCGCTCACTCCTTTATATTTGATATTCATTTGGAAGAATTTCGGAATTAAAAACATGAGGTTTGAGCCATGTCTCGGTCAAGGAAATAATATTGTTATTGCAGTCAACTCCTTTTAAATATAAGTCAGTTAATTTGGTATTCAAACCTTTAACGTTTTGATAGTAAATACTTAAATTAGACTTGCGAGTTAGTTTTTTGAATCCGAATTAAGATTAGAAATTTTAGCTACGTTGTTATTACTTTTATTAGGTTTATACTCAAACTCGCGAATGAACTATTTAGTAGTGAATCAAAATCTTCGGCAGCTACATCAATTTTAAAAGATGAAATATCGCGATCGTATTTAAAATTAAATTTACGAATAAATACATCTTTAGTTCTAATTTTAGTCGATGTGTAAGACTTTATATCATCCGAAGAAGTATCTTTAGCAACTCTAGAGACAAAGATTGATCTTCTCGGAGGAATTACAACCAACTTTTTGGTAATGATGTCTGATGTGCGGGGCTCCGAATTATTCGGAGGAACTAAGTTAGACAGTGCAGCTTCAGATGTTGACCTAGTTGATATGGCTTTAGATGGCGGAGGTTCCAAAGCCTGAGGGCATGGAGAAGAAAGATTAATAAAGTCCAGGGATAGGATGCAGGATTTTTCCGACTAGATTCAGTGACTATCTTTTTAAGTGGACTAATAACACGCCTACCTTTATTTTCTAGGCTGTCCTCAGAGTGTGGAGGGTTGTCGAGACATGTGAAAGAATTAAATATTTTTTCGTTATGCTTAAATTTCTCAACAACAACCGAAAAAGCCTTCTCGATCTCAGAAAAACCATTTATGGATTGCCTAAAGAATTTAAATAAATTAACTTCGGTTGATCTACATTTTTGATAAGACAAAGGAAGACCCTCTCCCTCATTAATAGCGTCTAACACCCTACCGCTCAACCCAGCACATTTTATATGGGCAATTACATCGCAGAGCTAGCATGACACATAGGAGTCGCTTTTAACGTGGCAGTTGGTGTAAATACATGACATGTTTAAAATAATATGTATCAGGAAGGTACGCATCCTCACAGTATATCTTTTTAGGATGGTTACGGTGATCGCCTCAAGTGTAAGTTATATATCTATTGCTGTTTATTCAAATCCGCCGGTTACCACAAAGCATGCCCCAATCACTTTGAGGGAAATATTTCTGTTTTTTTTTTTAAATTTATTTAATATTTTTAATCTACAACCTTTTTCTTTGTAGCAGTTTACAATCTATATACTTACTATTTTGAAACCAGGCGCTTAATCCCAGCGATCTATAAATCGCACAGACAAATTACAAAAAAAAAGTTATGTAAAAGATTTGGCGTATTGTAGAGTAACAATATGGGTATCAATTATTATTTATTTATTTATTTCTTCTTCTTATTTGGCGCTGTAACCGCCTAAGCGATTTTGGCCGAGTCCAAAACAGCACGCCAGTCATTTCTCTTCTGTGCTAACTGACGCCAATTGAAAATGCCAAGTGAAGCCAAGTCCTTCTCCACCTGGTCTTTCCAACGCAGAGGAGGCCTTCCTCTTCCTCTGTTCCCAGCATCGCGGCCCGCGTTGAATATTTTCAGAGCAGGAGCGTTTCTGTCCATCCGAACGACATGGCCAAGCCAGCGGAGCCGCTGAATTTTAATTCGCTGCACTATGTCTACATCGTTGTAAAGCTCATACAGCTCATCGTTAAATCGTCTGCGATATTCGCCATCACCAACGCGTAAAGGTCCGTAAATCTTTCGCAGAATCTTTCTCTCGAAAACTCCAAGAGCCGCCTCATCAGATGCTTTCATTGTCCATGCTTCCGCGCCATACACCAGCACAGGCACGATGAGTGACTTATAGAGTGTGATCTTTGTACGACGAGAGAGGACTTTACTTCTCAATTGCCTACTCAGCCCAAAGTAGCACTTGTTGGCAAGAGTGATTCTCCGTTGGATTTCAAGGCTGACATTATTATTGGTGTTAATGCTGGTTCCCAAATAAACGAAGTCGTCTACTTTTTCAAACTTGTAACTGTCAACAGTGACGTGGGTGCCAAGACGCGTATGCTCTGACTGTTTGTGTGCTGACAGGAGATACTTCGTTTTGTCCTCGTTCACCACCAGACCCATTCGCTTTGCTTCTCTATCCAATCCCGAGAAGGCAGAACAGACGTAGCCCTTGTTTTTACCGATAATATCGATGTCGTCGGCATACGCCAGCAATTGTACGCTCTTATAAAGTATTGTGCCTGAGCGGTTCAGTTCTGCGGCTCTTATTATCTTCTCCAACATAAGATTAAAGAAATCACACGAAAGGGGGTCCCCTTGTCTGAAACCTCGTTTGGTATCAAACGACTCGGAGAGGTCCTTCCCTATTCTGACGGAGCTGGTGGTATTGCTCAACGTCATTTTACACAGCCGTATTAGTTTCGCGGGGATACCAAATTCAGACATCGCGGCATAAAGGCAACTTCTCTTCGTGCTGTCGAAAGCGGCTTTGAAATCGACAAATAGATGGTGTGTGTCGATCCTATTCTCGCGGGTCTTTTCCAAGATTTGGCGTATTGTGAATACCTGATCTATGGTGGATTTTCCAGGCCTAAAGCCACACTGATAAGGTCCAATCAGCTCGTTGAGGGTGGGCTTCAGTCTTTCGCACAATACGCTCGATAAGACCTTGTAACCTATGCTTAGAAGGCTAATTCCGCGGTAGTTGGCGCGTATGGCGGGGTCGCCTTTCTTGTGGATTGGGCAGAGCACACTTAAATTCCAGTCGTCGGGCATGCGTTCATCTGACCATATTCTGCATACGAGCTGATGCATGCACCTCATCAGCTCCTCGCCGCCGTACTTGAATAGCTCGGCTGGCAGGCCGTCAGCTCCAGCAGCTTTGTTGTTTTTCAGCCGCGTAATCGCTATTCGTACCTCGTCATAGTCAGGCGGTGGGACAGCTACTCCATCATCATCGACTGGGGACTCGGGTTCGTCTTCCTCACTACTTTCAGCGCTGCTACCATTCAGTAGGTTATAAAAGTGTTCCCTCCACAATTTAAGTATATTCTGGACATCGGTCACTAGGTCGCCATTGTTGTTCTTACAGGAGTTCGCCCCGGTCTTGAAACCTTCCGTAAGTCGCCTAACCCTCTGGTAGAATTTTCGGGCATTCTTTCTGTCGGCCAGCATCTCAAGCTCTTCGCACTCACGTATTTCGGCCTCTCTCTTCTTATTGCGGCAAATACGTCTCGCTTCCTTCTTCAGTTCCCTATAACGGTCCCACATGGCTCGCGTTGCGCCTGATCGCAGCGTGGCCCTGTAGGCGGCATCTTTTTTCTCTGCGGCTTCTTGACATTCCTCATCGTACCAGTTGTTCTTTCGGGCTCGCTGAAATCCAACTACTTCTTCGGCGGCGGTACTTAATGATCGGGAAATGTGGTTCCACTGCTCGCGTACGTCGGATTGTTGAAGAGTGCTCTCAGAGAGCAGGTGTGTGAGTCGAGTGGCGAATAGATTGGCCGTCTGTTGTGATTGCAGCTTTTCGACGTTAAGCTTTCCTTGCATTGTTGGGCGCACATTTTTTGCTGCACAGAGGCGGGTGCGTATCTTGGCTACAACAAGATAGTGGTCCGAGTCGATGTTTGGCCCTCGGAGTGTACGTACGTCCAAAACGCTTGAAGCATGCCTTCCGTCTATCACAACATGATCGATTTGGTTTCTCGTTTTTCGATCCGGAGACAGCCATGTAGCTTGGTGGATGTTCTTATGCTGGAACCTAGTACTACATATTACCATATTTCGGGCCCCGGCGAAGTCGATCAGCCTCAGTCCGTTATCGGACGTTTCGTCGTGGAGGGTGAATTTTCCGACAGTGGCGCCAAAGATCCCTTCCTTGCCCACCTTGGCATTAAAATCGCCAAGCACGATTTTGACATCGTGTCGGGGGCAGCGCTCATATGTACGTTCCAAGCGCTCATAGAAGAGATCCTTGGACGCCTCATCCTTCTCTTCCGTCGGGGCATGGGCGCAGATGAGCGAGATGTTGAAGAATCTAGCTTTGATGCGGATTGTGGCTAGACGTTCGTCCACCGGGGTGAACGCCAGTACTCGGCGACGGAGTCTATCTCCTACCACGAATCCAACACCGAATTTGCGCTCCTTTACGTGGCAACTGTAGTAGACGTCGCAAGGCTTCACGCTTACTTTACCTTGCCCCGTCCATCGCATTTCTTGGATGGCGGTGATGTCAGCCTTTGTCTTCCCGAGGACATCAACCAGCCGGGCAGAGGCACCTTCCCCATTAAGGGTCCGGATATTCCAGGTGCATACCCTTAAATCATAGTCCTTTATACGTTTGCCGTGGTCGTCATCAGAAAAAGGGGGTCTCATCCGAGGCTTGTTGGAATTTTTCATTGGGTGGGGTTTTAACGTGGCGGGACCCAAACCCAGCGCACGCGAAGTTTTACGCCTTCTCACTTTAGCTCGCTCCCAAACGGGTGTTTGGTTGCTACCCAGAGGATACGTGGATATAAATATCCGGACGTTGTGAGCTGCGATTTGAACCGTACGCACAAGAATCGCTTCTGGCCACTCCCAGGTGAATGGCAGTCAAAAGTTTTCCACTTCTGCGCACGGAACCATCCTCCTTATTTATTTATTTGGTCTACAGAAAAATGTTTTACAGAAAAATGAGAATAAAACATTTTGATATTTAAGTATTACAGAGTAGACTAATTATACATATTAATTTGTTATAATAATAATATAAAATAACAGGTTTGGTAGCTGGCGAGGCCTAGTCTCCTGTCTACTTTTGTGTGCGGAAATACCTAGTTTCCGCTCCGCGCTGTGGACAGGCTGTTGATCATGATCGGAAAGGCAGAGTTTCCGATCCATGTTCCCGAAGTCATTACTTTGAATGTGTGGCAGGCGGAAAGCTCTAGTTTCCGCTCCGCACTGTGGACAAGCTGTTGATCATGGTCGGAAAGGCCGAGTTTCCGATCCATATTCCCGAAGTCATTACTTTGATGTGTGGCAGGCGGAAAGCTCTAGTTTCCAGTCCGCGCGTGGACAAGCTGTTGATCATGGTCGGAAAGGCCGAGTTTCCGATCCATGCTCGTATTGTCTTACGCGGTCGCGAAAATATACGAAGCCGATTACAATTGTACTAAGCAGTCATAGATATTGTGTAATTTTTCGTTCACGGTTAAAGATATTAATTTATTTAGTTACAAAGAAGCGATTCAGGTATGTCGAAGCATCATAATGTTTGTTAAAATCTTGGCATAAACACCGTAAAGCATCATGCATTCCAAAGTTTGATTTCCAAATGCTCAACACAACCGTGGCGCAGTCGGGAAAGTATGCAAGTAGACCACGTTTACCTCATAAACTGAACAGAATACAGTTCACCAGCTGAACGATAAGGTGCAATGTAAGGGTGTACTTGTTATTTATTCAAAATCTCAAGTAAGGTTTTCTTAATGGTAAAAAGTGAGTCGGAGGTGTTAAAATAGTTGTAATGCTTATTAAAGTCCTGGCATAGGCAAGAAAACAAAACGTGATCTGGTTCAGTAGAAAGGAACTATTGACCATCCCATTCAAGATCTTAATCAAGAACAAAACTCCGAGCATCTCTCTATGGCTGCACTGAAAATAAAATCTGCGTAAATATAACGAAAACTTGCGTACATTTTACAAAAGCTTTCGAATAAAACATTTGCCTAATTCAAACTTTGAGGCGCTTAAAGCGAGTGAAGAAAAGCTGCCATTTGGCCAGCCTTTATACGTTTTAGTATATTCCAAATAATTTTTTACACTTCTCGCAGCGAAGCAAGCAAAGCAAGCCTGCATTGGGCCAACACCTTTCGAGTTGAATGAGATACTTTATCAAATGCCTTGCTGAAATCAGTGTAAATGACGACAGTTTGATAGTTACTTTTGAAACCATTATTCACATTTGTAGTGAATTCAAAAAGCTTTGATACAGTTGATTTATCTTTACAAAAGCCGTGTTGTGATACATCGATAACAGGCGTTATGGAATAAGATAGTTCTTCCGTAACGATTTCTTCAAATAATTTAGGAATGGCACACAGCTTACCGATTCCCCTATAATTCGCAATATTCGACCTGCTTCCATTTTTATAAAGCGGCAAGATATACATACGACTCCTTCCACAAAGAGGGGAAAACTCCCTGCTTTAGAGAAGCATTGAAGATGTCTGTTAATGGCTTATATAGATAATCAGCACAACTAATCAGGACACAGGAGGGAATACCCTCCGGACCGCTTAGAAAAGAATTTTTTTAAACTATTCAAATGAAGGAGAACATTGTCAACAGAGATTGATAGAATACGGATGTGGTCAAACTGTGGGAGTGGAAAAGGATAGCTAGAAGTTTTTCCATTTGGCTCGACAGAATAGTTCGACTCAAAATAATTTCCAAACATATCAGCAATCATATTATCATCACTTGAAATAACATCATCTAGTTTCAGGGTTGAGTGAAACCCATTTATTTCACGTTTTGAGTTAACAAAATGATAAAATGACTTGGGATTAGATACGATGTTAATGCGAATTTTATTAATGTATTTCCTGTAACATTTTTTGTTTAAGGCATTGGATTTATGTCGAAGGATAGAGTACGCGACGTAGTTAGAAGACAGGCCTGACTTTTTAAAAAGTTTAAATGATTTAGTTTTTTGATTTTTTAAATGCTTAACTTCGAGTTAAACCACAACGAGTTACGAGGTCCGGTATTTTCTTTAACAAGAGGAATGAGTTTACTGAATATATTATTAATGATTTTACTAAAGTGTAAGGCACTGTTCTCTACATCCCCATCGTAATCAGGAGAGATTATTTCAGACATAGCTATTTTAAGCTTGTCGTAGTTAGCGTGTTTGAAAGAATATCGCCGAACTTTGGTTTTGTAGTTTCAGGACAATAACATGAATCGTGGGATGGTGCCAAGGATAACCCAAGTGGTGGTTGATAAGGGTCTATAGTAAGGATGGGTAGTGGGGGGTTGAAATTCGATTTTTTCCGAATTTCGAACATTGCCCAACCATTGGATGATTCGATTCGAGTGCAAATTGGATTTAATTCGAATTTTTTCGAATTTTCCCAAAATTTGTTTAATTGAAACTTCTTAGTCGAGTTCGGAGATGTTTGCGTTAAATATTTAACACCAAGTCATAAAATCTGTATCGTTCGTTCAATAAAAAAAAAACGAGGTGTCAAATTCAAATAATCGCTTCCGCAGATGTTTACGTTAAATATTTAACAGCAAGTCATAAAATCTGTATCGTTCGTTCGATTTTCAAAAAAGGAAGTAGGTGTTAAATGGAAGGGCTTGCCCTGTAGATATGTAATATGGTTTTAGTTAATATGGTTTAGTTAAATAAATTACCCCAATATAGGTATCAATCGATGGTTTTGAATAAGCTTTATTTTTTACTTATATTTAGGAGGGGTGCCACCTGTTTGAAACGTCGAATATAGTTAAAAAGTGTTGTGCTTAAAATACTATGCAACAATTAAAATATTTTTGAGGTGCTTGAAGAGAGTGGCCACCTGTCTAAAAAGTTAAACTCAAATTACACTGTGGGCCAGCCGAAACCAGCCCGGACTTTGTTAATATTCTCTGAAAATATACCCATCCAGTAATAAAACCCCCGGTAGATTTGCAAAAGTTAGCTCGTATTTTTATTTCATGGCCTATTACAGTTTTCATGTCTCGGCCTAAGTAGTTTTCAGAAAAGTCGAAAAAATAGTTAAAATAAATGTCTGAGCGAAATCAAAGTTTAAGACATATGTAATAAAATTTCATGGGAAATATTTTTGTAGAACATTTTAACCCATTAGCTCGCGCCTAAAAGGCTCATTTTGACCCTTACTTCAAGAAATCCAGCAAAAAGTAAATTTGGAAGGTCGTTAGAGGATTGATATATTCTAGAAAATTATTCTCCGGGAAATTTTACTAGGCGTCTTCTCAGGTAAAAGCTTCATGCCACCAACGTAAAAGCCTCTGAACATTTAAAATAAAAAATCAACAAAAAAACTAGTTTATTACAAACCAAATTTTTAAATTTGAGTTTGGAATAACAGTTCCTTCTAGGCACAGATTTTTCGAAAATCATCTATTTGTTTTTACTTGCATCCCTAAGACAAATGGAGTGCCACAAACAGTGATGGCAAATTTAGTCAGAAAGAAGAAAGTTGAAGAGTTGAATTTTTTGGAAATAAAGATGAAATTCGATTTTTTTCTAGAAAAATTAGATTTTATCCGAATTTGAGCAACACAAAGTACGACTTCAAAAATTCGACATTTTGGAGCTAAAATTCGATTGAGATTCGAATATCGAAGCTTCGAATGTCGAATTTACCCATCCCTAGTCTATAGGTATAACTGGTATAACTAAAGGATTGCCGCGTATTATAGTGCATTTAGCATTATCACCAATAAACGCTGAATCAACACATTTACCTAAGTTGTTGATAGCTGAGTTAATCTGATATAGACCAAGATCGGAAAGTTCGTTAAGAAATTGGTTGATTACATCCCGAGAAGAATTTGGCACCAGAATTCCATCCACCGAATCCCAGGAAACACACGCTAAATTGAAATCACCCAACACAACAATCGAATCGGAGGGCTTGACCATGGCAAATAAATAGAGCAATAATGAAGAATGTTTAAAGTAAACCGAAGGGTTAGAGTTAGGTGGAATATAAATTGCAACCAAAAAAAAACACTACTTGAGTGGCACCGTATTCTAACACAGAGGATATCTGAACTCAACTTTTTCAGAGTAAAAGTCAGTTGGAACAGCTGTTAAAACATCCCCGCCTTTTCTATCCAAGCAATCATTTCCAAATATTTCATACTTATTACACAATATTTCAGTATTAAACACATTCTGTTTTAGCCAAGTTTTAGTAAAAACCAAAATTTCATAATTTAAATCAAAAGACTTTAAGTACCCTGCAGGGAAAGCTACTAGTTATGAACTAGAATTCTACCAGTTTGCGTTTCAGCCCAACTAGTTCACGTTCTATCCATTTTCAATGTTAGCGACTGGTATTTTGAACATTGCGATGTCCTACGAGATGTCAATTATCAGGCTATGCATCAGCATCTACTAGTAGCATCATACCAGTTGATGAGATAGTCTGCCAATTCATCCCCCATGAAAAGCATTAGTATGCCTTTTTGCTCGCGGCGCTCCAACAGTCGCAATTGCCGACAGAGCAAAGCACTCGTGTGGTAAGCCTGAGGTCCCAGGTTCAAATCCTGGCGCAGGGAAAATTTTTTTATTTACCATTTTTTATTTTATTTTTATTTTTTATAAATTTATTTTTTTGTTTAACCTGTTTATTGTAATTTTTAAATTTAATAAAAAAATATTTCTTTGTTTTTATAGCACAAGCATTTCTTCCTAAATGTTTTTTGCAATGCAATTAGATTTTCAAATTTGTTATTTATTTATAAATTGAATAAATTATTTTTAACTTTAAAAATCTTAACCACCTCCAAGCGTCCTCGAACCTGCGATTTCAGAACCACAACCAGTAGTCTTCACGTGGCGCCACAGCCGACATTTGTAAGAAAAGCAATTAATTGCGTTTTTTTTTGGCTTTGGAAATTCAAAGGCAGATGTCGCTGATCGCCTAAGTTCTTCGAAATTGTCGGACTGGTAAGCACATACTAGTTAATGAACTAGTATTTTTTCTAACTGGTTTGGCTTTTCACTGCAGGGTACAGCTCGGTCAATTTTGTATTTAGACCTCCAACATTTTTGTAATAAATATTGAAGAAAAAATTATTTATAAGTTTTTTGATCCTGAGGAGGGAATTCGAGCAGTATTTTCATTCCGAGGTCGAGCTTTAAACTCAAACTCTCGAACTAAAGCACCATTGGGCCAGAATGAACCCTCAACAATGCTTTGATGTTATATAAGACTTAACATCTTCTACCGAAGTTTCACTAGAAAAGCGCGAAACAAACACAGATTTATTCGCGGGAACTACGATTCATTCTTTGGGCACCGGAGAAAGTCCACTTTGATATGTAAGTTCAGACGCAGCTGTCGTTTTTGCTGCAGCCCTTGTAGTGACACCTGAGGAAGATGCAGCTTGAGATAACTCAACACACGGAGAATTAAAACTTGTTAATTCCTTATTTAAGTCGGGAGTAGGCAAAGAATCAATTGGCAGAGTGTCAATGTCAATTAAAGGAAAAAATTCTGCAGAATTGAAAAAAAATTAATTTTTTGATACACCAGAACGAATAAGTGTTGCAAATGTTCTTTTAAAATTTTATCCTTAAATATCCTTGGAAATTTCCCATATTTATTTTTGAAAAAAATATATGGCAAGGACTAATATGTAAACTACCACATCCTCGAATTTCGTCCTTCTAAGTTTATTAGTTTTAGATAAAAAATTGTACATTTCTCTTTATAAGATATTGATAGTTACAATATACATAAATGAAGATACTGGAATCATTACACTGTACAGCACTCGGATGGGTATTGGACCAAACCAATTTTTTTAAGAGATTGAGTCATAGGTAAAAAAGAGGTTTCTCGGTTTTTCGGAGTTAGCCTCCGAAATCGAGACATGGGCCTTCGAAGTTCGAAATAGGACCTTTGATAAACAATTATTTTTTATTATTATATGTAAACTAGCAGAGCACCCGACGTCGTTCGGGGTAAACAAATCAAAATATAAAATAGTAGTACAAATATTCAGTTCAGCATTACTTAAAGGAGACAAACTATTTTCTTTCTGTTTAAATTAAGGCATCCTTATGAAGCATACTTATAGCTTTATCGTGCTTCAACTACTATATATTTGTCATCATTTTCTTGTTCATTTATATATACTTTACTCTAAACAACTCCCATATATATGTCTGCATACCAAATTTCAAGATCATGTGAATTATGGTTCCCAATTTATGGCTGATTAAAAATTCCACGCCTATGCCCCACGTTCCCTTTTACAAACTCATGTATACAACCCTTACTATAAGCACCTACGATGGATTTATATTCATACCAAAGTTAATATTATTGTCAATTATGGTTCCGAAGTTGTAGCTGATGCGAAATTTCACGCCTGTGGGATGTGCCTAGGGCCGTCGAGAGAAAACTCGGGCCCGGTACTAAAAAATCACGGGCCCCTATATATACATCTCATTAATTTAAAAGCATATGAGCCAAATCGCCGAAAACGAAACCAAGGAAAAAAATGTTTCTCAGGTTTCGCAGATTTTTGATTATATCTGGGTCATGCATATTCTAAGATATCGGACAACGTAAATATACACGAATCTTCTTCTCTCAATCATGAAAATTCACTTAATCCTGAGAAACCTTTAAATTAATGAAAATTAAAAAAGCACAACATGAAATTAAGATTTGTTTATATTTAAGGACCACCATTTTTTGCATTATACTTGCTTCTCTTCGCTTGCCCTGTATTACTTTGAAGTTAATAAAAACAGTATTCGATAAAATAATCAGCGTTTGACTTTTTAAGTGAAAATAAAGTCGGCAGCATTTCTAATGTAATGTAACAGTTCAAAATATCAAAAGGTTTTTTGGCGCGGAATCCACTAGACTAAAGGATTGAAAAATCTGTTTCTTCCAGCATTTTCGGCCTTCTTTCACAATAAAAAAAGCAGTTTCTTCATTATCCATATGTTTTCGGTGGAAAACTATTTGAAACGTAAAACGCGAGACATACGGGCATGCTTATGCATATTAACTAGCACACAAATGCGAATAATTTTGCCCTGACAGACGTCAGTATTGCGGATTAACGAGCCGCAGGGTCGTGGGTTCAAGTCCCACGCCCAGTAGGTTTTTCATCTATTTCGTTTTTATTAATTTTTTTATAATGTCTATATTTTTTTAACCCTACTTTCAGTTAGTTGTTGTTGACTTTTTAATAAAATTCAACTCTAAACATTTAAAATAGCCAATAGTAAAATGTGATATAAAATAAAAAATGAGATATAATAAAAGTAATAAGCCGCTGTGGTGTTGCGGTAAGCAGTGCGCGCTTATACTCCGCAGGGCCTGGGTTCAATCCCTGGTCAAAGCAACATCGCAAAAATATAGAAAAAATGGTTTTTCTTAACAGCGGTCGCCTTTCGGCAGTCAATGGCAAACCTCCGAGTGTATTTCTGCCATGAAAAACAGCTTCTCATAAAAATACAATCGCCGTTCGGAGTAGGCGTAAACTGTAGGTCCCTCCCCTTTGTGTGACAACATCAAGGCGCACGCCACTATTTGGAGGAGAAGCTCGGCCAAGCACTAACATATATGTAAGCGTCAATCCATTATTATTATTAAATATATAAATAAAATAAAATAAATAACAAAAATAAAATTTTTTTTCGCAATCGCTCCAACCGAGGATCGAAGGCTTGTAGCACAGCACGCAACTCTCACCACTCGGCTAGCGCGGACGCGAAACTAGCCTGCTTTGCTTGCTTATTTGTACAAAAGACAACAGCTCGCCGTTTTACCCTGATACGAGTTAATTCCTAAAAATTTCGTGCATTTGTTCGGCTGTTTATGCAAATAAGCGAGCCCGCTTGTCAACCGTATAAGAGTCTTTTTTAATAAATTAATTTTCATGTAAAATTACACAGGTTTACAAAAAAAAAGTGTATGCATATTAAACCAAACCTATATATCCCTATGTTATTCGACATGCTGAATGCGAATCTGAGGTCCGTTAGCCTCCATCACGTCAGGTTCGTGGTCATTTGAAGGTCAAGTAGGGAAAAATTCATTGAATAAACCTGAACATTCAATAAAATTCATCGGAATTTGACCTTGGCATGACCTTGGCATAACCTCCAGATGACCTTGAGGAATCAAGGGACCTCCATGCTCGGTTTCAGTGACAACAAAAACATTTTATTTTATTTTAATTTTTTTGAATAAATTTTATGTCCTATTTTACCTTCAAATGACCTTGAAGCTGACATTATGGAGGTTAACGGACCTCGGATTCGGGTTCAGCGAATGTAAGACCTTATGTATATGAATTTTCAGGTTTATTCAATGAATTTTTCCCTACTTGACCTTCAACTGACCACGAACCAGACGTGGTGGAGACTAACGGACCTTGGATTCGCATTCAGCGTGTCGAATAACATAGGGTATATAGGTTTGGTTTAATATGCATACGCTTTTTTTTTGTAAACCTGTGTTTTTTTTTATTTTGTTAGAGATAGGGCTCATTTTGAAAGCAACATTGTAAGCTATTGAACGTGCTATTGACTCATAGTTAAAATTTATATTCTTTTTAACTCAAATCCTTTACTTTTGGCCGAGTTTAACAAAGCGCGCCAGTGGTTTCTCTTCTATGCAAACTGACGCCAATTGGAAATGCCAAGTGAAACCAAGTCCTTCTCCACCTGGTCTTTCCATCGCATTGGCGGCCTCCCTCTTTTCCTCTGCTACCACCAGCTGGTTCCGACTTGAATACTTTCAGAGCTGGAGGTTCGGTGCCCAATCGAACGACATGGCCTAGCCAGCCGGGCCGCTGTATTACTCAAATAGGCTCAGAAAATAAAAATTATGTAGAAAAATAAAAAAACGGGAGAATTATATTATTTAAAAAAGGAACGAGGCCAAAAGAAGCGAAACACAAAGCTAAAAGAAGAAGATTTTCTAATTAGATAATCAAAATCTATTGGAATTATTTCAAGTATTTTTCTAGTGCTATTATTATCCTTCAAAATGCACTCTCGAATGGTGCTATACGATTTTTCCTTCAAGAGTTACGTCCACTTTAACCGTCTTGTCCTCAAATCTAACATCGCCAAACCCAGCATATGCTTTCTTCCAATGGCCGTAGTTAAGGAAAACCGGGGGGATTCACTCCTTTCCCCCTCCCTCTCGACGGGCCTGGATGTGCCACGCCCCCTTTCAAAATCTTATTTATATATGTGTACCTTACTATGAGCACCTACCCTAAATACGTCTGCATACTAAATTTCAATTTCATGTGACATATGGTTCCGAAGTAATAGCTTTTTACAAACTCCTGTATTTATAGCTTACTAAAAGCGCTTACTATAGATATTCCCGCATACCAAATTTCAAGTTCTTGGGCCTTATGTTTCCGAAGTTATAGCTGATAAAAAGGTTCACGCCTATGGGATGTGCCACGCCCCGTTTTACAAACTCATTTATATATGAGGCATTTCATGTCACCGCGGCCACCTCTGTGCGCGACCTCTATAGATTTGGATGAAAGTTGAAGAGATTGAAGGTCTAGGTGACATCAATATACTTGCAGCATATTTTGCCGATATGACGTAGGGTTGCCTATTTACACGGGATTTAAATTTTAAGAAAACTTCATGCATACCTTTCTTTAAAGTGCTGTATCTTGGAAACCTTTTAACGCAGCTTAATGAAACAAAATGTATTTCTTCCGTCTTATTATGGGCTTTAATTGTGCATTTATTACATTAATGTGCAATGTATAAAAAACAAAAAAAAATTAGGTAAACATTTTTTTTTTATATTTTTTTTTTGATTATAGCACTTTTTAAAATTTTTATTTTTACATAAAAACATTGTCTATAATGTCAACTTTGAGTATCCAAATGGGAATAATGGGCTACTTATGCAATTGGACTCTATATCGTCTATCGCTAGAGCAATATGATAAATAGACATTGAAATTTTATGAAATTGTATATTTTTGAAAGAGGAAAGGTGCGTAAAAATCAAAAACAATATGAATAAATCGTATTAACTTTACTAAAGGTCTGAAATCATGAAAATTGAATTGAGAATTGAACTTTGTTGCAAGTTCGCATGGGAAATCTGCTAACGACGTGATTGTAGGACATTTTAAGAGACTGGCAGCTAGAGCAAGTATTCAACTCCTGATGCTACACCAAATTTGTACACCCGAAGCCCTCTACCAATGGGATGCCTGTAAAAATAACTGCAAGTAACTTTTCAGTGGACTTTATTTCGACTATGACTACGTGCCAATTACTTTAATCTTATTTTAAGCTAGTTTAAAAGTTTAAATAACGTCAAGTTAGGGAACTTCATATCCTTATTTAATGAATCTTCAAATCACTAAATATTGTTTTTCTTTTTAGCTCTTATAGTAATAAAAGCGTGTTTCTGGTTTTTTTTTTTTAAGTTGTAATTTTATTACTCATTAGGTTAATTTTTTTACAAACCTTTCCATTTTCTTGTTTTAATTAACGGACTAACCTTGAAGCTATCATTAGAGATCTAATACCGAGATCTAGAACCGAAACATCAACAACATCAACATGAACAACACTCATTATTCAATATTCATATTGTTTTTAGTTTTTACACAACTTTCCTCGTTCAAAAATATACAATTTCATAAAATCTCAATATCTATTTATCATATTGCTCTAGCGTTAGACGATATAGAGTCCAAATGTATAAGTAGCCCATTATGCCCATTTGGGTACTTAAAGTTGACATTATAGACAATGTTTTTATGTACAAAGAAGAATTTTAAAAAATGCTATAATCAAAAAAAATATCAAAAAAAAAAAATGTTTACTTAATTTTTTTTTGTTTTTAATACATTACACATTAATTAATAAGACGGAAGAATACGGAATACATTTTGTTTCATTAAGCTGCGTTAAAAGGTTTCTAAGATACAGCACGTTAAAGAAAGATATGCATGACGTTTTCTTAAAATTTAAATCCCGTGTAAATAGGCAACCTTACGTCATATCGGCAAAATATGCTGCACGTATATTCATGTCACCTAGACCTTCAATCTCTTCAACTTTCATCAAAATCTATAGAGGTCGCGCACAGAGGTGGCCGCGGTGACATGAAATGCCTCATATAGCCTATTATAAGCACCAACCGTAGATATGTCAGCATACCAAATTTCGATTTCATGTGACTTATGGTTTCCAAGTTATGGCTGCTAAAAAATGCCACGCCTACGGGATGTGCCACGCCCGTTTTTACAAACTCATGTTTATATAGCCTACTATAAGTACCTTACGTAGATATGTCTGCATACCAAATTGCAGTTTAATGTAACTTATGGTTTTGAAGTTATAGCTGATAAAAATTTCCACGCCTATGGGATGAGCCACGCCCCCTCTCACAAACTCATTTATATATACCTTACTATAAGCACCTACCATAGATATGTCTGCATACCAAATTTCAAGTGCATGTGACTTATGGTTCCGAAGTTATAGCTGATAAAAAAGTCACGCCTACGGTGCCACGCACCCTTGTCGAATCCCAATTTTTTTCTTCGTGTTATAAGCCCATGTGTCATGGCAATACTCTGCCAAAATTTCATATCGTCGTTTAAAGTGCAAAACCGCGTAACAACAAAATGCAAAACCGCGTATCAGTAAAATACAAAACCGCGTATGTGAACTTGTAGAAATTATTTTCTACAGCGTAAAACCACTCATATTTCAAAATGGTTCCCTTTTTTTATAAAGCAATCGCATTTCTGGCTAGTATATTTCAGGACGAATGGATAAGGATTGAGCCAAGAGCTTGTGAGAGCAAATCCAATTTTTGGCAGCCAATGTCAGTTACGCGGTTTTGCAGAATGACGATACGCGGTTTTGTACTTTAAACGACAATATGATTCTGTCCATCCATTTAGGCTGCAACCTGGCACATACATACATGCACATGTACGTATATACATACTTCTACAAATTTATAGTAGCTATCTATCATCATGGGCGTAGCCCCGTAAGTGCAGGGGGGTGCTCGCCCCCCCCCCCCCCCCCCCCCCCCCCACGCCCCCCTAACTCAAACTTTCACATTTTCCTTATATATATATAAAATAGTACCCTGAAATGCCAGCTTAATAGGGTCGAGCCGCCCCCTAAATTTCATTCTGGCTACGCCGATGTCTATCATCATCCCAGTGTATACGAATTTTAGGAATATCTCATCCAAATATTTATTTAATATTTATTTTCAATTGGCTAACATATGTTCCAAATATGAGCCAAACCGGCAAGTAAATGCAATTTTTATGAATATCCTGACCCCAGCGCCACCTATCAAGCAGATTTTTGGTTTGGAGAAACTCCGAAAGATACCTTTAACTTAAAACTCTTACTGGCTACCTCACAGCACTCTGCAAGTTAACGTACCGATTGAATTAAAGTGTATTTCTGTAGAGACTGACTATAGGTTTTGTGGGCCGGTGAAGGAAACCCCAGAGTATATTCTATGTGCCTGTCCACGAAGCAGGAATAGTAGATTGATGCACCTTGGGGGAGGATTGTCTTCTCCATCTAAAATTCGGAACATGACATCATCCAAAGTGCTGAGCTTTTTAAATAGCCTAATATTGGAGCGATTACAATAAGGATTTAGCACAATATATCTTCTTAGGTCGCAACGCGGGTATCTCCGACGTAATAATAATAATATAGTCACTTGACACGAATAAAGACGCTCGGGTGTTTTGACGGCGAAAAAGGATGCGTAAACATGGATTCAACATCATTCCGGAAAAACTGTTTGGGGAATTCGTATACTTTCAAACATAGTTGACCGCGAATTTAAGTCTTCTTCGTCTCCGTCAAAGAGGTTAACGCGTCTTTCTTTGCCCTCGCCTATGTTAAGAGTTCTTCTTCGCGGAAAATTTTTTACGCGTCTTTTTTCGCTGTCAACTTCTGAGCTCGCGCCTTTATTCATATCTAATGACTATATGTATGTATGTACAGTAAAATGAATCGTTATACGCAGCTAATTTGTTTTTATTGTACTAGCTGTGTTTTAGTTTTACTAAATGTTATGTTAGGTATGTTTTTAATAAATTTGACATTGAAAGAAAAAATTAAAACTGAAAAAGGTAGGTTTTAGTTGGTTATGGTAGGAAATTTTGGTAGGAAAAAAAATGTGTCTGTGGCAACGCTGACCAAGTTACACTTCTTTCGTGCGTATTGAAGCACGCACTTCGTTTTTTTTTTATATCTGTAAAGATAATTTAAAAACATTATAAAAAGAATGCCGAAAAGTATACTGGACCTAAACCTTCGTCGGAGGTGGGTACCGGGATTTACTGAGTTATATATCTTCCCATTTTACACTCCTAGGAAGATTCTTCAAATTCACAATGATATTCTCTACTCAGCTTCGACCAGAACGTACGTATGTATGTGTCCGGAGCACACTTTACCGCATTCTTTTTCTTATAGCTTTATGACATTTAGTTAATTGAAGTTGGAAGCCCATCAAAATTCTACCACTTGAAAATTCACAAACAAGAGCCAAACTAAAAGTACGAAGGGCATATCCAAACTCGGCGATCTAAATACATACGTCCCAGAGGTGTGAATGCTGTTCTTGCCTTTTTCTGAAAAAAGTGCGTTTTTGTGGATCTAGTTATGGAAAATTATGCTTAAATATGTCACGAAAATTGTCCTAAGCTAAGTGTAATAATCTTTTTTCTCCTATAAAGGTCTAATTATGATTAAGTTCCATGTTTTATTTTATTACTGAGTAGAAAAATACGTAACATAATTTTGACCGCTTTTACTATGCAAATATTCCTCTGTGCCCGGCGGTATACATGGGATATAAGCTTTTGCTAAATTGACACAATTAGCTTCAACTTCAGATTTAATATATATGTACATTGATTTATATAGATAGATAGCAGATATTACAGGAAAAAAGTATACATACTTACAAATGTATGTACATATGTATGTAGCCTTCAGCTTAAATTGAGCATTCAAATATTGTTATTTGTTTTCGAAGGGTTATTTTACATTTTTCCAGCTATTAAGGGCTTATATTGGAAATTATTGACTTTAACCGATTGACAAGAATGGATAATTCCTACCTGTTTTCCTCGTAACGGTTTCATAATACATAATCCATATACATATCCGCACATTACAGAAAAACCGACAGCAACAAATCCAAAGGCATGTACGTCAACAAGAAAATTCGCGCTTATTGACAAGTAAAGTTGCCGCACGTCTATGAAACGTTAATGACAACAAAAGGCAACTACCGCCAAGTACTAGCAAAAACCCGCCAACAGTAGCGCAAATAATCGAAATTACCGGCATACCGCATACCGGGCGATATCAACATCACCAAACCTGCTAAGTTAATATAAGAAACAGTAGCATCATCGATTACAGTGGCAACTTCTTCATATACATGCATACCCTGCAGGGAAAGTATTTGTATAATTATATTAAACTGACATTGATTTAATAGAAGAAATCTTAACCACGTCCAAGCGGACTCGAACCTGCGATCACAGAAGTAGAACCGGTAGTCTGAACGCGACGCCACAGCCAACATTTGCAAGAAAAGTAATTAATCGCGTTTTATAAGTATGGCTGTCTTCCAAAACGTCAGATGCATTGCATACGTACAAAGTATAATGTGCGATAACGCCGAACTACAAATGGTTGACAATGTATACTTTTCCAAAACGCAACCGAAAAGTTATCGAAACGCATTGTTAGAGTAATCAGCGCATCAGAAACAATGTTGGTGCTTCGGTTGTTTTTGGTTGGGATTGGCGTTGTTAAAATTACGAAATGGTATTATTGTTAGATTGAATATTCAAAATATGCATTGTATGTGGTTGCAATGTTTCGCAACTTTGCAAATAGATGCAGTTTAAATACCGCAGTATAACAGTATCCAAACATTATATTGGTACGTTTTGGAAGTCAGCCTATGTGACTATCGCAAAAGTTGTTCGAAATCGTCGAACTGGTAGGCCATCGCTTAAGCTCATACTAGTTAATGAACTAGTATTTTTAATGACTGGTTTGGTCTTTCACTGCAGGGTACATATGTATGTATCTACATACTTATAAAAGAATGTGTATGCACGGTAGATGCGCAAGGGGTTTCGATTTTTCATAATCGATCGTATTGGTGCTACGCGGTGTCTTTGTAAAAGGCGATTAGGAGAATGTGCCGCATCCATACGTACACATATATGTACTAGGGATGCCAACCCCGGGATCCCGGTGTTTTCAAGGTCCCGAAAATCCCGACATTTGCCTGTTATTATTGGGTAATATTTACAAATACATACATCAACTCATCAAAATTTTTACAAATCAGGCTAAAAAGGATTTACAAGTATATAAGCTGTTAGTTTGACCGTATATCGAATGCATATATTTTTACAGTTAGCTTAAAAGCATTTAGAAAGTTTTAAGGTAAAGTTGCATAATTTATTAAATCGATCTACTCAAACTTATAATTAATCCCATGAGTTGGTAAAATAAGTTGAAATATTTTATGACTACGTTTTAACAGTTCAGACCACAGGTGTTAAAGATGAAAGATGTTTTTCATCAGCAGATTTTGAATGCAACAAGTTCAGGTGAAGATTAAAATACCCCACTTTTGAATGCTTTGCTCTTCCGTATACATTTTAAATGCAATAATAATAACTAGAGTGCCAGTTACTGTCGAAATTCGACAGTTTTTCTAGTTTAAGAACCTTGGAGAGGTTTTCTAACCTAACACGTAGCAAGACTTATACGGTACAAATTAACTAACCGGAAAATCTTCTGCTAAAACGTAACTAAATTTTTCGGCAGGGCTTGGAATTGACCCGATACATTCAAGTTTATTGATAAATTTCAATGATTTGATACATATCGATAGTTCGATGAATTTCAAGAACACTAAAATTCGATAACTCAACAAAATTCGTTAACTCGACCAATTTCGATGACTGTTAAATTCGATGGCTCGATAAATTTCGATAACTCAAAAATGTAAAAACTTTGGATACCTTTATAAATTTTTACTTTTGACATCTCTACATTTTTGGAAAACTATCTAAACATTTTGGTAACTCGTTACACTCTGTTAACATGATAAAATTCGATAAGCAGTAATAAATCGATAAGCTTATATAACCTTGAAATTTCGATAAATCGATATACTTTGAAAGTTCCATAAACTTCGCTTCGTTGAACCAACCAATTTCAGTATATCAATAATTATCGATAACTCTGTAAGTTGAAAAAACTCCATGCATTACGATACCTCGATAAATTTCGTTAAGTCTATAAATAATGATAATTCAATAAATATCGATAACTTGATACATTTCTTTAACTTGACAAATTTCGTTAATCCCACACGTTTTATATAGCTCGATAACTATCTGTAAATTTGGACAACTAAGTTTCTGTGTCTATAAATTTCGACCAACTCAATAAACATTGATCAGTTTGAATAATTCGATACGTTGCGATAACTTAATAAGCATAGATAAATTTCGATAATTATAAACTTCGATGATTCGATAAATTTCAGTAACCTTTATGGCTGGTTTTATTACGATTCCCATCGGATAATTTCAACTCTTTTAACCTACTTTTTATGTATTTCTCATTGTCTCCATTTTCGCCTTTATCTCAATTTTCGTCTTTATCTTCACTTTTGCCTTTTTTTGTCTCCATCGTTATCACTTGTTTCTTCATCTTCATATTTATCTTTATTTCAAAGTTTAATTTCAAATAAGAAGTAAAACAAAATGCGAAACAGCTTAAATTAAACAGGTTGCAAAAACAACCATACACAAATATGGAAATTTTTAAACGACGATTTTCAACCAATTTCGAAACTATAAAAACTCTCCTCAACTACAGAAAATTACCTTTCCAACGGTGTTTTTGGTTTTGAAATCGGTAACTTTACCTTGGTCTTCATCTTTGCTTCTATCTTTCACATCTTTGCTTTTATCGTTTTCTTTTGCTACTCACGTAGATGAGATAAGGTGCGATGACGTGATAAGATGTGACGTGATTTTATGTGATTTGATAGGTTGTCATGTCATGTCATATGATGTCATATCATGTGATGCTACGTCTTGTAATGCCATGTCGTGTCATACGATGTCATATCATGTGATGTCAAGTCATGTGATATCATGCCATATAATGTGATGTCATATCATATAATATCATGTCACGTGATATCGTGTGATGTGATATCATATTATGTGATGTAATATCATGTGATGTCTCTTCATATCATGTGATAAAATGTGATGTGATGTCATATAATGTGATCACATTCCATGTTCCGATTAGTGTATCGATAACCCTGTTGATAACTGTGTCGATAAAAATACCGATAACAATATCCATAAACATATAGAAAAATACAACGATTGTAAAATCGATTAATTCATCGATAAATATAGCAATCAACCTATCGTTAACAATATAAATGACTAAATCGATAACAAAATGAATTATTTAATCGATTATTATACCGATAACAATATCCATTATTGTATCGATAACAATATCAATTATTATATTGATTATTATATCGATTACAATAGTGGTTATTTAACCAATAACAGTATCGATAACAATATCGATTATTTTATCGATAGCAATATCGATTATTATATCGATAAAAATAACGAGTTTTATATCGATAACAATATCGATCTTCATCCTCATCCTAGTCTTCATATTTATCTTTATTTTTGCTTATTCCTCTTCACCTTTACCTTAAAGTGTTTAAATTTACTTTGATCTTCGTTTTTGCCTGTACCTCTAGGTATCTTTGTTTTTGTTTTTATTCTCAAACCGCTAAACCGCTGAAAACCATTTCCATGTGCATTATTCCCCTTGAATTTGACAATTTACTACCAACCAACCAACTGCCGCTAAAGAAGTTTCACTTCATAAATTCAAGAAATGTTCTTACCCCTTCAGTTACCCTAATTCTTATGTATCTGTCATTGTCTCCATTTTCGTCTTTATCTTCACTTTTGCCTTCTTTTTTTTGACTTCATCGTTATCATTTATTTCTTCATCTTCATATTTATCTTTATTTCAAAGCTTAATTTCAAATGTGTAGTGAAACTACAGGCGAAACATGTCAAGTTGAACATGTTGCAGCAACATCTATACACAATTCGAAAATGTTTAAACAGCGGTTTTGGCCGTAATTTTAAACCAATTGTGAAACCACATCTCTCATCTACGGAAAAATGCCATCCCAACGGTGTTCTTGGTTTTGAAATCGGTTCGGTAGAGTCGACAAACGAACGGAGACAAAATTTATGTTAGCGTATTAATATATAGATTAATCTTTTTTTTAAATATGAATTTATTTACATACATATATACGATAACTTATGTTTGTTTTATGGAATAGAATTCATAAACATGTTTTTAGGTTGTATTTTTGTATATTTTTGTTTAATGTTTATTTATTAATAACTACTTTGAAAAGTACGTGGTATATACATTGTTATATGTGAGGTACGCGTTCCTCAGTCACATGGTTTCTTAAAGCCAACTTAAAACAAGTAAAGAAGTATAAGTTCGGGCGAAACCGAACTTTATGTACCCAGCGCACCGTGTTCTGTTTTGGGGAAAAAATGGACAAAATCAAATATCTCCCGATCCAAACCAGAAAGAGACAAGCTAAACGGGATTATAAAGCCCAAATATTGATGAATACGGGAAAATTATTCAGATTCTTCATAAACGGTTTCTCGACCTTAAATTCCTAGGTCAAAGTTCAACAATAAAAAATGTATATATAAAAGCAAATATCCAATGATCGAAAATTAGTAGAGACCTAAATGAAATAGTATTTTAAATTCCAAATATTGCTAAAAAGAGCCAAACTGTTTCGATTCGTCAAAAACAAATTCCCTATTGTGAATTCCGAGGTCAAAGGTCAACTGAAAAAAAATTGAATTCTGGTTTAAAAATAGCTAAATGTTTTTTTAAACGTTTTATGCGATATACATTCGTATATATGCAAATATGTGTGGTGGGTTGCATCTATATATTTTTAGATACACAATATCACATGTATATATAATGAAAATACTTCCCTGTATGTATAGATGTGTATATGTACCCTGCAAAAAGTGGGACTAGGTTAAATACTAGTACGGGACCACGCTACCTTATAACCAACACTAGTAACCAAAATGGTCCATATATGGAGAAAATATAGTTACATTAACATTGCGATGTCACTGGATCTGACCATCTCTGGTGCAACGCGGCATAGTTCTCAACACATATATGTGGGATAAAATGCGACCCTGCGCGGCAACCCACATTTGACGATAACCGAACGAACTGAACGAATACTTTTTAAATGAAACGGACGATACGACGACGGACAAAGGGCGAGTGAGTTGAAAGAAAAATGTGCGAACGACAACGTTAAGCGGCATCAATATGTGTAATTTTTTTAGTAACCTAAATTTAGAGTTTTAATAATTTAAAAAATAAACTTTGTAAGCACCTTTAATATAAAAATAAACATTGAAGGGATAAAAAAAATCCCACATAATTGGGGCTCATCCGTGTTTGTGCCTACGAGCTGAAGTGCCAAAGCGAATTGTGTAAAATACAAATTCGTAACTGAATGCAACGTTATTTGCATAAATAAAACAAAATGTAAATTGTGTGAAAATAGTTCACGATTTTTTTCTTTCATATTCGATGTTTGAATCGATGTATGGACTTGCAGCATTTTGAACATAACCTCAATGTGAAAAGGGGTGGTCCGCTGGACAGCACAAGTGAACCGAAGTATGGCGAAGTGAGTTCCCAAAATTCAAACAAGTTCAGCGAGAGTGAGCGCATAATCCAACAAGATTCCGATTATAAAATTGAGGAGTATGCAGTTAGACATTAACAAGCGTTAACAATTTGAACTACGAAGCTGTGGAAAGAGACATAGCGTGAGTGCTATTCCTTTTGGTGCAAGTAGTACATGCATTTTAAGCAAGTGTGAGAAAGCGCCGCAGTAGGTTGCGTGTAAAAAACTTTGCAAATAAGCAAGTGTGAGCAAGCGCGGCAGTAGGTTGCGTGAGAAAAAGCTTGGCAAATAAGCAAGTGTGAGCTAGCACGGCAGTAGTATGCGCGAGAGAAAACTCTACAAGTAAATGTAATGCGCTTTGAGCAAGTGTGAGCAGTGTTGTTGCGCCGTCTCAAGAAAATGTATCACTGACCAAGCCAAAAATGTATCCAATTGTATCCAATTTTCTTTGTTTACCTATACGTATCATAATTTGTAAGAAAACCAAAAATTTTCAAGAAAAACACATCATTTAACCCATCCTAAGGAATTGGAATACATGTATATATATTTTTATTTTTCATAAAATCAAACATTTGTAATTTAAATTTATAAAGTACATTTTTTGTGCATAAGTATTTTGCAAAGTAAGTATAATAAATAGCAAGTACACTCTAAAAAAGCAAGTAAAACTACTACTGAAAAGTATATCTTTTTCGACAAGAATCAGTATAAATATAGGTCTTTAAAATATACTCATAAATACACATATATAGAATGATTAAAATTGCAAAAATTTTCAAAGTAAAAATACATTTCCTACTAATAATAAACATTACTATATTTTAAATATTTTATGTGTAATTTTGATCTTTGCGACAAATTTGGTATGTAAAAGTAAACAGGCAATATTTAATTTTATTACACTGCGTGCAAATTTGTACGCATTACAAGAGGAAACTGGTTACCCCTCTTAATATGCGCAAATAAACAAAATTTTTTTAGAGTGCATTTAAAGTCTTTTCAGTAAAATTCATACAAATATCCTTAAATAAATCAAATTTAGTTTTTTTTTTAAGTGTATTTTAAACTACATTAAAGTCTTCTTTCTTTTTAAATTAACAAATGAAAATATGTGATATGAAAGAGATTATTACAGAAAGAGTATAATTTATTTTATATATATGTATATTAAGATCTTTCTTACAGCATCCTTTTAAGCTAATTAAAACAATTGCGCTTATACCTATTTTGGTTAGATCTCTTCATATGTTCATTGCTTCGTTCACAAAAATTAAAATGCTTTGATTTCACGCTTAAGTAGCGATTTTTAATACATTTAAAAAACGTAATGCTTTCTACCATCTTTAATGAAAATCGGTTTTTGAACGAAAAATACTTTATAGAATATCTATATAAAATTTTGGCCTATTTAAAAAAGTATCCATATTTATACTGATCGGAAAAAATAAGTATCCCGCAAAAATTCGTCTAAAAATGTATCCAATTGGATCTATTTAGATCCAAACGGCATCCCTGAGTGTGAGCAAGCGCGGCTGTAGTTTGCGTGAGATAAAACTTTGCAAGTAAGCAAGTGTGAGCTAGCGCATCAGTAGTCTGCGTGAGAGAAAACTGTCGGCTGCGGTTACAAAGAGAAAAAAAGAACAAATTTGAAACTAGAAAATCGAAGCAAACTGCCCAAGCAGGGTAAAATGCGTAGAATAGCGAAAGCTGAGAAAAGTGATTTCACACAAGAGGAAATAAGAAACGACAATAAAGCAAAATTAAACAAAAGCGCAGTGTAGAAACTAAATACGTAATAGTACTAAAACGAATATAATAAAAACATCAGAACCAAGCAAATAACCGAAGCAGAAATCAATTGGAAAATCCAAGCAAGAATGAGAAGAAGCAGCATGAACGAAGCAGCAGTTGTCCCAGCCGATAATTTTAGAGAGAATTTCTTTGTATTGATTTAACTTACCCACTGGGAAAATAGGTAAGCACCTTACGAGGTAAGCCATGTTTTCTTTCAGTTTTTGGTACCAAAATTGTCATCATGTCCAATGTCATCTACTAGTAAAGCGCAAAATGAACACCTCCGACGACACATTACGGTGTCAGTTGCAAAATAACGTACAGCCGAAGTTATTTCCAAGCACCGAACTTCTCCGAGCGACTGCTCTGCATTACACGTAACTTACTTTGTAAAGCGGCTCAGAAGTATGTCTGATACCAAATGTACATTCTAAATTCCTACTTACATAAGGCGGCCACGTCTTTGTTAAAGTAATGGAGATTCGGAAGGGAAGTGGTAAGGACCGCCAGGTGAAGGGCAATACCTTACCAGCAACCTACACTTCACCCGGCTGTCCTTACCGCGTCACTGACGAATCTCCCTTACTTTACCAAAGACGTGGCCGCCTTAAGTAAGAAGGAATTTAAAATGTACATTTGGTATCAGACATATTTCTGAGCCGCTTTACAAAGTAAGTTACGGCCCGTCTCCACAGGCAAAAGTTTTTGCCTACCAACTGTCATTTTTATTGCCTGATAAAAATTTTATCAGCGGTAATATTTGTGCGTGGGCATTTTTTATCTTGATAAAAGCATTTATAAGATGGCAATTTTTGCCGGATTTCATCAATTAAAAAGTTAAAAAAAATATGCTATTTCACACCCAAGCAAATAATAACACATATTTTAATAGAAAACAGTTCAATTTTTGCTTTTATATTGAAATATCGATAATGTTGTCTCCACGAAGCTATCGCGCAAATGAAAATGTAGCTGTCAAAGTACCAAATTGCTGGCAATATTTATCAAAATAAAAGCTCTGATAATTATTGCTTGCCAAGAGCAATATGCGGTCTCCATGGGCAAAATTTTGCCTGATAACATTATCAAGATAAAAACTTTTGCCTGTGGAGACAGCAAGTTACGTGTAATGCAGAGAAGTCGCTCGGAGAAGTTCGGTTTTTGAAAATAACTTCGGCTGCACGTCATGGAAGGTGTTCATTTTGCACTTTACTAGTAGATGACATTGGCCATGATGACAATTTTGGTACTACTTTGGTACTGACATTAAATGAATTAAAAGAAAAATTGAGAGAACTAAATTTGAACACAACTGGACGAAAATAAACTCTTTGTTTTAGGTTAATGAACCATTTCGAATTAAGCGGTAGTGGTGACGAATCGACAAATTCTGACTATACCGAAGCAGTGGCAGACAAACAGTCAATAAGCAATTTAGAAAAAGTTAATTTTACTTTGCGCGACATTCAGGACAATGTAACATTTTTCTCGGGTGATGACCATTATGATGTTAACCACTGTATTCAAGAGTTTGAGGATATCGCTGATACAGTTGGTTGGAACGATCTTCAAAAGTTTGTGTATGCCAAGCAGTTACTGCGGGGTACTGCTAAACTGTTTTTCAGAGGTTTAGGTGGTGTAAGGGGTTGGCTTGCATTAAAGCAAAATTTGACTGACGAATTCGGAAAGCAATTGAGTGTAGTAGAAACACATAGAGTAATGAGACAAAGAAGTAAGCGTCCTAAAGAAAGCCTTAATGAGTACCTGTATGCTCTGATTGAGATAGGTAAACCAATTTCGTTAGATGAAGCTAGTGTAGTTGAATATTTTATAGAGGGAATACCTGATTCTCAAATAAATAAAGCTGTGTTATATGAGGCTAGCAACTTGAAAGATTTAAAAGCGAAAATAAAGATTTACGAAAAAATACGTGGGTCATTTGTGTCATCAAACAGAATGAACACAATGAATCAACCCAAAGTTGTCGAAGAGAAAGAAAAAGAAAGTAAAAAATCGTGCTTTAAATGTGGTTCTGATACCCATCTCGCACAAGGATGCAATGAGAAGGCCATAGTTTGTTTTAAGTGTAAACAGAAAAGGCATTGTTTACGCTAGCCCCCTTCACCTTAAGTATATTTATTGATTAGAGAATTTCACTTGTAGATGCCGCTGTGATCTAAGCGGGAACAGTTACTCGAGTTCCTTTTTCTCGAGTCCTGTTACTCGCCTCGGATGTTGGGTTTCGCCTTCTGCGATCACCCAACACTCTGCCACTTTGGAAGAGAACTCCGAGCAATCAACAAGTAAGGTCCTCATCATCAATATAATTTTATAACCTATTACATAATTTTTTTATATACATATATATATATGCAATAAAGTGGCCGTTAGGCACTCAGATATATATACATATAACAGTGAAAAAAGTGAAGTGTTTCATTTAATTTGTTGAGCGAATTTTTTGCGGTTTGATTCAACCTCGAAGGAATTTAGGGATTCGGCACCTCCTCGACCCTCGTTTGACGCGGAATTCAAGAGGAATTCCCGGCCCCCATTTCATCCCGTCCCGATCAGGCATTACGCTAAAGATTGCAAGGAAAAGCAGGCAAAGAAAGAAGTGAGAAGCGAACAAGTTAATACGACTGGAAGACCTCTCTTCACAGAAAACTCAAGAAGTAAATTGATTTTCACTGACATTAAAATTAAAGGTATAACTTTCAGTGCTCTTGTAGATACCGGTAGCGAACTTTGCATAATCAGAAACGATATGTTATTAATTACCTTGTTTATACCGACACATGAAGCGCTTTGACCCAGTTCGCAGTGATTCAAAACGGAGGCATAAACCAACTTTCAACACACTCAGAAATTCAAAAGTGTATTGACTCGAATTTGTTTTCAAATCGCTTTTTTATTTCTCAAATCGGTTAGAAAATAGTTATAAACACATCATTAATTTGACGCGAAGTGAAAAATGGTCGGTTTTCTTTATACAGCCAGTTTTAAATTTGAATCATTATTACAACAAATTTAAATTCTTGTTCGCTTCCATTTCGGTCCACCGTGCAAGTTAATTATTAAAGAGTACGGTTTCAGTGAGTGCGCTAAAATGACACCGGTATAAGCGCTTGAAAGAAATATTTGTTGAATCAAATCGGTTTTTTGTTAATGCGGTTATTTCGTAGGTATTCAGCGTAATGTATGAAAAGCAAGATGAAGACGACCGATAGAGTTTAAAATCGCAATCTGAGAGGTTGTCGTCTGCAGACGAATCGTTTGTTTTGCCTATCGTTCGTGATACAGAATAAGGCCAATAAACAAGGTAAATGATTGGAGATATCGAGTTGAGGAACGAGTTCATTCACTTGAATGGGATCGGAAAGGGAAGAATAACCACCCTTGGTTGTTTCGATACCGACATAAGGCTAGACGATCTCACCGTCAAAGTAACCTTTTACGTTGTTCGTGAGAAGGATGCAGTATTTTCAGCAATAAGGTAGCAGACTATTTGATAAGGTAGACATGGTTATTGGTCAAGTGGGTGTTACATTCAAAGATAATGGATTAGTAGTCTTTGAAAACTGTAGAAATTGGAGATAACTTGAAGAAACCGAATCCAGATAATGATTTGTTCCAAGAATTCTCAGCCCTATGTTGTGCAAATTTTGAATCCGAATCTCCTTGTGGTGTTGCAGAGCTGTGTAATGATTGAATCAATTGAGTGTGCATTCTCATTTTTTTCGTTTCAAAAATGTGATTGTTTGATTTAAAAAATTTAACAACCACTCTTGAGATTGGTTACAAATTGTAAACACAAAATATGTAGTGTATTATGGAATGGTTGACACCCATTCATATAGAGAATGTGAATGCAAAAAAAACTCAATCATGTATGATTGGACGTTTATGGGAATGCAATCTGTCATTATCATTCAGTACTAATACTATTTGTTGCATCAGGGTTGAAATTTTTGTACTCAAAATGTGAAACCAGAAGATTGTCATCTCCCTTAAAATAAGTAAACAAATAAATATTTGGTGCTAAAATATTTTTCTAAGTGTTTGGCCGAACTTCTGCTCAAACTTGAGGCATGAGTTCTGACTTTATAAGAAGAGTTTTCAAGGCAGAAATATACTCGAAGGTTTGCCATTGCGTGCCGAAGGACGACTGCTATTTTGGGTTATGATCTGACCAGGTATTTAACCATGGTCCTATGGAGTGGAAGTACGCACATGTAAACACTCTGCTACGGCGGCCGCCGTAAGTACATGCTATACATATCGTCGTTTAAAGTACAAAACCGCGTATCAAGAAAATGCAAAACCGCGTAATTGCATAAATTATTTTCTAGACAGTAAAGTCACCCATATTTAAAAATGGTTATCTTTTTTATAAAGCAAACGTATTTCTGGCTAGCATATTTCAGGACGAATGGATAGGAATTGAGCCAAGAGCTTTTGTGAGCAAATCCAATTTTTGGCAGCCAATGTCAGTCACACGGTTTTGCAGATTGACGATACGCGGTTTTGTACTTTAAACGACGATATATATGTACACATATTAGATTATTTATTCTCAAAATGCATGAAAACTATAGTATGCTTGCAAACAATTAATAACATTTTGTGATAAACAGTTTTAAAAATGTATTTGCACCTCAAATTTGTATTTTAATAAAGTATTAATTAAATAAATTATTATTGTAAATTATTATTTTAATAAATAGATATAAAGATATTTATACTTGGCAACTCTTGGACTTTTCTTCATTTGTAACAAATGACAGATGTAAACAAAATAAAAAAATAACTGTATTTTTACAAATTTAAAGCAAACGGGCGATCTTTACAAAAAAATGTATTTAGGGATCGAATATTTTTTTACAATATCAAGTGCCCACAAGAAGTGTTAAACCACTAAATAACTTAAAAAACGCAAAAATTCGAAACGAGAGTGAAGTGCAGTGTTCAATTGTGATGGGAGGGACCTACAAACTTACGCTGACGCCGAACGGCGATACAATTTTTATGATGAGCTATTTTTTGTATTAAAGACACTAAGATTTTTTAAATATTTTCACTAAAATTTTATCAACCTAAATCTAAAGCTTATGCGAAGTAGTTATCTAATTTAATGTAAATTTTAAACATTTTCAAGATAAAACATGAATTATATTTAAAACGTAAATGTTAATACAACTATTTTATAAATAATCCCAAACATATGATACAAAATCCCCTCTACCAAAAAACTTAAATTGGGTAACGCCGGTTTGAATTTTTACAATTGAGCAATTGACAAAAATCTTCCTTTTTATCAAAAAGTTATTTACCAGGGTGTCTTTGAACTAATGATTGGTACTGAGTTAAAGAATGCACACACATAAAAGATTGCAGCCTTTTCAATACTCATTCAGTGTTAAACCTTTTTTTGATTGGGCATTGGTTTTTTCAATCT
Organism: Rhagoletis pomonella; assembly: GCF_013731165.1. Taxonomy (NCBI): domain Eukaryota; kingdom Metazoa; phylum Arthropoda; class Insecta; order Diptera; family Tephritidae; genus Rhagoletis; species Rhagoletis pomonella. The sequence goes on along the minus strand of NW_023458561.1, from coordinate 4,305,980 downwards.
TGCTATGAATATGTTGATGTGTGAATTCATAACTGCTTTGAGAGAATGGAAAATTCAAAAATTTTTAACCTCAATCCTAAGCGAAGAATAAGTAATGGAAACTGGATAGAAAAAAATTGTTGATTTAAAATTGAAAATGATTTCAAACTTACACAGCTCTGTGGTGTTGTTAGTATGAGTCATCTTTCAAAGTCGACTTCTACAGCGATTGAAAATTTAATCCGCGATTTTAAGCCTAGTAAAGAGGTAAAATCAGCCATCGAGAAGAATGTATTCGAGTGACCGAAAATTTATTGATGACCAAGTTGAGTAGTGGCTCAAGGAAGGAATAATTGTTCCAAGCACATCTGAATATGCAGCGCCTGTGGTCTTAGTTTCCAAAAATGTTGGGATTACAGAAAAATCAATGATAACTTTCCCATGACCATCATAGACGAAATACTCGAAAAGGTGCAAGGTGGACCTGTATTCACAACTTTGGATTTAGCGAACGGATTTTTTCATGTGCCTATAGAGCCAGGTTCGCGAAAGTATACCGCTTTTGTTTGGAATATCAAATTCCCCGGCGGTCTTCTGTCGATATATACAGGCAGTATTTAGAGATTTACTAAGAGAAGGGACTGTAGTCATTTATATGGGTGACATTGTCATTCCAGCTAAGGCTGTAGATGAGGGAATTCAAAAACTGAAGAAGGTGTTAGAAGTTGCCATGAAATGTGGACTTAAAATAAAGTGGTTAAAGTGCCAGTTTTTAGAAAGAAAGATTTCGTTTTTAGGATATGTTATAGAGAATAGTAAGATTTTACCATCGGAGTACAAAACAAAGGCAATTAAAGACTTTCCCATGCCAAGAAATAAAAAATAATTTCAACGATTTTTAGGTCTTACGTCGTATTTTCGACGATTCATCAATAAATATGCAGAGATAGCAAAGCCTCTGTCAGATTTGCTTAAGAAAGATGCTAAATTCGTAATGAATGATAAGCAAATTATAGCCGTGCAAGAGTTACTGTTACCGAAATACATACAGACGCATCTAAGTATGGCTATGGAGGGGTATTATTACAAAAAGATTCGAAAGATGAAAGTTTTCATCCAGTTGAATATTTAAGTCGAAAAACAGCTCCATGTGAGGAAAAGTATTGTTCATATGAACTTGAAGTTTTGACTATTATTCACGCATTGAAGAAATGGCGAGTTTACCTCAAAGATGTTCGTTTTAAAATAGTGACCGATTGCAATGCATTCGCATTAACTATGAAGAAAGCCGACATGCCAGATCGAGCAATGCGATGGTCGATGTATTTGCAACAATTTGACTATACTATTGAACATAGAAGTGGAAGACGTATGAAACACGTGAACGCACTTAGTCGCGTGTACTGTTTGTTACTAGTTGAAGATTCGTTAAAACATAGACTTAGAAAAGCTCAATGTGGAGATGATTGGATTCGTGCTGTCAAGAAAATACTCGAAAAATATTCGTACGATGATTATTTTGTTAAAAATGAATTGCTATACAAAGATTCGAACAGAGAACTTTTAGTAGTGCCAACAGCTATGGAGAATGAACTAATAACAAGTAATTTTTAGCAAAAAAAAACCACCTTCAACTCTCATATAAAAAAAAAATATATATATATATATCATGATCCACTGATCGGATCTTAACCAGATTAGTATGGGGCCACCCCTAAGACACTACCTTTCCGATGCAAAAAGAATTATCGAAATCGGTTGACGTGGTCCAAAGTTATGCGGTAACATACATGAAAAAAAAAATAAAATAAAAAATAAAAAAATATTCCGACGAAATGATAACCTCCTCCTTTCTTGGAAGTCGGTTAAAAATAGCACATCGAGAGGGACATATAGGGCTAAGAAAACCAAAGAGATTATAGAGAATCGATACTTTATACAAGGCTTAGTCGACAAGGTTAGTAGAGTATTAAAAAGTTGTATTGAATGTTTGGTGATTGACGCAAAGGCTGGCAAGAAGGAGGGTTTATTAACGCCAATTGATAAAGCTTCTGAACCTCTGGGAACGTACCACATACACCACGTTGGTCCTTTTTCAGAAACGCGTAAATAATATAACCACATTCTTGTTGTTGTAGATAGCTTTTCAAAATTTGTATGGTTGTACCCCAGAAAGTCAACGGGTGCAGAAGAGGTAGTTGATCGATTGCGTAAACAATCGGCAACATTTGGCAACCCTAAACGCATAATTACGGATAGGGGAACAACATTCACGGCTCATCAGTTCAAACAGTATTTCATAGACGAAGGTATACAACACCTCATAATAGCAATTGGCGTACCCCGCGGTAACGGGCAGGTAGAATGCATGCACAAGATTATTGTTCCTATGATTAGTAAGCTATGTCAGAGTAATCCTACCCAGTGGTATCGTCATGCAGAAGAGGTCCAACTTATAGTAAACAATACTGCTCCACGTAGTACGAAAGCAACGCCTTTCAAAATTCTGACTGGTTTGGACATGCGTTATTCTGAAAATCCAGACTTACGAGAAATGCTAAAAAATGAAGAAATAGATGAATTAGATCAGCAAAGACAGAATATACGGACTGAATCAAGAAGTAATATCCAAAAACTTCAAGAAGAAAATCGGAAGTCTTTTAACAAAAGTCGTCAGAAAGGAAAAATTACAAAGTTGGCGACCTAGTTGCTATAAAAAGGACACAATTTGGGGTGAGCACGAAACTTAGACCTCGTTTTCTCGGACCGTATAAAGTGACAAAAATCCTTCGCCATGGCCGATATGACTTGCAAAAGATAGGAGAACATGAAGGTCCTAACAATACAACATCAGTGGCGGAATTCATGAAGCCCTGCGGGCCTATCATTCGGGACGAATGACTGTCAGGATCGCCGAATGTGGGATAAAATGCGACCCTGCGCGGCAACCCACATTTGACGATAACCGAACGAACTGAACGAGTACTTTTTAAATCAAACGGACGATACGACGACGGACAACGGGCGAGTGAGTTGAAATAAAACTGTGCGAACGACAACGTTAAGCGGCATCAGTATGTGTAATTTTTTTAGTAACCTAAATTTATAGTTTTAATAATTTAAAAAATAAACTTTGTAAGCACCTTTAATATAAAAATAAACATTGAAGGGATAAATAAATCCCACATACATCAGTTTTTTACGTTTAAAGTGGTCCATACATTTGTGTGTATTTGTGTGCAAATGTGTATGTGTGTGTGCGTAGTAACTTCCCAGCAAGAACGACCTAACGCATTCTCCAATACACTTACAAAATTGTCACTAAAAACCAACACATTTGCATATTAGCCATAATAATATTTGATTGAAAAGAGGCAAATATATATAGAATAATATAATAGCGAATTCCATGTAAAAGAAAGAAAAAACTGCTCACACGCGAAACGATTATGCGTTAGATTTCTCCAGGAGCCCTATGTAAAATGATGGAAAGTTTTTGAATTTCTCACACAAACTATTTGTAGTACTAGGCGTATATAACGCATTAGTTAACAGATAGGGTTCTTACTGGGTTCGTGACTATCGACATACATAACGTTAATATAGGGGATTATGTTAATCAGCAATATATTTCCATGCTTTCATTTTCAACACCATCAGCATCATGGTTTGTGGTAGTTCTGTAAAACATAAATCAATTCATAAACTGTAATCACATGAATTCTGTTTGAATTTCATTGGATTTAAACATATTTATTACCTTATGAAAACTCCTTGAACTTCGTCTGGAACATTTGAAGTTTCTTTACGGAATTTCAAACAATTTTTGAGGTATAATAGTGATATTTTAGAATCCGACAAGTAAATA
>NW_023458561.1:4287210-4302123 GCF_013731165.1 Rhagoletis pomonella | reverse complement strand
AAAGTAAAAAGTGGGACTAGGTTAAATACTAGTATGGGACCACGCTACCTTGTAACCAACACTAGTAACCAAAATGGTCCAAATATATGGAAAAAATATGGTTACATTAACATTGCGACATCATTGGACTTGACCACCTGTGGTCCAACGATGTATAACATGAGACCACTTCTGGTCCAGCGCTGCATAACATGGGACCACCTATTCCAGACATGGGCAAAGTGACTCCCAGGAGCCTTTTGTACTTTGGAGCCGGCTTGGCACATTTAGGTGGTAGATGAGGGGTAACATCAAGAGCCAGCACGAAGGGGGAAGGAGAGCGTATTAAAATTTCTTGTACTCCGACTCTCATTACCAGGGAACGGATTTTATGGAAATTGCCTTTTTTTCTGCTAAAGAGATAGAATATATTCGATTAAGAATGTCCACGATTTAGCTTTCTCTGATTCCATATATACACATTTGATGTTGCCTTTTTTGGCTTTTTCAAGATATTTGCCTTTTTTTGCCTTTTCTACCTTTAAAAAAGTGATTATAGCATTTACAATTTTTTTTAAGATTAAAAAATATACACATTGCCCATGCGGCTTATGGAAGCGCAGAGACCTCTTGCCAAATTGGTGTTGGAAAAATTCAAAGCCGTTTTCTCAGCTAACGAAGGCTTGGAGACTATAAGGGGTGTGGATAAAATTGTAAGGGCGAGGAAAACGCCCTTATTCCTGATAATATGAACGTTTCAAACGTTCCATATTTAAATTGGTCCATATTTTAATTGGGCGAAAATCGAATGAAAATGCTGCCAGAAAACTTCAAAATGCATCTTGTGGTTCAATGTTATTACAACTATACAGATTAAAGTTTTATGAGTTAGAAACTAGAAAGGATAAAATAGTCAAAGATTCTAAGTACAAATTTTTCATATAATGAAACTAGTTCATAGTGTTTCTCTTTTTACTTGTAATATAAACATTTCTAAAATAAATGTATTTTTTGATTGTTCTTCGTATTTTCTGTCTTTTTTTAGTGCCTTATTTTGCTTTTTTTGCAATACCTTTTTCGCTATTTTGTTTTGCCTTTTTTTGCCTTTTTTGCAACACCTAGTGCCTTTTCCTGCCTTTTTCGCTATTTTATTTTGCCTTTTCCAGCCTATTTCGTTGTTTTATTTTGCCTTTTTTATAGGTTTTTAGGTCCTAAAAATCCGTTCCCTTACATTATGATGATTCTAATGTATTTTGTATGCCCCTTTTACCCTGAGAACTGATTTAGCTGTTCCGTAGCACTTCCTGGCTCTTTTGGCGTCTTTAAGAGCCAAAAATCTGCCCATCCCTGACCTAGACAACTACTGCTTTTGGACCATGGCACATTCGGCAGCCGAATAATGTTTCCGATGGGGTACGAAGAGGTGGTTCTCAACACATATATCAGTTTTTTACGTTTAAAGTGGCCCAGGTAAGCATAACAAGTTACTAGTATGCAACCTGGCCCTTTTGCACATACTTTAAAACTACGACCCAGTGGACCACCTGGTCCTCAAATTTTTGCAGGGCACTAAGTTACTACGCACTCACACACACTTACACACATACCCTTTTATGTAGGTTTCAGGGGCGGGAAAATCCGTTGGGGGCTGGACTTTGATTCCCAGTGGGAACGGTCACCATAGCTGGGCTCTAAGCTACCGGGTGGGTCGGCAGGTCACGGATAGCCGGATGGCCTGTAGTAACGGGTTAGTTGCGAAATAAGGTTAAACGAATAAGCAATCCCCGACGATGAGCAGCAGGAATAGAGGACGTGGTATAAAAGCCTGCAAGTCTGATGAAATTCCTGTGATAGTGGCGAGTGGACACCGCCTCTTTGAAATATGTGTCCCCCTCATCATACATATGATGAGTTACAAAAAACCCAGGCGCGACGGCTTCCATATTGGACGGCTTCCTGGTCAGCGTTTGTTCGCCATGTTAGGTGCGGCTGATACAACAATCCAGACCGGTACGCGCTGCGGCGCACTGGGAGTCCCTCGAAATCCCTACAGCGATTTCTCCGCTAGCGGGGTAGAGAGGGTGATGTGAGCTTGCTCTGCCGAGGTGTCAGCCGCGGTGCGTATCAGTAACCAGCCACTTCGGTCCCTGGTCAGGGAGTGTGCATTGGACGCAGGAGTAGTAGACTGCGTTGCCCCGGGCGAGCGCCGGTCCGTCCGTGTTTTCAGGGACCGGTAAAGCGAAGGACAGGCCTCAGGGAACTGGGGTAGGGGCATAGTCCCCGAGGGTATACTCGTTCCTGTCTATTTCGGCCCGCCCCCCTGCACACGATGCGCTGGATAAAACAAAAGAATGGATTCCAAAATGAGAAAAAACCACAACAACAACAATGTAAGTGAAGTCAGCAGCGGCACGAAAAACCTGGACGGCAGGGGCTGCAAGGTGCTTGGGGCAGACCCGACTGCAGAAACTGATCCGTTCAAGTGTGCGTCAAGACTAGTTCGGTCGCCTGTAAAGGCCCTTAGCGTGGAGAAGCCGGTACGAACGAGATCGTCGCCATCAGCACTACAAGACAGCGAGCCCAAATGAAGGGAGCCAAACAGAACGGAGACTACATGTCGGAGCTCGGAGATGCTATTAAGAGGCTGACGGAGGCAATGTGCCCGCCACAACGCTCAATAAACAATAGCATGCGAGAGATACTCAGCTCACTAACAAAGCTGCATGCGAGTGCCGTGGAGGAGTACTCTAGAATAAAGGCAAGCAGACGGAGTATTCTCAACATACCGGTGACTGTTGAAACCCCGAAGAGGCCCCGAGATGAAAGCCAACTAAAGCGTAGGACGCCACCCAATAAAAATAAAACCACGCATGAGAAGGTGACCACCAACCCTGCAACGAAACAGAGTAAGGTGCCGTCAAACGAAAATTCCGGCAAGATTAAGGAGAAGGAGGTTGAGAAAGAAGGAGAATGGATAGAGGTCCAACGCAGGTCACATGGCAAAAAAATAAGATGGCATACAAACCACCACCACGGCCAGATGTCATAATTATAGCTCGGACGGGAGATATGACCTACAGCGATATACTTAGGACCGTTAAAAAGGAAGAGGCGCTGCAGAAACTCGGCGAGAGCGTATCACGCATCAGAAAGACGGTCAAGGGTGAAATATTGCTGCAGCTTAAGGAGACGCAAATGAAGGACACGGGCGAATTCAAGAGCGAAATAGGGGACCAAGCACAGATCAGAGCCCTAACCCCCGAGACGATGGTAGAAATCCGTGACCTGCACGAGATTACCACCAAGGAGAATATTTCCGAGGCCATACGCAACCAGATAAAGGAGTTAAACCACCTTAACGAAAATGCGATAAAAAGCATCAGGGCGGCGTATGCGGGCACATAAACCGCGGTGGTAAATCTCCCAGCACAGGAGGCAAGATTACTTCTTGACGCGCAGAAAATAAAGGTAGGATGGGTTGTGTGCAGAGTAAGGGAGAAACCGAACCCCAAAAAATGCTTCAGGTGCCTGGAATACGGCCATATAGCGAGATACTGCAAAAACGCGGGAGACAGAAGTCAATGCTGCCTAAAATGTGGGGAAAATGGACACTTTGCGAAAGCCTGCGACAAAAAGCCACACTGCAGAGCCACACATCAGATAGGTAGTTGGAGGTGTCCGCTATACCAGGAGGCGTGCAAGAAATCCAGAAAATGAGAGTCATGCAGTTGAATCTCAACCACCGCGAAGCAGCGCAAGAGCTGCTCATGTAAACGGTGTACGAGGAGAAGGTGAACATAGCAAGAATCAGCGAGCAGTATAATAATATAGACAGTGGAGCGTGGATATCGGACCTCACAGGCAAAGCAGCAATATGGACATGCGGAGGGAAAGCCTTCCAAGAAAAGCCGTTGCTTGGTAAAAGCTACTACACACGAGCGAAGGTAGACGGCTTTAACTTTTATAGTTGCTACATACCACCAAGTATCCCACAAAATGAATACGAGAAAATCCTAGACAGTTTGGTTCAAGAAGTCCGGACTACCACAATGAACGTTATAGCAGGGGACTTCAATGCATGGGCAGTGGAATGGGGTAGAGTTCACACAAACAGGCGGGGAGATGCACTGCTAAAGGCGTTTTCGGTACTTGATGCGGTGCTTCTGAATCGGGGAACAAAAATACCTTTGATAAGAATGGTTGAGGCTCGGTGATTGACATTACTTTCGCTAGTAGTTCCTTGGTGCGCTCAGCGCGCTGGTAGGTGTCGGACCTCTATACGAACAGTGACCACCTGGCAATCATGATGGAGCTAGGGAATTGTGCACAGAGCCGACAAAGGGCGATCATCAGGAAGGTGCAAACGAGGTGCTGGAAGGTAGAGACTCTGGATGAAGAGCTCTACAGACTCGTGCTGGACAAGGAAATGGCCACTGAGGATAACACTGAGCTCCAGGCTGAAATACTGGTGAGGCACATCAGTAAAGCCTGTGACGCTGCTATGTGCAGGAGAAAACACGGCTCTCTCAGGCAGCCGGCGTACTGGTGGAACGAAAAAATCCAGGCCATAAAGGGGTGAGTGTCATAAGGCGAGGCGGTTGTGTCAAAGGAACCGTGGCTCGATGGAACATGCCGTACTGCGCGACCTTAAAAAAGTCATCAAAATCAGCAAAACCTGCTGCTTTAAGGACCTCTGCGAAAAGGTGGACGAAAACCCATGGGGTGATGCCTACAAGGTGGTCATGAAGAAAATAAAGGGTGGTAAAGGCCAGGAACCAACCTGTCGCACCCTCCTAAAAGGCGTCGTGCAAACTCTCTTCCCTGTGCAAACGCCAGGAGGTCGGCGACCGCAAGCAGAGAAACCGGAGGGAATGGAAGCACCAACGGTTACGGACGAGGAGGTGGTCCAAGCAGCAGAAAGATTTGGTAATGACAAAGCGCCAGGCCTAGACGGCATACCAAATAAGGCTCTGAAGGTTGCCATCAAGCACAACACGGGTCCGTTTACCATACTCTTTACGCGGTGTCTGCGAGAAGGTGTCTTCCCAAAAATCTGGAAGAAACAGCGGCTGGTCCTACTTTAGAAACCAAACAAGCCGGCAGGAGAACCAAGCGCATACCGACCTGTCTGTATGCTGGATACGCTTGGTAAGATACTAGAGTGATTAATTTGTGTACGGTTGGAGCAGCACCTAGAGGAGGAACTGCCAGGTCTCGCCGATAACCAGTATGGTTGCCGAAGACAGAGGTCTACCATTGATGCAATTAAAAAGCTCACCGATGTCGCAGGCAAGGCAATAGAAGGAACAAGATGGCTATATGGCACGAAGGAATACTGCGCGGTGGTGACATTCGACGTAAAAAACGCCTTCAATTCGGCCTCCTGGCCGCACATACTAAGTGCTCTGGAAAGAAATAACACGCCGGCCCACTTGCTACGGATGGTATCCAACTACCTATCTGACAGGCTTCTGCTGTATGATACCGACGAAGGCCCCAGGAAGTACGTGGTGACGGGTGGAGTACCAGAAGGCTCCGTACTTGGGCCACTACTTTGGATTGTCCTCTATGATGGAATTCTGCGTATTCCGCTGCCAAGGAAGGTACAAATTATCGGATACGCCGATGATATAGCAATAACAGTAGTAGCTAAAGACCTCGACCAAGTTGAGAACCTCTGCAACAGCACGGCGCAACAAATAAAGAACTGGCTCGCTGCAACGAATCTCCAACTCGCAGGGGGCAAAAACCCGAAGCCGTGGTGATCACAAGTCGAAAAAAGATGGAGAGCGCTACGCTCAACATCGATGAACATAGCATCAAAACACAGTAGTCGCTGAAATACCTGGGTGTCATGATAGACTCGAGATTAAGCTACAAGGTGCACATTGGTAAAGCCTGTGAGAAATCGGCACGAGTGACCACGGCTCTAACAAGACTAATGGCTAACACCGGCGGACCGAGCCAAAACAGACGAGCGCTACTAGCAAAAGTGAGCCAGTCCATACTTATGTATGCAGTACCCATCTGGGGGCCCGCGTTGCAGCGCAAGACTTACGCGAAGGCGGCAAAGTCGGTGTACCGACTAAAGAGCATCAGGGTGACTAGCGCCTTTCGTACTGTGTCACACGAGGCGGTTGGAGTCTTAGCGGGCATCATGCCCCCAGAAATAATGGCCATGGAGCTAAAAAGAGTCTTTGATAAGTCCCGAAACTTAGGCAGGTGCCTGACAATCGAAGAGCGGAAACAAGAGAGGGAGGCAAGTCTAAATGAATGGCAAAGACACTGGGATGTGACGACAAAAGGGAGGTGGACGCACAGGCTGATCGGTAACATAAAATCGTGGGTGGAGAGGAAACACGGAGAGACCGACTTCTACATGACACAGTTTCTGACTTGGCACGGCTGCTTTCGAGAATACCTGTTCAAATATGGGCATGATGACGGGACAGAGTACTCGTTCTGCGGTAGCGGCGACGAAAACGTACTACACGTATTCTTCCTCTGCCGAAAATACAAGGCAGATCGAACAGACATAGAGCAGCTGATAAAGGAGAGCATGACGCCTGACAATATCGTGGGGCACATGATAAACTCAAAAGCGGTGTGGAGTAGAATTAAGGCGAGGTCCGCAATAGTCCTCCAGGAGCTAAGAGCGAAAGAAAGTAATCGCAGTAGCGAAAAGAGAATGACCGAAGACAAGCCCAATGATGTGAAGAAGGACCAATCGCCAAGCTGAGCTGGGAATTACAAGCTATAGGTGAGGGAGTTACACACACACGCACACACCTACGATCGAGTGGGGCCAGAATACATTGTGCACCACATGATGCAATCTAGAATGGTGTGGAGTATAGTCAAACCGTGGTCCGCTATAGTTCTTTTTCATCGCAACTATAATTTATAGGTCCGCCAAAAACTCACAAAAGCCTCGAAAAATGCAATGGGGGGACCAGTAAAAAATCGTTTGTATTAAAAAATAGTTAAATAAATAATTGGGTGTTGTTATTGAAAGTCTCCTGAAGAGAACCACAGCTTTCCGATCGAAAAATATTGATTTTCAATATTCAATATCATTTCTATGAAAACTTGTTTTCTCCCATATAAAAATATATGGAAAACTTTGGGCGCTTTGATCGACCTCTAGATATTTTTTGATTTCAAAATAAAAAAATAGGGTTATGATTTTTTCGATATAGTACAATCCTAGGGGGTGAGCGCATTACAATTCCGACTTTACTGTTTTTGGACCACCCTAATGTACATATATCTATACATACAAGGACGAATTTTTATTATAAAGAATGGACACGAAAAAACTAGTCGAATATGTTTATTCATCACTTGCGTAAAACTAACTGTAAATATAAAGTAAGTACACACATTTATATGGTACTAGCAGACCCGGCGAACTTCGTCCCGCCCAAAATTTTTATGTATTTTATTGAAACTTTTTGGTCCAACATTTTCACCAACAATTCACGCTTACGATTTTCATTGGCACATTTGTCTGCTAAGATTAAGGTTTGGTGGTAATTTGCCGCTTTAAATAACCTAAGGAAAGTGTTATATCCGTTCTTGAAATTCTCCAGTTGTGCGGCATTACATAGCACGGTTATTCGCAAAGCGAAATAAATTTTTTCCTCTTCACTCCCTGGCGGCAACAATGACCCGGTTCTATAGTGAATGTCCTAGAAGCTTTACAGTATAGTAGGTGGCAATTCCAAAATGGGTGCGAATCATTGTTCTACAGAAATGCAATATACATATACTTATTTCAGACGAAATACCTTAAAAGTTTGAACGCATAATAATATTGGAAAATCACATCCATTGGGCCAATTGCAACGCAGGAGCGTTCGATATACTCAATAGTGCAACATGTCGATTTAATATGACCTTCACGGCCTCTTTTCTCACTTGGCTATTTTTAGTAATAGCTCGACTTCAGCACCACTTGGCATCACGTTTTTGCAATAGTATTGCATACATAATTAAAACATTAGCCAAATCGGATCATAAATAAGATTTTTAGTAATAACTCAACTACAGCGCCAACTGTCGGATTAAATTATGAAACTAAACCATCCAGAGACCCACTCAAATACACAAAAAGTTTCGTTAAAATCCGTACAACCATTTAGGAGGAGATCACTCTGGACCATATATCCTAATATATGCTAAAAAACTACTTACGTACCGAATTTTAAGCAAATCGGACCATAAATGCGATTTTTTGGAATAGATCGGTCCCTGGTCCACTTCTCGGAAAAAATTGATCACATATGCTAATACATGCTAAAAAGCTACTTACGTACTAAATTTTATGCAAATCGGACTATAATAAGATTTTTTCGAATAGACCGGTCCCTGGTCCACCTACCCGAAAAAAAGTAAAATTTTTTTAGCCTAAAACATGGTGGTTACCGAAAGCTATTTGTATACAAAATTTCATGAAAATCGGACCAGCCGTTCGCGAGATTACCTGTTACAAAAAAAGGGACTTCTCTTTATATAATTAGTATATATTTTGTCGTTATTAGTCTCGCGTATCTACTTTTTGTAACTTCTACGTATTCTTCGAAATATGTTCGGCGAAGTGTGAGCTTGCGGAGAAAATTATGTGCAAAAAGCAAGATGAGGATGAGGAAATATAGGTCGAATCAGCCTTTAAGCAGATTCAACGAAGACACATGAGTCCAAGATGCCTTCAAGCTAAAAATGTTGGACAAGCTCCTTGTTTTTTGTTATTTTTTGGCCAATATATACTTGGTGTGGCAAGCCATCTGCCAGTGTGGCACGAAGAGCAAAAAATTTATTATCACGGCTTCTAAAAATCAAGAAATTTATACGAAGAGGTGTTTGCAATAACGTTTGCTGTCGTTTATAAATCAACATAAAGGCTCAGGTCCGTTCTGACCCGATTAAACATTAAGCCATTACAGACCTATTGCCATGAACTGTTATGTCAGATACGGGGTAGATATTGTTCAAAAGGACCACAACCGTTGAAAATTATTGAAAGAAAATAGTTAAAAGCGACAGAAGACATCTAAAATTAGCAGCATTTCAAAGTTAATTGGCAGAGAGCAGCAGGTACCGTCACAAAAATAGGTGGCCATAGCTTAGTGAGAGGGCTCAAAAATAAATGACGCCATTTTGTTTATAATGAAGATAATTGAAAAAAGTTTTCTTGTTTAATATAGTTAGCTTAATAAAGAAGATGATAAAACAGAAACCTTTTTTCTTAGGCTGTGTAATATGTTGTTATAATGATTTCCGGCTGACAAAAGTTTTTCGTGTCCATTCTTTATGTATATAGATGTGATATTGTTTAATTACCCCACAAACATATGTGCATGTATATGTATGTGGTCGCATAAAATGATTTAAAAAAACATTTAGCTATGATTAAGTCAGAAAATTTTTCTTCCTTTTAGTTGACCATTGACCTCAGAATTCACGATAGAGAATTTATTTTTGACGAACCGAAACAGTTTGGCTCTTTTCAGCAATACTTGGAGTTTAAAAGACTATATCATTTAGGTCTCTTTTAATTTTCGATCGCTAGATATTCGCTTTTATATATACATTTTTTTTAGTTGAAACTTGACCTCGGAATTTAAGGTCGAGAAACTGTTTTTGAAGAATCTGAATAATTTTCCCGTATTCATCAATATTTGGGTTTTATAATACCGTTTAGTTTATGTCTCTATCTGGTTTGGATCGGGAGATATTTGATTTTGTCCATTTTTCCTCAAAACAGAACACAGTGCGCCGCTTATATTAAATGTACTACGCTCATAAATGGAGAGTCACCCCTTAATAAAAATATTATGTCCTGGTTATATAAAATGAAACTAAAAAGTTCAAAATAAAATAATGTTAAAAAAAAATATTTTTTAAAAACAAGCTCTTATTTAACATGTACAATCAAAGGAATAAAATAAAGTAGTGTAACAAAAGATTTTTTTAGCAAGAGAATTTTGTCAAAACTGCACTAAAATGAATAAAATAAAATAAGTTAAAGTCTCGTTAAAGTTATTAAAAGCCATTTAGTGAAAGCAGTTTTTCAAACTCTAATGAAAATTACCAACAATTTGTACTAATTTACTTCGTTTTTAAAAAAGCTTGTTGGCGAATTCAGCGTACATTCATAATTGGTTAGGTATGTATATGTATTAGGAATGTTAATCAACTCTGCTTATATTCCAGTAATATCTTCCGATGAAGTTTTACACTATTTAAAAACCTTAAAAGCGTCATTTAGGCCTGGACCTGATCATATTCCGACCTGTTTTCTTATTGCGCTGAGAACATCTGCAAGCCTTTAACAACTCTATTCAATTTGTCACTTAAACATGGCGTTTTTCCGTCAGCCTGGAAGGAGTCTTTCATAATACCTCTTCACAAAAACGGCAGCAGGTCGTCTAGAGAAAACTATCGAGGCATAGCGAAACTCTCCGCTATCCCAAATTATTCGAAGCAATTATTGTTAACCAGCTGACATATTCTATATCTTCTTCAATTACACAATCTCAACACGGGTTTTCTAAAGGAAAATCTACTATAACTAATTTATTGGAGTTTACAACTCATGTCTCAAACGGTTTTAGAGAAAATGCTCATACCGACGTAATTTACACCGATTTCAGTAAAGCTTTTAAGAAAGTATGTCACTCGTTATTCATCCGTAAACTCGACCTAATCGGCTTTCAGCCCAGTCTTCTTCAATGGATCTCATCTTACCTCTCTGATAGAACACAAAGATTTATTGTTAATAATTGTTCTTCCAACATCATTAAAGTTTCTTCAGGAGTTCCTCAGGGAAGCCACCTTGGTCCGATTCTGTTCCTGATATTCATTAATGATATTTCTTCTATAATAAAACATTCAAAAATTTTAATGTATGCCGATGATGTGAAACTTTTTAAAACATTGTCCTCTATCGAAGAAAGGTCTTTGTTACAAGCGGATCTGAACAACGTGTTTAGTTGGTGTAATACAAACTATATGCCACTAAACCTTCAAAAATGTAAAGTTATGTGTTTCTCTCGGAGGGCTGTTCAACCAGCTTTTTATTCAATATCAAATTATAATCTGGAGCAGGTATCCAATTTTGTCGATCTTGGTATCACAATGGATTCCAAACTCAATTTCAACCATCATATTAATGTTACAGTCAATAAAGCCAAAGGCGTTTTTGCATTTGTAAGGCGATGGTCAAAAGAGTTCAAAGATCCTTATGTTACAAAAGCTCTTTTTACCAGTTTAGTTAGACCTATACTACAATACGGATCTATTGTTTGGAATCCCCGCTACCAAGTTCATTCAGAAAGGATTGAATCAATTCAAAAACAATTCTTGCTTTTTGCATTGCGTAATTTTAACTGGGATTTACACAAGTCGTGTAAAGCTCATAAATTTGCCTACACTCGCAAGTCGTAGAGAAATGCTGGGTATAATATTTATCGTAAAATTAATGACAGGCTTGATTAATAGCCCGGCCCTCCTGGCTGAGGTAAATTTTAATGTTCCTTCTCGAGTGTCAAGACACTTTCGACCTCTATTTTTAAAGCCATGCAAAACTAATTTTGAACTAAACGAATCATTCCGTGGTTTATGTCAAGATTTTAACTGTCATTCCAGCACGTTTGACGTATCGGACTCGATTTTTACTATAAAGAAAACTATTATTTCCACTCTCAATAATTGAAATACTATCTTTAGCATATCCAATCAGCTGATAAATTTGATTCTGTAGCTGAATAGTTTTAGATCTCGACACTTAACAAACTCCTGTTTCCACGACTCGGCACCAAAAAACTAAAAAAAAAAAAAACAAAAAAAAAAGGTTCCGTACGTCATGCGGATTGCGCTCCTCGTGTCCGTTGGGCGGAAATGGAGGGTAAAAAGCCGTTGGGATTAATTAATTAATTAATAAAGTATTCATTTTTACTATGCATTATTTCCCTCAGTGTAGGTATGTATATGTATTAAGAATGTTAATCCCGGGATCCCGGACTTTTTAAGGTCTCGAAAATCCCGGGATTTTTGGGATTTGTAATTTGCACTGATGGCAATAATAGAAACTAATTTTCTTGGCCAGTATTGGCTATATTTCTTTTTTTATTTAATAATTAATATTTTTTATAAATGTCTAGTTCATTATACATATAACACCGCGCGATAGTAAATTTTAAACACAAATGTCAGCATATTCGCGAAACCCTAGCCCAAATATAGTAAAATTGAGGTTTCTGGTGCAGAAGGGCTGGTAAATATTGAAAATGTCATTTTAAAATTGTATCCTTGAAATTTCGCAATATTTGTTTATGAAAAAATTATATGTTAAGGGCTTATATAAACTCGATAACATCCTCGAATTTCTGTCTTCTTATTTTGTCAGCTTAAAAATTACCTATTCGTCCTTGTGAATGCAAAAAATTAATTTCTAAAGAAATTTCCTATTGCTTTTGTTACCCATATTTTTATTCTACATTGCATTGAATTTTTTTTTAAATTTTTGGAATTAATCATATCTTTGAAATTAAAAAGTCCTTCAAAATAAATCCTGCGGTCAGAGAGAAAAAAATAAAAACGCCATTTTAAATAAAAAACTAGGTTTAAAACCCATTTATTTATTATTTATTTCATGGTAGGAGAGCTTCTCAAACAATATAGGATCAACTTTTTCGATTCAAGTTGTTGAAAAGTAGTGAATATCTGAATCGCGGGACTAATCCCGGGATGCAGGGATTGTGACAACGCCATCCTGAAAAACCCGGGATAAGAAAAAGCTGAAAAATTAACATACCAAATATGTATGTATGCAGATATTTAAATTCCGGTTTGTAATTCGTGCGACAAACTTTTTAAAAACGAAGTAAATTAGTACAAATTGTTAGTAATTTTCATTAGAGTTTGAGTTACTCCTTTCACTAAATGGCTTTTAGTAACTTTAACGAGACCTCAACTTATTTTATTTTATTCATTTTAGTGCAGTTTTGACAAAATTTTCTTGCTTAAAAATCTTTTGTTACACTACTTTATTTTATTCCTTTGATTGCACATGTTAAATAAAAGCTTGTTTTTAAAAAATATATTTTTTACATTATTTTATTAAAGAGTTAAATAAAGACTATGAATTTGACAGACATACGCAATTACATATGTATTGAAAAAGTCACATCTACAGATGCAAATACATATCGTGTAAGAACACCTTAAGTTGTATTCCGGGTTTACTTCGCGACATTCTTTGTAGCACCGTGTTATATCCGAAAATGTTTACTTCACAACATATGGATTTAGTAAACAAGTTTTTCCAATTATATTTTCTTATAAGGGGAAAACTTACATGACGGATTTTTAGGACCTAAAAATCTATAAAAAAAAGGCAAAATAAAATAGCGAAATAGGCAGGAAAAGGCACCAGAAATAGCAAAAAAGGCAAAAGAAGTCACTAAAAAGGACAAACACTTAAAATTAACACTGGTTTACAGGAAAAGTGTTCCACGGACGCCACTACATATCCAATTCCTATATAGAATTGCTCGCTGATTCTGAAAATCGAGTTAATTTTACAAGCTTTTATTTAACTTAACTTGTATGTATGTATGTATGTCCTGGAACTTTTCAATCAATATTTAACTAACTTCCCGGTACAGACTTGAAACTTCAAACTTAGCTCAGAACTCGAGGACAATGCAATATAAAAGATGACTTAATCCGCTAGGTGGCGCAGGAGTCGAAATATTTGTAAAACCCGCATTTATAGTCTGATTTGGTTCATATTTAGAAGATATATAACTTGTATGGAAAGAAATAAATCCACAAAAAATGTGCCGATAGGTGGCGCAGGAGTCGAGATATTTGGAAAAATCGTATTTATGATCCGATTAAGTTCACATTTAGAACGCATATTGCTTACATGAAAAGAAATAACTACACAAAAAATGTTGGCAGTTATGTGACGCGTGAGTCTATATAGCTAAAAAATCGGCATCTAAGCTCCGATTTTGTTTATATTCAGAATATGTGTATTACCTATTTAAATTGAAATATATTAAAAATTTTGTTTGTTAAGGTCAAATCTAGCACGTTAGGTAAAAAGTGTAGCTGAAAAGCTGGGTGCGGAAAATTTTGGTCGCATTGAAAGAAATGGACAGAATGAGATATATACAGACAGTATAATATTAATTGCAAGATTTGAAAAGACTAAAAAATAGAAAATAAAATTATAGTTAAAAAACTAAAAAAAAGCTTTTATTACAACAAGAACTAAAAAGTATAAAATAATTTATAGATATAGCGATTCCGTTTAAGAAGAATAGGAAGTTCCCTAACTTGGTTTAATCTAACTTTTATAAATTGGCTAAAAATAGGATTAAAGTGATTGGCCCGTAGTCATAGTCAAAATACAGTCCACTGCAAACTTTGTTGCAGATTTTTTTACATATATCCCATTGAAAATTATGTCAAAAAGCTGCAACTAACTTTACAGTGGACTTTATTTTGACTATGACTACGGACCAATCATTTTAATCCGATTTTTAGCTAATTTAAAAAAGTTAAATTAAATCAAGTCGGGGAACTTCCTATTCTTCCTATACGGAATCGCTATATCTATAAATTATTTTATACTTTTTAGTTCTTGTTGTAATAAAAGCAGTGCTGCCAACTATTTTGGAGTAAAAAAATCCAGATTTTTATAAAAACCCGCCAGAAAAAAGCTAACTTCCACAAAACAAAAGCCGAAGAATAAGTAGGTTCATATTAATTTAATTTTAAGCAAATCATTGGAAACATTACTTGAAATTAAAATTTGAAATCGAATAATACAGAATACAAGTCATGTTTCAGCAAAAAAATAAAAAATAAAATCCAATTCTCATATAAAAATTTAAGTGTACCGTTACTTTCTTCATGATC
>NW_023458561.1:4285517-4287110 GCF_013731165.1 Rhagoletis pomonella | reverse complement strand
GATGCTTGCAGGAAAACTCGTACTCTTGGAGTCGCAACCACCATCTATCTATCCGTGGAGGAAGTCTCGATATCGCCTTCGTAGTGACGATTGCATTACAATCTGTGACGACTGTAAACGGTGTACCCAATAAGTACATGCGGAACCTGTCGAGCGTTTCGACAATGGCCAAAACCTCTAACTCGTGACTCGCGTAACGTGATTCAGCATCATTGCACTGACGACTGTAGAAAGACACCGGCTTCAACCCGTCTGGTTCTTCTTGGAAAAGGATACCTGATAAACCAATATAGCTAGCATCCGTATGTACTTCGTGTGCTTTACACGGATCGTACAATGTCAAAACCGGTTTGCTCGTGATTGCTTCCTTCAACTGCGTGAAAGCCATATCCTGCTCATGCGACCAAATGAAATCTGAATCTTTCTTTAAAAGTTTCGTTAGCGGTGCAGCGATATGACTGTGCCTCTCCACAAATTTGCGGAAAAATCCCGTCAAACCCAAAAACTGACGTACCTCAGCTGCATTCTGTGGCCTTGGAAAATCTATGATGCACTGCGTTTTCTCCTCACCTGGAGTTATGCCCTTGCCACTAACGTTGTGCCCCAGGAACTTTACGTTTTCTAATAAAAAGTTGCATTTTGAAGGCCTTAACGTAAGGCCAGATTGACGCACTGCTTCCAAAACTTCCTTTAATATTTGCTGACCTTCTTCAATAGTGGGCGTTGCTATAATCATTTCGTCAACGTAACTGACTACTTTGTCTCTTCGATGCAAACTTGATATCAATTTCGTAACCATTTCCTGAAAGTACATTGGCGCGTTTACCAACCCGAAAGGCATGACGTTGTATTCAAATAAACCGTCGTGAGTGAGGAAAGCGGTATATTTCTTACTGCACTCTGCTACCGGAATTTGGTAGTAACCTGATGTCATGTCAAGTGTGGTGAAAAAACAGTCCACCGGCAAGCTTAAAAAGTTGTTCCTCAACGACAGGCATTGGGAAGTTCTTCCGTTCAGTTACTGCATTCAATGCCCTGTAATCTATACACATGCGATTTTCGCCATTGGCTTTACGTACGAGGATTGGTGACGCAGCATGTGGCGATGTGCTTGGCCGAATAATTTCGTATGTCAAAAGATTATTCAATATTTCCGATAATTCGTTCTGCTGCGATAGCGGAACCTGATAGCGTTTACCTAGGATTGGATCTTGTGTGGTTACCTTGATTTCCATTGTCGTAGTTTTACACTTGCCAAGCTTTGATATATCTTCAGTAAAACAGTCGGAGTAATTATCTAGTAGATTGTTAACATCGGTTCGTTGAGTTTCAGTAAGGTTGTCGTTGATCTGAAAATCGTTACCCTTAACTTGCAACTGAAGAGCACCATTATCGATGACTAAGCGTTTATCTTTGCCACATAATATATCTCTACCCAGAAGCAGATCGTAACCTAATGCGTCGGCTGGTACCACATACAATTTAGCGTTGATACTCTCGTTATTTAGTAGCATCTCGATTTCAACCTGGCGTGTGGATTCAACAACTGAACCCCCAAAGCCTTGAAGACGTTTATATGCTGGCGAACTTGGT
>NW_023458561.1:4283432-4285417 GCF_013731165.1 Rhagoletis pomonella | reverse complement strand
CTGAACCCCCAAAGCCTTGAAGACGTTTATATGCTGGCGAACTTGGTATCGTGGGTGGTGTCACCGTCTCACTAATTAATGAGAAATCGCTACCCGTGTCGACTAGAGCGTGATGAGTCATGTTGCCGATAATTACTTCCTGCATGATACGAGGAACACCTGACTTCACTGCAGATTCACCTATTTCAGCGACAGTAGATTTCGTACCCATCGGACAGTTTTTAATGTCATGCCCTACTTTCGAACACTTTGCACAACGTTGTTTCTTTTGCGGTTGAGGACACTTAATGGCGATGTGTCCCTGCTCATTGCAATTGAAACACTTCACGGACTTGGACGGTGGTATGTTGTAATCGTTTCGTGCAGCCGCCACTTGTGGAGCTTGTGTTGAATGTAACGTACTTGATGGTTGAGTACTTTGTAAGTTTTCCAGGGAGTGCAGCAAGTCGTTGCTCGTATTAAAGTTCATGGCCAGTAACGTTCGTGTCATGGCTGCGTCGTTGATACCATTAATTGTATAAAAATTTATGGAAGCATCATCTAAGTTGCCACGTCTTCCAAGAGATAACATCCCATATTAGTATTCCACAAAATTCTTACCAGTTTTGCGTTTACGCCTACCCATTTCCCTATGAATTTATGCAGAATTCAATACGTAAGGAAAATCTCTCCCGCAAGACTACTCACAAAACTCAAACTACAGGCTGTGCGTCCACCCAGTTCTTCGCTACTCCTTTTAGTTTCTGCTGTGCAGCAAAAAGCAGCAAAGTCTTCGCCCCAAGCATACGTGCGTTGTAGCTGTTCCGCCTTAGAAATGAACTGATGCGCTGTGATGGTCTTTTTGAGTGGATCGAACTCTGGAAGCACCCCAATTACATCCTGTATTTGATACCTTGGTGCGTGTTGACCCGATGGCACTGAATTTGCAAAACGTGGAATTTCTATACGTTGTGGTGTACTATTCGCTGATTCCGATGCATTCGTTGCTCTAATGGCTTCCATTGATCTGGCTAAGTAAGCTAACATTTCTTTTAATTCGATTATAGGCTTCTCCCAAGGTTCGTCGTACTCGATTTCACTGGTATAAATTTCATCGGTACCCATGGCTTTTATCAACTCTGCTACTTTAGGCGCCTGTTGCCTGTTGCTGAGATATTTTCTTTTCGCAAAAGTTTATTTAGCTGCGCTACACTTAAACTTTTCTAACTTTAGGGACATTTCTAATTCATTGCAAACTGTATTCCATCCAATCCGTGTGATTTTATTTCTTTATTTTTATTTTTTCTTTCCGTAGCCTCTGTTCTTCCAAAAAACCGATCTGCTTGCCTCAACGTGCTAAAATCCAGTCCCCTTTTCCTGAATTCTCCCTCACTCGCTGTTTGTCTCAATTCGTTCTTCTGCTTCGCGCAAACACACGTACTCGGCAGTATTGTTTTTAATGTAGTCGCCGCTTACTTGATACTCTTCGAGAAAATTCTCCAGCGACGGCGATAGTAATTCTACGCTTCCTTCGAATACACCGAAGCGAAAGTATCTATGTTCTTATGTATGCGTATACATACATACCAATGTACATATGCGCATACGTATACCAAAGTGTTGCTGACTAGACGCCGTCAGTACCAAAGCCAATACTCTTCTCGTTGAGCAGCGTAGCTTTTTGTTCCTCCGCGTAACCGTCTATCACGTTGATCTTTGTTTTTTCGTTGGGAGGGGAATTTATCTCTGCTTCGTTTCGCATGAAGAATGAGCCAATAACGTTGCCCTATTCTATCTTCTTCGTTGAGATATTCCTTGCTCCTTTTATGTGTATGTATATACGTTTGAATCGTTGCGAAATTTCAAGATTTATCGTCGCAAAACTTCTACTTGCTTTTAGCAATTTTGTAGGCTTGTGTGGATGAATAGTTCTTCTGAACTGTAGAAAACAGAATCGGCGAAGCGATTCTTGTGCGTATGGCTCAAATCGCAGCTCACAACGTCCG
>NW_023458561.1:4281804-4283332 GCF_013731165.1 Rhagoletis pomonella | reverse complement strand
ACCAAGTTCGCCAGCATATAAACGTCTTCAAGGCTTTGGGGGTTCAGGTGTTGAACCCACACTCCAGGTTGAAATCGAGATGCTACTAAATAACGAGAGTATTAACGCTAAATTGTATGTGGTACCAGCCGACGCATTAGGTTACGATTTGCTTCAGGGTAGAAATATATTATGTGGCAAATATAAACTCTTAGTCATCGATAACGGTGCTCTTCAGTTGCAAGTAAGGGTAACGATTTTCAGATCAACGACAACCTTACTAAAACTCAACGAACCGATTATAACAATCTACTAGATAAATACTCCGATTGTTTTACTGAAGATATATCAAAGCTTGGCAAGTGTAAAACTACGACAATGGAAACCACACAAGATCCAATCCTAGGTAAACGGTATCAGCAGCAGAACGAATTATCGAAAATATTGAATAACCTTTTGACATACGAAATTATTCGGCCAAGCACATCACCACATGCTGCGTCACCAATCCTCGTACGTAAAGCCAATGGCGAAAATCGCATGTGTATAGATTACAGGGCATTGAATGCAGTAACTGAACGGAAGAACTTCCCAATGCCTGTCGGTGAGGAACAACTTTTTAAGCTTGCCGGTGGACTGTTTTTCACACTTAACATGACACCAGGTTACTACCAAATTCCGGTAGCAGAGTGCAGTAAGAAATATACCGCTTTCCTCACTCACGACGGTTTATTTGAATACAACGTCATGCCTTTCGGGTTGGTAAACGCGCCAATGTACTTCCAGGAAATGGTCACGAAATTGATATCAACGTTACGTTGACGAAATGATTATAGCAACGCCCACTATTGAAGAAGGTCAGCAAATATTAAAGGAAGTTTTGGAAGCAGTGTGTCAATCTGGCCTTACGTTAAGGCCTTCAAAATGCAACTTTTTATTAGAAAACGTGAAGTTCCTTGTGCACAACGTTAGTAGCAAGGGCATAACTCCAGGTAACGAGAAAACACAGTGCATCAGAGATTTTCCAAGGCCACAGAATGCAGCTGAGGTACGTCAGTTTTTGGGTTTGACGGGATTTTTCCGCAAATTTGTGGAGAGGCACAGTCATATCGCTGCACCGCTAACGAAACTTTTAAAGAAAGACTCAGATTTCATTTCGTCGCATGAGCAGGATATGGCTTTCACGCAGTTGAAGGAAGCAATCATGAGCAAACCGGTTTTGGCATTGTACGATCCGTATAAAGCACACGAAGTCCATACGGATGCTAGTCATATTGGGTTATCAGGTATCCTTTTCCAAGAAGAACCAGACAGGTTGAAGCCGGTGTCTTTCTACAGTCATCAGTGCAATGATGCTGAATCACGTTACGCCAGTCACGAGTTAGAGGTTTTGGCCATTGTCGAAACGCTCGACAGGTTCCGCATGTACTTATTGGGTACACCGTTTACAGTCGTAACAGATTGTAATGCAATCTTCACTACGAAGGCGATATCGAGACTTTCTCCACGGATAGCTAGATGGTGGTTGCGACTCCAAGAGTACGAGTTT
>NW_023458561.1:4273770-4281704 GCF_013731165.1 Rhagoletis pomonella | reverse complement strand
ATGCAACACGTCGATTGTCTCAGTCGATTCCCGAGTCTTCCTCCATGTAAAGTTAATACGGTTGCTGAACGGATTTTAGTTGTGACTGACGACACTGACAACGATTGGATTTACGCTATGCAATTGCAGGATCCGCACTTGTTAAACATAATTTCAGCTCTTAAGGGCGATGGGAAGGAATCGACTCAAGCTAAGAAAGATTTCGACGTGCACAACGGCCGACTAAATAAGAAGATGCAAGGCGAAAGGAAATTAGTAATTCCTCAAGGCGTTAGGTGGCGAATCACTCGGTCATGTCACAACGACGCAGGCCACTTCGGAGTGGAAAAGACAATGCAGCGATTGCAGAAAAATTTCTGGGTCAGACGTATGAGGCGTTACATTAAATCCTATATCTCAGCATGTCCAGAATGCTGCTTAAATAAAATTAAAGGAGGTAAATCCGAAAGTCAACTACATCTTAACGAAATTTTGCCTATTCCGTTCAGATCACTTTATATGGATCATCTCGGACCTTTTACAAGGAGTAAAAGCGGTAATCAGCATATCGTCGTCTTGGTTTGCGGGTTCACGAAATACACGATTTTACAAGCAGTACGAATTACGAAGACATCGCCGGTGATAAATGGCAATATTTGGTCAGCCATTACGAATCACTACCGACCATGGAATAGCTTTTACGTCAAAGGAGTTCGAAGCATTTTTGGAACGTTACGGAATCCAACACGTAAAGACAGCAGTTCGAACACCCAGAGCGAACGGTCGAGCCGAACGCGTAAACCGGACAATTTTGTCTTCAATACGATGTTCTACAAAAGACGCAAAGGACTGGGATGTTACCATTCCGAAAGTCCAGTGGTGTATCAATTCGCAAATAAACGCAACTACAAAGTTTGACCCTAACGAGCTTGTTTTCAATTTCAACATGAGAGATGTTAGTGAAAATCGTCTTGTCCAAGCATTGTGCGATGAAATGCCAAATTGTTCAGAAACTGATGGTGAAGAAAAGCTACATCGGGCCTTAGAATGCATTAACAACGAGAGGGAAAAATGGAAGAAAAGGTACGATAGGGCACATCAGCGTCCAATTCAGTACAAGGAAGGTCAACTTGTGGTCATCTATCATATACCCAGTGCCACTGGTGAGACTCACAAACTCGAACCAAAGTTCAAGGGTCCTTATGTTGTCACCAAGCAGTTAGGACACGACCGAATCATAAACTTACGTTCGAGCAATTTACCACACTCCTTATACGAATCGAATCAGTATTGAACTCCCGACCACTTTCTCCCTCGTCTCAAGATCCCAATGATTTACTGCCTTTAACTCCAGCACACTTTTTAAGAGGAGCACCACTGGTCTCTCTGCCAGAACCCAATTCAGAAAACCTATCTCTCATGAATAAATGGCACATACTCAAGGTAGTTCATCACCAATTCAGCACCCGGAAAGATGAATATTTGCTACACAAACGGAACAAGTGGGGAGGACTTGAGGCAAATGTCGCTGAAGGAGACTTAGTCGTCGTCGAAGAGGACCTCCTGCCGCCAAATGAGTGGCGTCTTGGACGCGTCGTTAAATTATATCCAGGTCCTGACCAAACCGTTCGCGTAGCGGATATACGGACCCAAACAGGAGTTATCACACGTAACATTACGCGATTATGCTTATTACAGCCCTCATAAATTCCCTCATTCCAGCTCATACCGCTTGATGCAAGTGTTTCCCCATATGAAAAAATATGTAATCTCTCACGTACTCATATACATATATTACATTCTCATTTCACATTTTCCACCCCATAAGGAACCATTCTAATGCTCTATGAATTCTTTTCTTCCTAGGCCACGCGAGAAGTCGATGGAGCCAACAAGTGCCGCTTATGCTGTCGGCCACATTCTTTGCGCTTTTGTCACGCCTTCCTCGCCATGACTCCCGATGAGCGGCATGAGTCAGCCCGCGTGCACAAATACTGTGTAAATTGTCTGGCTACTTCACACGTCACAGGAGCTTGCGAATCGCCGGCTAACTGTCATCGCTGCGGTGCACCCTACTGCACCGAACCGTGTCCACCTCGCCAGGGCATCGACGCTGGGCCGCTTCGAGGCCAGAGCCTTTCCGCCACCAAACGTCGTCGGATCGGGGAGCTGCTCAACAAAGCACAAGAAATCATAAAGCAGCTGAAGGAGATGTTGCCAGTGTTGGCGCTGCAGGGTGGGCGCGATGTTGAGGACAAGGACGAATAGTCTTAAGCCTTTAACATATATATATATACATTTTCATAGATAAATATTATCATTCCATGAATTTGCAATGTTAGAGTAATACTGTGAATTTTCTCTAACTCATACCTAAAATGTTGAGTTGTAGTTAGAAAGATAAACACTGAACAAAAACATTGATCAAACACATGTACACATATACATATTTATCGCAATCGACTCATCGCCGCGAAAAGATAGCTTTTCAATCAATCCAATTAGATTTTAATACATGCATATATATGTACATAAGTATGTTTAAATTAGAATTGATATGGTAAAGTAATTTAGCCCTGTTTTTTATGGGTATGCTGTCTCTGTCTAGCCGAATTTCAATTTTCCAACGCTGTAGTGGCATGCACAAACAACAGCAAATCAATGATGTACATACGTATGTACATATGTCTATTTGTTGGACTTCATAGGAATTCGGCACATTGTTTCCCGACAACTATATATACATATATGAAAGTTCGTTAAAGGCTGAGCGCTGCGCGTAAAGCGAAATTTATGTACAAAAAGCGCTGCGTCGAAAGCAAAGAAACAATTTACATCGTGTTTTTCGTTTGTTAACTGGTTTTTTTACGTCAAAATGCTGCCTGCTGCGATATCGGCACATGCTCACTGTAAGCTTCTTGGTGTGGCATACATACATTCATCTTCAGCTTTTCCTTTATTTCATAAAAATGAAGTTCGTTAAAAAAGCAGTTGACGCTGCGCAGCAGAAACCTTGTTTTGCATCGCTGTAGTAGCATACAGAATAAATACATACAGCAAAGAAATGTCTGTTTCGCTTCATGCAAATTCTGCACAAAACAAAACTCAGCTATGTTAGTTCAACAGATAAACATTCAATCAATCCAATTCGATTTTAATACATGCATACAGATGTACATAACTATATTAAAATTAGAATTGATATGGTAAAGTAATTTAGCCCTGTTTTTCATGGGAATCCTGCCTCTGTCTAGCCGAATTCCATTTTTCCAACGCTGTAGTGGAATGCAATTTAATACCCAGCTTCACTAGGCCGCATAACTAGGGCTGCCAGATATCTCTGTTGCCAAACCGGGACACTTTAGGCAGGGCCTCTTGCTCCCTTCTCTTTCATTTCGATGTGCGAAAGGATGTAGAGAAATTTTATTTTGACAGACAAAAACAAAAACATAAAAATATGAGATCATGAGATCATTACAACGTACGCCAACAAAACAAAACAACTTATCACAACCAAAGCACAGAGAATTTTTCACAATGCATGAACCTTTTTTTATTCTTTATAAAAATACAGTTTATACTAAATATATGAAAAAACATAAAAATAAAATTGTTAAGCTTTGTGCTAAACTCGGGAAAATTCAATAAATTTGCAACATTCTAATCAGACTTTTTATAAAAATTTTTAAAATGAAATTTTGCAGCCCATTAAATTTTAGTTGATTTTTGGTATTGTTTTTACTGAGAGTTTCTTCCATACAAACTATGTTCGATAATTATTTTTATTGATATGGTAAAGAAGACACGGTCAGCAAAAAAAAAATAAAAGCTAAAAATCAACGAAATTTGCTGGCAACTTCAGACTTGCACTTTATTAATTAGCTCAAAAGCCACATTTTCAAAATTTTTCTAAAAGATCTGATTAGAAATTGTGATCTGATGAAAGAGCCAATAATGTTGAACGGCACTGTACTTATAGGTACTCTAGGTTTCATGAAAGAAAAAAAAATTGAGTACAAGATAACATTAAAATATCAGTCATATTTTTCGTTGCTATGAACTTGTTTCAAAACTTCTGTCTTTTCCTTGATATAATTGTAAAACTCTGTGCACGTCATTTTGAACGTATTTAGGTACATATACTAATCATCAACTATTGCTTTTGCAAAGTTCAACTATCTCGAAATGTGACTATTTCACAAATGAAACCGTGCACTGAGAGGAAGAAGTTTAGAGTTAAAAAAGCGTGCTAAATTAAAAAAATACGCATATGAAAGAGCACCAAACCAACTCATAATACGTTTAAGTATACAAATTCTTGTATTTAGTATAGAAATATTCAATTCAAATACGCCCATATTAAAATTAAGCGATTTGCAATTACCGATTGCTTTTTCATAATTTAGTTAAAAAAATATTTACATTCCATGCTGGTTGTAATGGGAATTGAACCCTGACGCTCTGTAAATTAGCAAATTGTGGCAACCATCTTCGCGCACTCAGCTACAGCCCGACATGTAAATGTGCATTTAAATGTTGTTTGAATCAACACCACGCGTGCGTGTTATGAAAGTATTATTTTTAAATACGGACATTTTTAAACGATAATCAAATAGCAAATATTCATTTTTACTATGCGTTATTTCCCTCAGTGAATTCATAACATTTTTCCGAATATTACAACGCGTTTTTTCTCTTAGTGTAGTGATTTTTGAACTTTTATTAAAATTTGTGCAATCAAATCAAAAACCGGGACACTAAAACGAAACCCGGGACATTTTAAGGTTAGACCGGGACACCGGGACAAATAGTCTAAAACCGGGACATGTCCGGGAAAACCGGGACGTCTGGCAGCCCTACGCATAACGGCAAATATAAGCAAATATCCAAAAACTCAAGTACCCAAATGGTACTCAACAGAAATCAGTACCCAGCTTCACTGGACCACACAACGGCAAATCTAAACAGATATCCTAAAACTCAAGCACCTAAATG
This sequence comes from Rhagoletis pomonella, assembly GCF_013731165.1. NCBI lineage: Eukaryota > Metazoa > Arthropoda > Insecta > Diptera > Tephritidae > Rhagoletis > Rhagoletis pomonella. The sequence goes on along the minus strand of NW_023458561.1, from coordinate 4,276,730 downwards.
GTACTCAATATAAATCGTAATATTTATGGCATTCCAATGCTGAGAATGCAAACACATAAATAGGGCAGACTTCCGAATCGTATCAATACAATGTTTGGAAACTGTTATACTGCGGTATTCAAACTGTTTGTATATGCAGAGTTGCGACACATTGGAACCATATACATACTCAATATAGCAATGAACAATTTTTCTGAAATTTCCATTTTTAAAACACCAATGGTAACCAATAACAAACGAAGCATCAACTTTGTTTCTAATGCGCTAATTGCGCTAGCGATACGTTTCGATAAATTTTCGGATGCGTTTTGGAAAAGTATACATCGTCAACATTTTGTAATTCGGCGTTATGGAACATTAAACTTTGTACGTATGCAAAGCAATTGACGTTTTCGAAGTCAGCATAACTGTTGCATGTGACACATTTATTTGTCGCATATACAGATATATGAAACCATTGTAAGCATTCCTAAACTAAAAAGGAATTTTAATTTCATTTGAGAATTTTATGTAAACAAATAATTCCAAGAAATGCGGCTTCGACATTTCTTGTTAGAGTTAAGATTGATATAAAATAAGCAAGTATGGTAAAAGTAGTTAGTAAGAGAAGTCTCGGAAATAAACGGACACGCTGTCCGATATATTTTTTAAAAACACCAAATGTGTGTTTAAATAATTAATTGGCGATCCTGCCAGGAGGACTTGATATTTGTAAACCTTGTGCGAAAGGGTATATCATAGTCCATTAAATAAAACACAAGTTTCCCGTAAAAAAGGGAGAAAAGGTTAATAAAGTTTATTTCAAAAAGTACCCCATGTAAAACGGGGAAAACCCTAAATATCCCAAATTAAATTAAAATAAGTATCCCGTAAAAGAGGGAGAAAAGTAAAATAAACTAAATTCAAAACAGTATCCCATAGATAAGGGAGAAAAACTAAGTGAACCAACTTAAAAACACATATCGGTAAATTATTACACGAAAAAAAAAGTCCGCACCTTTTTCGATATTTAGTAAGGGGTATCCGTGCAAAGTGAAAAAACCCCAAGAACATTTAACCAATAGACTGTGCGTTAAGAGAAAAAAAACAACGAAGAAAGAACACTCAAATTTAATATAAAAATAACGAAAGAGGCATAACGCTCTAAGTCAAAGCGTGGACACCTCATAGAAGACAACAGCACCACGAAAAGGAGCAGCACCATTTACATATGGGTGAAAATTTCCCAACTGGGCCACGGATTTCAGTCAAGTTGGAATTTTCGCGTGAAAATTTGTGAGTAGAGAGGTTTATAGATGTGAAAGGGATTCTGAGGATTTTTTTGAAAAATTTTACTTTTAAAGTTTTTTTTGCAATTAAATTTTTAAGCAATATTTTTTTCAAAAATCATTTCTCTTAAAGTATTTGACGAAAGTTGATGAAATTTTTTTTGTAAGCGTAGTGACAGCTTTTAAAAAAGAAATATTTTTATAATTTAGAAAAAAAATTTTGTTTAAAATTATATCATTATAAATATTCAAGTTGCATTAAAAATATGTTCTCAATGAGTGTTTTCAATTTCGTTTATATCTTCGAAAACTGCATTTATTGAAGAAAATATTTCTGAAAAAAAAATTTGTTAGATCTTTTTTGTTTATTACTAACAGCCATATTTGTCACAGCTCGCACGCATCGTGAACCATGCACGCTCACCGCCTAAGCGCACAACGTGTTCACTAGGAAGCGCGAACAGTGGAAACTAATAATTGGTTCATGTTTGCGACTTTTAACGTAACCTAATATAATAATGATGGCATTTCTGGTATTTTTAAGTAGTTTATAGGTTAAGTTTGCATTGAGGTTCTACGCCGACTCCTTCTATTTTTTCAAAAAATGTATGGGGCTGACTACTGTGCGACGTCGACCACTTGAACAATCACAATTTATTAGACACAAAATTTACAAACTTTATGGTTCTAGCGGCATCAGTCAACTTTCGCAACAAACGTGAAAAAGACGGGTTACGATTGAGTGAAAAATTTGTCTAAATTGTTATTTGTTCATGTAAAATCGTTTAAAATGACAAGGGCGCATTGCTGTTGTAATCCTTTTGAAAGAAAAGGACACAAATGTGTCACGAAAAGGTTAAAGCTTATAACCAGTAAGTGGGAAAAAAAAAAATTCAGTGAATTCTTATTTCGCTAGCTTAGAAAGAAAAGTCCCATTTTAAAAATTTTATAGGAGAGGAAAAAATCTTTCTATAGCCATTTTCTTTAACTATTTCGCAAGACTTTGAATCAAACATTTTGCGCGTTTAAAGCAAAGCAAAACTCCATAAGAATCAGAAGGATTCGATATGTATTAAAAGATGTCGTATTATTTTGGCCTTATCGGATTTGTGGTGCTTCTTTTGGACTTAGCAAATTTTCCTTTTATTGCTTATGAAGAGGAAAAAATAAAACAAGTACCTTTATAATTTTCGAAACGATGCGTATTCAATTTCTCTAGCCTCCCATATCAAAATATGAGTTTTCATAAAAAGTGGACTTAGCAACTTTTCACTCTATCGCTTCATGTGTCACTCGTGTGTAACTGAGATTTATAAAACAAATGTGCCGGTTAAAACGCCCTCCAATTCATTTCGCAACAAAAAACAGGTAAGAAGTCGAAAATGTTTTTATTAACACATTAATTTATCAATTGAAATTAGCTTTTTAATAACTCCAATTGAAAAACTTACGTTCAAAGATATACTACTACTATATAAAAGTAATAAAATTAATGATAGTTTGCAGTGCAACTTGTGGAATAATTTTACTTATTTCTATTTGAGGAATTTAAGTTCTGTGTGTCAATTGCAGGTTTTGATTGATTTTGAAGCTAACCATAATAGTGATACAGAGGATGACAACGGAATTGCACATGACGACTTAATTACAGATCCTTCTTTTGCTGATGAATCGGTCGATGAATCATTCACA
>NW_023458561.1:4272525-4273670 GCF_013731165.1 Rhagoletis pomonella | reverse complement strand
TATGGAAGAAACTCTCAGTAAAAACAATACCAAAAATCAACTAAAATTTAATGGGCTGCAAAATTTCATTTTAAAAATTTTTATAAAAAGTCTGATTAGAATGTTGCAAATTTATTGAATTTTCCCGAGTTTAGCACAAAGCTTAACAATTTTATTTTTATGTTTTTTCATATATTTAGTATAAACTGTATTTTTATAAAGAATAAAAAAAGGTTCATGCATTGTGAAAAATTCTCTGTGCTTTGGTTGTGAGAAGTTGTTTTGTTTTGTTGGCGTACGTTGTAATGATCTCATGATCTCATGTTTTTATGTTTTTTGTTTTTGTCTGTCAAAATAAAATTTCACTACATCCTTTCGCACGTCGAAATGAAAGAGAAGGGAGCAAGAGGCCCTGCCTAAAGTATCCCGGTGTGCCAACAGAGATATCTGGCAGCCCTAGGTTTACACGATTTAGTCAGAACTTACAGGAAGTCGATCCTATTGACATAAAACCTGTAAGTGGGAACACTTTTGAGAGAGTAACTGAGCAACTGTTCCTAGTCAGAAGTTACAGGATTTAGTCCGGAGTTTCTTTTCCTGTTAGTTCATGAAAAGTGTCAAACGATCAGCTGATTTGCATGTGCAAACAAAAACCATAAAAGGTGGAAGCAAAGAACCTTATATTTGTAAAAAAAATGGAAGTAAACAACGAAATGTTTGAATATATATAGATTTTACCAAACGGCTGAACCGATTTCGATTCTGTAAAAAGCGCTCTTTTGGAACTTCTTTAGAGAAGGGTTTTCGATAAAAAAATTTTTTAACTTTTTGTTGTTGTTGCCAAAAAATGAGGAAAGTTGAAACGTCACGATTTCACAATTTCATAGAGTTTTCCGTATATTGTATGTCACTAAATTACCAAACGGCTGGAACGATTTGGTTAATATTTAGAAAATGTGTCAGCACCTTGTAAGGAAATATACCGACTAAAACTTTTATCGCTAGGTGACGCTGTTGTCGGGATATTCCTAAAAACTGCATTTAGTTGCAGGTTTGGTTAATATTTAGAACATATGTAAGCTAATTGAAAATAAATATTTAGACTAAAAACGTACCAGATAGCCGAGATATTTCTAAAATTCTTATAAACTGGGAGAATGATAGAT
>NW_023458561.1:4270885-4272425 GCF_013731165.1 Rhagoletis pomonella | reverse complement strand
TTACAGATCCTTCTTTTGCTGATGAATCGGTCGATGAATCATTCACAGTATCAACAAGTAAGAAAGTCTAAGTTCGGGCGGAGCCGAACATTAAATACCCGGCGCAAGTATTAAATATATGTTTTCCACCTTTCCGAAAGCTACCGCTACATGATAAGCCGGCGTGTATAAATTTTAAGTAAACTAGCGTCTTTAAATTTCAAAATATTGAAATTTCAAGCATTTCGGAAATGTACCGTTATATGAAAAGCGGCCGTAATTTTAGTCCGATTTCAACAATTTTCAATGGTTTACTTTTATGTGGCAAGCACAATAACCATACCGAGTTTGGTACAAATTGCTAGAACGGTTAGCGAGATACATATACGTGATCATAAGTGGGCGGTGCCACGCCCATTTTCCAAAATTTTATCATAAAGGTATTTCCTGGCAAGGAATTGTTACAACCATCTTTTTGAATAAATTAGCTTTAATATTTACTGATTTATCGAGGATTTCGTATTTCTCGAAATTACCGTTATATGGGATGTGGGCGTGGTTATTGTCCGATTTTAGAAATTTTCGGCCATTTGGTATGCTGTACCAGGGCCAACAACTGTGCCGAGTTTGGAATAAATTGATGCAGCTGTAATAAGAAATGCGAACACGAAATATATTTAAAGTTCTTATTACAAATTTTATTTTTTCTAATAATTAATAATAATAATAGATTGGCGCTTACACATATGTTAGTGTTTGGCCGAGCTTCTCCTCCGATTTGTGGCGTGCGCCTTGATGTTGTCATACAAAGCGGAGGGACCTACAGTTTAACGCCGACTCCGAACGGCGATTGTATTTTTATGAGAAGCTGTTTTTCATGGCAGAAATACACTCGGAGGTTTGCCATTGCCTGCCGAGGGACGACCGCTGTTAAGAAAAAACCTTTTTCTAAATTTTTTGCGATGTTGCTTTGACCAGGGTTTTAACCCAGGTGCTGGTGAGTGAAAGCGCGCACTGCTTACCACTACACCACAGCGGCCGTTTTCTAACAATTATTTTTTCATTTTTTCATTTGACTACAAAAAGTATCCACAGAAAATATTTTGTAAAAATTTAAATAAACAAGTAAATTTCTTAACAAGTAATGTCCTACATACTTCCCCCTCCAGAGACTTTGCTAATGTTGAAGTCTCGATCTAAAGCGTACATGACGTGGAATGCGACTTCCAAAATTGGGATATACTGTAACAGGAACTGAACGAGGGTCTTCACAAATATCAGTATTGAACATAAATGCTGGCTTGAGTCGATCGATTGATATTGATTTGGTGGAATCATTCATTTTGATGTTGAAAACTTTGTCATTTCTGCTCAGAACCATATAAGGACCATCATATGGTGGTTCAAGAGATTTTTTAATAGAATCTTGACGCACGTATACGTGAGTGCATGAAGCAAGATTGGACGTAACGAGTTCATTGAAGATTTCAGTTGCTTGACAAAGTCATCTGAAGGAGACAAATCACTAGTGTTATTAAAAAAATCACAAGGAAGCTTTAAA
>NW_023458561.1:4264087-4270785 GCF_013731165.1 Rhagoletis pomonella | reverse complement strand
ATTATATACAGGCAGGTTCTGCAATTCAGTTCCGAGTGAATTTCAACCCCTGTCAATTTGACTTCAACGTTAATTTGGTTGAAATTCACTCGGAAGTGAATTGCAGAACCTGCCTGATTATCTTTTGTTTTCAAGGCGCCGTTTAAAATTCCAAGAGTTAGCGACACATGATGGCTTTCAATTGAAGGGACCGTATCGCGAATACTACAGCAGTGGCTGGAGTTGAAGACACATTTTGGTATTACTAGCAATTCTGAAAAATGTCATAAAGCAGAAATTCTGTACGAAATTATCTCTACCTTCTGTTTTTGAGGCCAATACTTGCCGAGTTACTTGCTCTTAATAATAGCTTTCAAAGTAACAATACTGACCAGACAAAATTACTTAAAAACTTTGCAGTTGTAATTAATTCTTTAAAAAGTAAAATCATTAGCCCAGATAATGATATAGATGTAACCTCGATTGATTTTGAGCAATATATCAATAAAAGTTGCTAGTTGGGATATAACTCCGAAAAGAAAATATTATAGATGAAAACCTCATCAGGGCTAACCGAGGAATCAGAAAAAGATATAAGAACAATATGTACAAATTTTGTAGTAGTGTTTATCAAACAACTAAAACAAAGGTATAATAGTAACATGCACATATGCATACGTATTAACATAAAATTATTTGAAATATGTTATTATTGCAGGTTACCAGATACTTTCGATACGATTAAAAAAGTTAATATGTTTTCAGTGGGCGTGTTTTACGTGCATCGCATGGGGAGATAGAAGATGTTTTAAAACATTTTAATTACAGTAATGATATGATAGAAAAATAATAATTCAGTATAATAGAATTAATTTTGTAAAATGGAATAATATAAGCAATACAATGCAATTTTGGGCAGAAGTTCTAACTTATACGGATGCAGGTGGTAACGAATTGTTTTCCGATTTGGCGGAATTTGCACTTCATTTACTTTCACTACCTTTCCTGCAGTGAAACCCCAAACTAGTCAGGAAAAATATTAGTCACCAACTAGAATTTCCTGACTAAAACCGAACTAGTTCGAAAATGACCAGACTTGTACCAAGTACAAAAACACCCTGCAGTGAAATCCCAAACTAGTCAGGAAAAATACTAGTTTACAACTAGAATTCCATGACAGAAACCGATCAAGTTCGAAAATGACCAGACTTGTACCAAGTACAAAACGATTTATTCATGCCCTATTTTATTTGACTTCGCAATTATACCATACCTGTTAAATGATAATTAATATTCATAATGATTATTAATTAAAGCATGGTTTTGTTTGGATAACCGTTTAATGATTAAAAGTAATTAATTACTTAAAAAATGTTAATTAATTAATTAATTTTAATTACATCATTGTTTCGTTACTTGTGATCATTTTAAATTATTTTTGACTTGCTTTAATTACACGATTATAATTATTTGATTAATTTCTATTATTAATCATCAAGGCAAACTATAGACAAAAATTAAGAATATTTAATAACAATTTAACACTATTTATTGGCAAATCTAAGGCTGCTAAATAAAAATGTTTAATAAATTAAAGTGTACTTAAAAGTTTTTTATTGTATATTCATGAATTCATTTTATTTTTTTTACTCCCAAAGTAGTTGTTTTGGTCCATAATTGGACTAGTATTTTTCTGTCTAGTATGAGACTGGTATATTTCTAACTGATATCTGACAATTGCCATCTCGTAGGACATCCCCATGTTAAAAATACCAGTTAATTGCATGAAAAAAGATAGTTGGCTGACTAGTTGGGCATGCGGTTCACACTAGTTGAGAAGTAGTTTACAACTAGTACATTTGACTACAGGGAAGTGCTGCACAGACTATGAAATTCCAAGAAGTTATTTAAAGATGATTGGAACAAATAAGGCACACGAAAACAAGAGTGTCGATTATAATAATCAGTCCGATGATAATTTATATCAAATTATAAATGAGTTGTAATCTGCCTAACGTTTGTGACATTTGTGAAAACTGAAAGTTTACTTAAAAAATAACGTTCGACATACATAAGTTATATTAACTTTTTAACCGACTTCGAAACCTCCATCAGTTCGTTGCAATATATTTTTGTTATGTACATATGTCACCGCATAACTTTGGACCACGTTAACCGATTTCTATAATTACTTTTCTAAACAAAAGGCGGTAACTCATAGGTGGTCCCATACTTATTTGGTTTACATCCGATCACTGGATCATGAAGAAAGTAACGGTACACTTAAATTTTTATATGAGAATTGAAGTTTATTTTTTATTTTTTTGCTGAAACATGACTTGTATTCTGTACTAGCCAATGCCCGCTTACTTCGCGGCGCCTAATAAGAGCTTTTGCGTTAGCCAATGCAAAAGAGCGTTTAAAAACAAAATTAGTCTGTAAAGTCAAAGTTTTTGATTTAAGTTGAAACCACTAAGGCGCAGTATCCTCCTCACACATAGGCAAATAGTAGTAACGCTGTGATACCATATGGAATACCAATCCCTTTTGGTGTCATGAGCTTTACTGATGGTCTTATTTTCACCTGTGAGATCTCTGCCAATCATGCGTAATCTTTTTGTATGATCTTACGTATGCTAATAAAAATTCTTATAGGGAAACTCAAGAGCACAGAAGTGCATTTTCTTTATAGGAAGGCCAAGAATCCTCGCTGTCCCATAGGATGAAAAGTTTTCCGGTACATTGCTAAATGAGTAGTGTGATCTCCTAAGTATCTTTCAAATGAAGCAGTTGATATACCTACGGTGATCTTTCCTTGTTAATTCGCCACTTTTACAATTCGTGGTAAAATTTATGAACTGATTCCAGGGTAGATGCAAGACCGCATGATCGTGCATGAGGGCGTCAGAAAAACTTAACCCCATGCTTCATTTAAACATCTGAAAACTAAATTCGTATAACTTAAACATAGTGCCAAAGCAGACCTACCACACGGGGTTTCTATACATTTCGGCTGCAGCGCCATCCATTGGGCTTATTTTCTGCAAAACCATTGCTTACCATAAAATGAATACGTGTTATGAATTTCTACCTTAACTCCAGCGGCACTAATCGGGTAAATTTTTATCAAAAGAATTTTCCATCATACAGGTACATAGCTCACATTTAAAATTTGAACGAAATCGGTTAATAAATACGATTTTTATAAATAACTCTACTCCAGCACCACCTAGCGAGTTTTATAGTAGCATGTAATTGGACCATATATGTATGTAAGATAACCTCCGACAATCTGACGGAACTCTATTCAGTGTTTTTTGAGTTTATTCCGAACAACGAAAATGGCTATCATTTTATGCAAATAGGTATGTAGATAGGACAGTTTATAGCGAAACTCGTAAAAGCAAAGCTCCACTCTTTGTGAAAAACTTAAAAAAATTCTTCAAAATTTTCACAAAAATTTTACCTTACTGAAAATTAAAGACAAAGTTACAATAGTTCAATGGGATTTATAAATCTAGGAGAAAATGGTTCCCAATCGACTGATACTTGCGCGTTTACGTAAATGTATATCGATCCAGCCTTTCCAATAACTATCACTTTTCGCCATAACTACGGTATTGATAACATATGTAGCTGTGTAGAATTTCAGGACATTAGCGTAAGCAGTTCCAGACATAAGCTATATAAGGAAGGAGCCACGCCCCCTTTCCCAATGCATTTGCCATATATGCATCAGTGCTAAGTTTCAGTTCCCCAGCGTAATTGGTTTTAGTGATATATTGGTTTTTTACGTTTTAGTCTGTATAAGAATTTTAGGAATATCCCGAGCTAAATACCGAGTAAATTTTTGGTCAGAATATTTATTTTCAACGTGCTGCCAAACATGAACCAAGTCGATGCAGCCGTTTAGTAGTTTAGTGAAAAGCATTGTAAAGAGAACTGTATGAAATTGTAAAACGTGACGTCTCAGATTTCTTAATTTTTTTGGCAGCAACAACGAAAAGTTTAAATTTTTTTTAGCGAAACCCCTTCCACACAGAAATAAAAAAAAATTAAGTTTGTGGTTATATCAAGGCGAAATTTTGAGAACGGTGCGTTGCTAACTCTAAATATAAACAACGACACACTGGAAAAAGTTAATACGTTCAAATACCTAGGAATAATGATCGACGATAAACTAAAACAAAAAAAAAATGGATTCTATATTTTCAATTAGAGCTCTAGCAAAACTGCATTTATTCCATACATTAGCTTTTGCGTGATGCGCTTGCAAACATACAGACAAACATACTGAAATTTTAGATTTGGCTTCTGTTGATCTAATAAACCCCCTATTAATTTTTCATTAACATCTATTATGTACAGATATCGGCCTGTTGCAATTTTATTATTCTCAAGTACTCTCGTTTGATACCCATATGGCAACACTTAGTTTATATAGTAAATTTAACTGAATTAAAGTTTTCAAATAAGTGGCAACCCGCTTCAAGAATATTTTAAAAAGTAAGCTTCCTAATCCTCTTTAGTTTAATATTCGTATTGCAATATTTCATTTATTTTACAAATTTCAATGAATACAATTTTTCAATCAGTTGGCAAATCCCCTAAAAATATTTTCAGGATTAAAATTTCCTATCGTCTTTAGTTTGATGCCAATATTGCAATATTTAATTTATGCTATCAATTATATTAAATTAAAGTTTTCAAATAGGTGGCAACCTTCCACAAACATATTTTCAGCTGTAGGCCTTTGTAAATTTCTTTCATTTGACAGCCATATTGCAGTATTCACATTACCGTATCAATTGACCTAAACTGAAATTTTAAACACAGGTGGCAACTCTCTAATTTTTTCTTCTATATTGGAAGCTAAATCTCTAGCGATACAACGGTGAAAACTGCACTTAATTCCATGTTTTCGACTGATGCGCGTACAAATATACAGACAGACAGATATTCAAAAATTCCAAAAATTGGTTATTTGGCTTCTGTGGCTTTAATAAGAACCCACCATATTAATTTTTCTTTAATATCTAACGGGTGATTTTTTTGAGGTTAGGATTTTCATGCATTAGTATTTGACAGATCACGTGGGATTTCAGACATGGTGTCAAAGAGAAAGATGCTCAGTATGCTTTGAAATTTCATCATGAATAGACTTACTAACGAGCAACGCTTGCAAATCATTGAATTTTATTACCAAAATCAGTGTTCGGTTCGAAATGTGTGTTATCGACAAATTTTGTTCAGCGATGAGGCTCATTTCTGGTTGAATGGCTTCGTAAATAAGCAAAATTGCCGCATTTGGAGTGAAGAGCAACCAGAAGCCGTTCAAGAACTGCCCATGCATCCCGAAAAATGCACTGTTTGGTGTGGTTTGTACGCTGGTGGAATCATTGGACCGTATTTTTTCAAAGATGCTGTTGGACGCAACGTTACGGTGAATGGCGATCGCTATCGTTCGATGCTAACAAACTTTTTGTTGCCAAAAATGGAAGAACTGAACTTGGTTGACATGTGGTTTCAACAAGATGGCGCTACATGCCACACAGCTCGCGATTCTATGGCCATTTTGAGGGAAAACTTCGGAGAACAATTCATCTCAAGAAATGGACCGGTAAGTTGGCCACCAAGATCATGCGATTTGACGCCTTTAGACTATTTTTTGTGGGGCTACGTCAAGTCTAAAGTCTACAGAAATAAGCCAGCAACTATTCCAGCTTTGGAAGACAACATTTCCGAAGAAATTCGGGCTATTCCGGCCGAAATGCTCGAAAAAGTTGCCCAAAATTGGACTTTCCGAATGGACCACCTAAGACGCAGCCGCGGTCAACATTTAAATGAAATTATCTTCAAAAAGTAAATGTCATGGACCAATCTAACGTTTCAAATAAAGAACCGATGAGATTTTGCAAATTTTATGCGTTTTTTTTAAAAAAAAAGTTATCAAGCTCTTAAAAAATCACCCGTTATAATGTACAGACATCGACCTGTTACAATTTATTATATGTATAGATTTATAGATGTAGATATAGATTTCATTTATTTTATCAATTTAATACAATACAATTTTTCAAACAGGTGGCAGACCCCCCTAAACATATATTTTCGGCAATAAAATCTCCTAAACCCCTTCAGTTTGATACCCATATTGCAATATTCAATTTATCTCATAAATTAAATTAAATGTAAATTTTCAAACAGGTGGCAACTCTAAAAAATATTTTTGGCTGTAAGCCTTCTTCATTCTCTTTCTTTTGACGCCCATATTGCAATATTCATTTTTTCTTATCAATTTACTTAAACCCCAATTTTCAAACAGGTGGCAACTCTCTAATTGTTTTTCTTCCTAAATTTTAAGTTAGACCTCTAGCAATACATCGGTGAAAACTGCATTCAAATCCATGCATTCGTTTTCGAGTGATGCGCGAACAAACATACAGACAGACAAACAGACAGACAGACAAAAAATCTAAAAATGGTTGATTTGGCTTCTGGTGCTCTAATAAAGACCCACCCACATTAATTTTTCTTTAATATCTATAATGTGCAGACATCGACCTTTTACAATTTTATTATATGTATAGATTTATAGATGTAGATATAGATTTCATTTATTTTATCAATTTAATACAATACAATTTTTCAAACAGGTGGCAGCCCTCCCTAAAAATACTTTCGGCAATATAATTTCCTAAACCCTTTCAGTTTGATAC
>NW_023458561.1:4237705-4263987 GCF_013731165.1 Rhagoletis pomonella | reverse complement strand
GTTGAAATTCACTCGGAACTGAATTGCAGAACCTGCCTGTATATAATGTAATTGCATTGTATTTTTCCTAATACTCGTATATGAAGACATGTTAGCTTACACTTATATTTTCATCGTTGATTAGCCAGTGGCGGACCCAGGTAGGGGAAATTGGGGAAATTGGCCGTCCCCCCCTCCCCCCCAAAACTGTGTAACATGTATTTTCATAATATTCAACTGAATATCGTGAAATATCATTACAAGAATATATAACAGGTTTGTCCCACAAGCTACTTGTAGAAAAACTCGAGCAAAGTTCAAACGGTGAGCGTATATCAAAGAAACTCGAAAACTTACTTGCGGAGCGCGTATATGTAACTCGAAGTGACTTCGAAATTTTGAAATTTTAGCTGTGTGCTAAGCTCGAAGTATTATGTTATTTAGGCCTATCAGTTTTTCGAATTCGCTGAATTTTCAAAATTTTGAAATTATGTATGTACTTAAATTTCAATTTTTACTTTTTTGTTATATTTTCGAATTTGTATTATTTTACACAGTTGAAAGTCACAGCATGTTTGAATACTTTCACAGGTTCGGAAAACAACGAAAATTCCAAAATTTTGAATTTTATTAAACTTCTTGAGATTTCTTATTTTTAGGATAATTTCCAAAATTTCAAAAACTATCGAAATCTGGGAGATTCTAGAAATTTTGGTAAAATGATAATATTTTGATATGTACAAAATTATTGAGATTTTAGAAATTTTTATATTTTCCAAAATTTTGAGAATTTTATTTATCTTAAAATCCATCCTAAAATGTAAAAATGTGAAGCATCACAAGTTGTCGAAAAATTCTTATGTTCATGGTACTTGTGTGTAAAAAATAGAAAATTCTTAGAATTCTAAGATATTAACATTTTTGAAAAATTCCAAAATTTTTCCACTTTTCTGAGAACTTTTCCAAAATTTTGTATTGATCTAACAAACTTTGAGAATTTTAAATTTTTTGAAAATTTGGAAAACATCAAGGTCCAAATATTTTTTTAATCTTCAAGAATTACGAAAATTTTTAAATTGTCAAAAACGACGAATTATGAAAATGTTTTCAACATTCGAAAACTTTTAATTTCGTTTGATCAATCTTGTATATTCGACACTTTTACTTAGAAACAATTTGTTAGAACTCCTACAATTCTCAAAATGAAAAAAAAATTAAAAATTTCTAGAAATCTAATACTCATCATTATATTGAATTATTGTGATTTACTAAAATTTCTCAAATTCACAAAGTTTTGAAAGTTTAGAAAATTTTGGAATTCCACTCAAGTTATTTAAAATGGGAAACTTCAAGAAATGCAAAACTATCAAAACTCTAAAAATTTTAAATTGTGGTGAGTTTTAAACTTATATACACGATTATTTATTCAAATTAGAAAATTGGGTAGGCGCTGTGGCCAATGGTAGCTCTTGTACCACCTCTGTATGCCGAAAGCAATACAGAGCCCCGTGAAACAACTCCTGAAGAGTTATGATGCATCAAGCGAGTTTGTTGAGCATTGTGGGTTGATGCGTCAAGCGTGTTGAGCATCGGTTATGTATTTACGATAGAAAATTGGGTAGTGGTTCGGATAGCAGATCTAGCTGGACGAAAGTTAAAATTTTTTTGTTTTTAAAATACTTAATGGTACTTCGAATACATTCCTGACAATACATTCAAATAGAAATTACATTTATTAAAGCATTATCATATGAAAACAAACAAAAAAAGGTAAGTCAATGCCGCCTATTTGAGAACTCTATTTTAAAAGCTGAAACTTAATTTAAAACATTGCTAATTGCACTCACAAATATTTGCCTAATTACAAATTGACTTTATAAACAAAAAATTACACTTATTCCACTATAGATTCAGGGGTCATAACACAATTTATGTCCACATTGGTATAAGCAAATTTATTCTGAAAAATCGTCGTTTTGATTAATTAAAAAAATAAATTAAAGAGTAGGAAAAGTAAAGGCCGCCGAAGGCCGTTATAAAACCACTTGCGTATTATTCTTTACACCTTCGCAAATGCAGAGGGTAAGTTCGATAACCAAGTCTAACCAATTGGCTTAGATATTTACATTTTAGTGACGGTATGTCAAATTTCAAAATTCAAAAGTAATTATTACCAGGAATGTATCTGAATATAAATATAAGATCAGTGCCGGATCCACGGGGGAGAGGGGGGGAGGGGTTGTGTGCTAAAACAGAAAAATACTTGGAGTTATAAAACCTTTGGTTATGTAAGAGTTAAAAAAATAGTACCTCGCGAATTTTCTGATTTCTGAAATTAAAAAATTATACAACAGGCATGCAAATCTTTAAGCGCTGTTATAAAATTTTTGTGGAAATTTATTTGTGTTTCTTGCTGTGATCTTAAATTTTAGTCATGGTAAATAAAATCTTATGAAGTGAGTTGTTTGACATTTGGTGTTGCTGAAACTTCTAAAAGACAACAAGGTGTCCGTGATTATGTGATTAGTAAATTGAAAGAAATATCTGATGAAAATGCTCGTTCCGAAGTAAATAAAGTAAGTTAAGTAAATGACTTTAGATTCGTAATCAGCAACCCAGACAATCCCCAGATACCCAGTTACATAGAAACCTCCCGATTTTTTTAAATTTTCGTCCGCCATATTGGATCCGCCATTTTGAATTTTTGGTAAATTACTTAAGATATGTAATCAGCGACCCATAAAACCCCCAGATACCCAGTTTCATAGAAATCTACAGATTATTTTTAATTTTCGTCCGCCATATTGGATCCGCCATTTTGAATTTTTGATAAGTGACTTCAGATTCGTAATCAGCGACCCAAAATCCCCTAGGTAAGAAGTGGTGTAAAGATCCATCAACGAGTATTTGTTTAAATAGTTTCGTCCAGCTAGATTTGCGATCCGAACCACTGTGCGCTGTGGCCAATGGTAGCTCTTGTACCACCTCTGTACGCCGAAAGCCATACAGATCCCCGTGAGACAACTCCGGAGGAGTTGCGATGCATCAAGCGAGTTTGTTGTGCATGATTTGGGGTGCCAGCAATTACCTACTTTAATAGGTTTTGTTCTGCGGCAGTTGAGATGAACATAAAAAATGCATACCCAATGAAGAACGAGCGAATTATTTTTTAAACACAAGTGCGTGTGTTTATTCGCTGCACTTGGTTTTGGGCGGGAGTGCAATACAAGTGCGTGTGTTTGTTCGCTGTTCTTTGTTTATGCGGGAAATGCATAAGTCGCTTAAGCACTATGAATAAGTTTTCGAGATAATTATAGTTGTACATGGCGTATGAGTAACATTCTATCCTGCTAAATTTTCTTACAAAAAATCTTTGGGCATTTTCATATGACCACTTATTACTTCTTTATTTATCCATCGATTTTCTCCATTATCAACTTAATTTTTATTTTTATTTTTTGTAACAGAACAGGCTTTAACTCAGCCTTGAATGTTCTAAACATGCGCTCGACGTGAGTTGACACAAGTGGCGCCCAATTTAAATATGGAACGTTTGAAACTTTTATATTATCAGGAAAATGGGCTTTTTCCTCGATATTAGAGCTCTAGATACCCGGGTATCGAGCAATGCGAGTAGCTCGATACTCGCTCGAAAATCGTTCATTGCTCAACTGCTCAAATGCGAGTTTTTGAAATTGTATTTGTCAGCAGCTGCTTTCTAATTCATGTTAAATAAATTATATTATTAAATACCAATGTAACAATCTTTGCATTATACATCAATAATTTGAAAAATTTAAAAAGTTGCTACCAAAAATGTCAATATAATAAAAAAAACATTGCTCAAATTACTCGAAAAAAACTCGAATTGCTCGAGCTCATGCTCGAAAATTTTCGAGTAATGAGCATTGAGCAAGTGTGCGAGTACTCGCTGCTCATATACCCGGGCTGTTTGAAAATGTGCGAACAAAATCGAGAGCTCTACTCGATATAATCACTTTTGTAAAGGTACAATAGGCAAAAGTCTTAAAAAAAGCAACATCAAATGTGTATATATGGAATCAGGGAAAGCTAAATCGTGGACATTTTTAGTCGAATATACTCTATCTCATTAGCAGAAAGAAAAGCCAATTTCCATAAAATCCATTCCCTGGCAATGAGATATGTACAAAACAGGCACAATGTGGTAAAAACGCACCAAAAATCCGTACAAAAATCCGCACATCTTTTATATTATCAGGAAAATGGGCTTTTTCCTCGAATAATCACTTTTGTAAAGGTACAATAGGCAAAAATCTTAAAAAAGGCAAAAAAAAGCAACATCAAATGTGTATATATGGAATCAGGGAAAGCTAAATCGTGGACATTTTTAGTCGAATATACTATATCTCATTAGCAGAAAGAAAAGCCAATTTCCATAAAATCCATTCCCTGGCAATGAGATATGTACAAAACAGGCACAATGTGGTAAAAACGCACCAAAAATCCATACAAAAATCCGCACATCTTCTCGGAAGGTTAAAAACCTGTACGCGTAGCCACGCCCACTTATGATTACATGTGTACACAGTGTTGCCAAACATGGGCTTTTCCTACCAAAACTGGTAGGTTTTTTTCCATTTGGTAGGTTGGTAGGCTTGACTGGATTTTGGTAGGTTTCGGGACTACGAGTAATAGTTATTTGAGAAAAATAGAAAATATGTATCTCTAAAATATTTCACCGGTGTGTTCGTATAACGGCGGCCGCAAACATGATTCCTCAGTACAAACGTATACCCCTATTATTGACAATATACAATACGAACATCCATATATACTTCATGGCGTACTTGGACCAAGATGCCAGGAAAGTCTGCCAATGGGCTTGTACCCAACCATATTCTGGGCGGAGGTCTTCACAATCGAAGTCTGTGTTCGCGAATTTTATCGTAGAAGGCAAATGAGGCCAGAATAAATATTATGTCAGATATTCACGAAGCGTTAGAAGCCTTAGAGTCCTTTAAAACGGCATCAAGTCTTGTGAAGTCTTGAGCCACCTGGGAGCCCACAATAGCATACCGCTGTGGGGGGTTCAGGGACATGAAGGGTTTGAAGGCAACGAAAGGGCTGACTGTCTTGCAAAGAGTGGAGCCCAAATGCGTTTGCATAGTTCCGAGCCTTTTTGCGGTACATCTAAAGGATACACTGCAGACCTACTTAGGAGCTAGCTGGGAATTGCTGCACACTGGCGGAAGTCGAAGCGAATAAGACAATCAAAGAGAAAGATACCTTGACCTTAAAATCTTACTGGCGACCTGACAGCGCACTGCAAGTTAACGTACCGATTGAATTAAAGGGTCTTTCTCTAGAGACTGACTGTAGGTTTTGTGGGCCGGTGAAGGAAATCCCAGAGTATATTCAGTGTGCCTGTCTACGAAGCAAGAATAGTAGATTGATGCACCTTGGGGAAGGATTGTCTTCTCCATCTAAAATTTGGAACATGGCTTCATCCAAAGTGCTGAACATTTTAAATAGCGTAATATTGGAGCGATTACAATTAGGATTTAGGACAATATATCTTCTGTCTCAACGCGGGTATCTCCGACGTAATAATAATAATATAGCTACTTGACACGAATAAAGACGCTCGGGTGTTTTGACGGCGAAAAAGGATGCGTGAAAAATATTTGCGAAAAAAGACGCGTAAACATGGATTCAACAACATTCCGGAAAAACTCTTTGGGGAATTCGTATGCTCGCAAACATAGTTGACCGCGAAAATAAGTCTTCTTCGTCTTTCTTTCCCGTCAAAGAGGTTAACGCGTCTTTCTTTGCCCTCACCTATGTTACGAGTTCTTTTTCGCCGACATTTTTTTACGTGTCTTCTTTCGCTGTCAACTTTTGAGCTCGCGTCTTTATTCGTATCTAATGACGATATGTATGTATGTACAGTAAAATAAACCGTTATACACAGCTAATATGTTTTTATTGTACTGTGCTGTGTTTTAGTTTTACTAAATGTTATGTTAGCTATGTTTTTAATAAATTTGACATTGAAAAAAAAAATTAAAACTGAAAAACATGTTTGGTAGCTTTTTGTTGGTTATGGTAGGAAATTTTGGTAGGAAAAAACATGTGTCTGTGGCAACGCTGTGTGTATATCTCGGTAACCGGTGCACCAATTTCCCTCAAACTTGGCACGGTTTTTGGCCTTGGTACAGCATATCAAATGGCTGTAAATTTTTAAAATCGGACAATAACCACGCCCACATCCCATATAACGGTAATTTGAAGAATTACAAAATCTTCGATAAATCAGTAAATACCTAAGCTAATTTATTCAAAATTGATGTTTGCAATAATTCGTTACCACAAAATACGTTTATAATAAAATTTGGGAAAATGGGCGCGGCACTGCCCACTTATGACCACATATGTGTATCTCGGTAACAGTTCGAGCAATTTGTACCAAACTCGGAATAATTATTGTGCTTGCCACTTAAAAACAAAACGCTGAAAATTATTGAAACTGGACTAAAATTACACCCACTCTATATATAACGGTAATTTACAGAAATGCTTGAAACTTTGATATTTCGAAATCTAAGGACGCTAGTTTACGCAAATTTGATTCTAACAACATTCCCTTGAAGAGAAGTCATATTTTTATGGATTTTTGGGAAATGGAAATGATACCGCCCACATATATAACAAGTTTATCGAAGATATTTGAAATAGGGATAAAATCACCCTGCTTACCATGTAGCGGTAGTTTTCGGAAAAGTGGAAAAAACTATATTTAATAACTGCGCCGGGTATCTAATGGTCGGCTCCGCTCGAACTTAGACTTTTTTACTTGTTTAATATTTTAAGTTTAGTACAACATAATACCCAGAGGGTAAGCAAAAAAATACATTGAATAATTTTTTTTTCTGGTTAGCCTGTCGGTGCAATGCATTTTTTGCTGATTAACTACTCCGGCTCTATTGAATAAGTATATCGTCGTTTAAAGTACAAAACTGCATATCAACATAATGCAAAACCGTGAATGTGAGGGTGCATAAATTATTTTGTAGAGAGTAAAAACACTCATATTTCAAAATGGCTCTCTCTTTTATAAAGCAATCGCATATCTGGCTCGTGTATTTCAGGACCAATGGATAACAGCCATACCTAAACAAAAGCGTCAGCGTATGAAGCATACCGAAACAACGCGGCGTCAACACTGAGCGGTTTAAAAATCAGATTTTGACAGTTATTTTTTATGTATTGAAGTTGGCTGCAGAAAACGCCGAAACTGTCATTTTCGTGATACACACAAACTAACCTATGCTTATTTTTGGTGTTATTTCTGGATTTGACGTAGCGTTGACGCTACCAGAAAACGCTCCGCCCAACGCTTTTTTTTGGCAGTTAGGCTTGAGCAAAGAGCTTCTGTGAGCAAATCAAATTTGTAGCAAAAAATGTCAGTTACGCGGCTTTGCAAAATGACGATACGAGGTTTTGTATGTACTTTAAACGACGATATGTATGTATGTTTGTGAACAAAATTCCTTTTCTTGAAAACGTTTTGCTAAAAGTTTCATATACATAGTTGGATCGTTAATGTGGCAGATTAATGTACAGACGAAAAACCTTTTCTGAGCCAATTTCCTTATTTTGCACGTGAGTTGCTGCCCTTTTGTTGGGGGCTCAGTGTGCATTGCTTCTTTTGCTGACCGTTAAATCCGCCACTGCCATCATGTCAAGTGTTTCTAACTACATTGTAGTAGATAATAAGCCGCTTGCAATAGTTGCCGGTGCTGGTTTCAATGTATAAAGTACCAAGCAAGTACACTATTCGAGAAAGATTGGATGAAAAGTCTCATATTCAAATTTATTTGAAAGTGACACTATGATGCATTTAAGAGTTGCGTTTCAGCAGCAGTAAGATTTAAAGGTTTCGCAGGATTTATTCAGGAAAGCGTTACAGCATACAATTTTCCTGTAATTAAGAGCACTTTCTTAAGAGTAAAACATGCTCACACTCAGTCAGAATTTGCAGGACTTATTAGTCCGCGGTTTTTCCCCTGGCAAATTCATGACAAGTGAAAGAGCTGAAGGAAATTATCGCAAATATCGCACACCGTCTTCAAAAGAGTCACAACTGAAAATAATACATTTGTCAGAAAACGCGAAAAACTATTTCTTAGCACATGTTATTCATATGGACAAGGGCGACTTTACCTTAGGTTTTTGTAACAAATAATAGCAAAAATTTGCTACAACTTTTGCTGAAAGGTAAATAGAAGCTCTGCGTACATTTTTAGCACATAATCTCAAAAATTCCAAATTTTGAGTTGTAACTGTTTTGAAGACGGTGTGTGATATGTTTAGCAGAATAGAAGCCAATCACCGAAATATTTTAAGAAATAAATGGAATTTGGTGTGTAAGAATTTTGGCGCCTGTCTGAATAAATAATTCTGTAAACAAACATTACATTTATACACCTGCATAAAAAATGTTTTTTCGTTCCAGCAATTTTTCTTGTGAGAGATATTTTGCTTTTTGACAGTTCTACAGGTTTTAGTAAAAAAATCGCTGGAACGCACCTTATTTTTAGTGTTTTCTAGATTTCTTTCAAATATCTAAAGCATCGATGTTTATCGACTAGGGCTGGCAGATGGCGCTGGAGTTGAGATATTTAGAGAATCCGTTTTTATCATAGGACCTGCATTAACGGGTATTAACTTTATGATTAGAAGTGGTTCTGCAAAATAAATGGGCCCCAAACATAGATGGCGCTGGCATCGAGATATTTAGATACGCCTCTGCATACAAAGAAGCGCAAAATTGTTTAAGCGCTACAGATATCCTAGTCAAGAAGAAGTATGACGAATTAGAAAGAACGCAGTAGGAATAACAATAACCCCGTTTGAACGGGAAAACTCTTTCATCTTGTGGAACACCAGGATTGTAGAAGAAGATTACGCATTCTCGGCAAACCTTTCGATATTTGCAGATATCTCACAGGTGGATATAAGAGCTCATAGCATCAAAGGATATTAGTACATATCGTCGGTGATACTGCAAAACGGTCTATATATATTAATACCCTTGACACTTAGAGGATCTCTTACGTGCACCGGAATAAACCAATGACAAAACTGTTTTGCAGTATCACCGACGATATACCATATGTTTCCTCACCTCTAATATTCTTGCCCTATGAGTAAGGCAGATTCAGCTATTCAGTCCTTTCAACCTTAACTAATAATTTTTACATTATAAACCACTTTTGCATTTGAACACTATTTTTGTATTGGCCAACGCAAAAGTTCTTATCAGGCGTCGCGAAGCAAGCCAAGCATTTGCTAGTTCTAGATAAATTCTTTTTACTTTCCACAACAAATTTTGTATAAAAACGGACTCAAGCTCAATAAAATCATTAAATATAAATTTCTAATGGGCCACTAAGTAACAAAAAACATTACGCAATAATAATATTATATATTATTTCTCTATTTTTTTTTAATTTCCATTGTTCTACTTTTGTATCTACTAATTCCAACTCATGACAGTCATGTACATACATACATGGGCGCACGCAAGTACGGGCTGGGCAGGGCGTAAGCTCACCCCTAAGTTCCAAAAGTTCATTGTAAGTTTCCTTCTATGCATTTCATACTCAATTTCTACTTAAAAAAATTAATGCAATAAATGAAAACTCTGACGACCCCACTAGAGGTATACGCCGCCGAGCCACGCCGCCGTCGCCGCCGTTTTTTGTCATTCCTCACGCGCCGCCGCCGAGTTACGAAAATATCGGCGCGGCGGCGGCGTTCGGCGCCTAAGGAATTTTGTCAAAAATTTTCATGATGTACGTACATTGAATACATCGTTTGAAGGAACTAAATACTACTTGTATAAAACACAATTTTACGAAATGAAAATTACATTTTTAAGAATATGATCTCCTTTATTTTTCCAAAAATAGCGTAACTCAGAAAAAACATAGGTAACATATTTTTCGACGATGGCGTTTATTACAGTTAAATGAGGGTCGAATACTGGTAATCTAACGGTTTTTTTCCGCAGTAGACAATTATTTTCAATACTACAACAATACTATTTTTTATACACCTACTACAACAACAAGAAAGTTATAACACATCAAAAACTTTAACGCCAATATCTCAGAAAGCAGTTATAATAGAAGCGGCCTCTTTGCATCTAACTCCTCAATTAAAACAAACACAGTTTTTGCTAATATTTACATTCCTAAGATATTTTATTCTGGGGTCCCACATACGTATACAAGTACTAGATGGGTGTGTGAAAATTACGTCAGAATTCCTTAGTGGTGGTCAAACCCCGGGAAGGTTTTGCTCCCTCGCATCGCAATCTTTTCTACACAGGGTTAAAGTTCCCTCTTTAGGGTAAACATTAGTATTATTTTTTATTACATTCAGTTTTCCTTAGAAAGATTTGGCGCTTCATATTTTAGTAGAAATTTTAACCATCTATAAGCCATTTTTTCCAACAGCGGGTCAAAAAGGCCCGTTCGAGTTGATGGGTTCAACTTTTGGAAAAAAGTAGACCAACCTTGTTTTCAATATGTAATCCGCAAAAAATTGTAAGAACTCCGTAATCTTACATAACGGTTGGTAAGATTATTGCAATAATTGATTGAGAGCGACATAAATTACCCCAATAACTAAACTTTTCAAGTTTTTTTATTTCTTTAAATTTAAATAGTACATACAGATCTGTAGGGAACATAGAGATCCGTGTGTGTATGTATATACCTCAGACCTTCTTCTGTTCGCCCATCAATCAGCGCCAGATACTCAACATTTTAATTCAAGTAGGAAGTAAAAATATTTAAATTTAAAACTAATTCAATAATGAAATAAATAGAATTATAATAATAGAATAATTGGCATGGCGAATGCCTAACGCTGACGAGTTGAAATGATAAGATTAGTAGCCTCATGGCTCTTTGAAATCTACCTTATGAGCAGTAGCGCCGGCGTTTCCAGAAGCGCCGGCGTCGCCGCCGCGGCCGAATATTTTTGAAGTTGACCACGCCACCGCCGCAAAGCCTGTCGGCGTAAACCTCTAGACCCCACATCCATTTCGGTAGTTTTGGTAAACTGCTGGTTCCCAGCAAAAAATCGGTAATCGCTTTTAGTGGTAACGTGTTCTAGAAGGCATAGTGTTATAATGCCTTCGAATTTTTCCGCTTCTTTTAGGCATTGCCGGTAATGCAAAGTAGAATGTCCAACAATATTTTATTTATTTCGCTTCTTTGTTTGATTTCGGGGAATGCAAAGTAGAATGTCCTATAATATTTCTTTTTTTAATTCGTTTCTTTGCTTCATTTCCGGAAATGCAAAGTAGAATGTCCTACAATATTTTATTTGTCTCGCTTCTTTGCTTCATTTCGGGGAATGCAAAGTAGAATGTCCTACAATATTTTTTTTATTTCGCTTCTTTGCTTCATTTCGGAGAATGCAAAGTAGAATGCTGCATCGTAGTCAGCTGAAAAATAGAATGAATACCCAAAAATTCTTTTTTACCGTTACTTTCTGTGGAAATTTGTCTCACATAAAAATCATGTTTTGCTTTGTTCAATTTGCAGCGAAGTTGAAGTCAGTCAATGAAGTGAAGTACAAGAGTGAGGAAGTACAATTTTAAGCTTAGTTAAATATGCATGTATGTACATACCGATTTTTAAGAAAATCTAAATACCTAAATAAATACATATGTATGTATAAAAGCTGATTTATAAAAATTTTAATGAATTTTAATCTTTTAAGACATTTTCTGATTACAATTTAATATAAATAAGTATGTACTTATCTAGGCATTCTACATTAGTTTCTCTGTAAGGCATTCTTTGTTCGCTTCTCTGGATTCTGTTTATCCATGCGTTCTCCCTTCGTTTGAAGGTAATGCTGCGGGTAAGGGCTTACCTCCAATGACATGCCCATGTTAAAATAAGGCCTTCTTGAAGCGAAAGGGTAAGCGATTCCCATCGCCTAGCTCGTTTCCACTTTCGTTTCTGTGGTAATCGTGTTTTTTGCTGGGTTGTTGCTCGATAATTTTATCGACTGTCCTTTTCAGCTTACTTTTGTTATTCTGATAAATTATGTTTATCAACAGCTGATTCATGTTATTTCCCTATACAAAAAATAAATTCTAACAGAAAATTTAATGATTTTTACTCAATCATATCGCTCATTTAGTTCAAAGAATGGTAAAATAATTAATCAGCCTTATCATGAGTTTCATTTTCCCCGAACCGGTTCACTTTTCACTTTTGGTTTCCATGGTTTTACTATGGGCGGATGACAAATTTTCGGGTGAATTTTCTTTTCAGGCGAAACTCAGGATAAGGCAGTATATCTTTTAACATTTTTCCCTTATAGTGTTTTCTTTTCTCGAAACAATGTTGCATTTATTCTTCCCTGCGCCAGGGCTGTCAAGTTTTCGTGTTCTCATCTCAGCATAATAATGTTGCCATATAAGAAGGTGACATTTTTTTCGAGAAAAGAAAACGCCATTAGTTTGCACTTGTAATTAAGGTTTGTGTATGCTTAGCGTTCAGAGGTTTTGAGAAAAAACAAAAGTGGAATCATCACTGAAACAATTGATCGATTTGCAGAAGACCCTCTAAGACTATTGTTTAATTAAAAAGAATGCAGAATGAAGAAATTGCGATTTTGGTGAAAAGACGAAACCGCATTTTAAAATTTGTATGCAATTAAGGTAATTATAATAAACTTCATGCAAGTTCAATTCCTCTGTAGAGCCCGATACGTACAACCCATTTGTTACAATAAAGAGAGAAGAAGTAAGGAAGTCTAAGTTCGGGCGGAGCCGATCATTAAATACCCGGCGCAAGTATTCAATGTATATTTTTCACCATTTCGAAAACTACCACTACATGGTAAGCAGGGGTGGTTTTACCCCTTTTTTAAACAACCTCGATATAGTGTTTAGGGATGCTAACGATACATCGATGTATCGGCAAAAAACATCGATGTTTTAATCGATGTTTTGAACGCTTAAATATCGAAGGAGCGATATTATTTTTGTCGATGTTTTAACATCGAAACTTGGGGAACTAATTTTTAACATTCAAAAATTTCGGATGAGCAATTAAAGAGAAATTATAATTTTTAAAAGCTTATTTTCAAATTAAGTGTTTAAACTGTATAACTTATACACAAATAGAGACTAATTGAATTTACTGTCTGAAATCGACCATCATTCATATTTCAGGTGCACGCCTTGTATTTTGTTTCACACGAGCTACTTCTAACTAAACAAAATTAGTCCGTTCCTGTACCCTCCTGATTTACAAGATTTAGTCAGATAAACTGATGGGTACTGAAACAGACTAAAGGCGTTTCTGCTGTAAGTGAATCTTTGATTTGTTTACGCTCAATACTTTTCGTGTTGGTGTATGTATAGTCAGTTGATTTGAATGTGAGCATTTGTGAAATTTTTTCATAATTACTAAATATAAGCTAAAACCTTCGTTCCTAATAGACGATGGCTCCAAGAAACGACGTGTGGAAGTCGTTTAGTAAAATTAGTAAGCACTCAGCAAAATGCAAGTTTTGCGGACGGGTCCTCAAAAGTTCGGGCAACACATCTCATGAAAGTTCATCCGATACTTTCAGAAAATGGCGCGGGAGAGGTAAACATTGTATGTGGTATCCAGCTACATATCTGCTTCTGTATAACGAGCTAGGAATTCAAATACTTACGTACACCTCTTTCAATTAAAGGTCGCTGGTGGTACGCATGTAGATACTGACTATAATATTTCAGGCCAATCAGACTTACTACACCTTTTCAAGTTTATAATGAGAAAATGTAAATTCATATTGAGAAATCCCAAATTGATAACGAGAAGCGTAAATTCATATTGAGAAATTACAACTTCATAATGAGAAATGTAAATTTATATTGAGAATATATAAGTTGATAATGAGAAATATAAAATCATAATGAGAATATAAAAATTGATAACGGAAAATATAAATTCATATTGAGAATATATAAATTGATAAT
Source organism: Rhagoletis pomonella (assembly GCF_013731165.1). Lineage (NCBI taxonomy): Eukaryota > Metazoa > Arthropoda > Insecta > Diptera > Tephritidae > Rhagoletis > Rhagoletis pomonella. Next base: position 4,249,961 of record NW_023458561.1, on the reverse strand, counting down.
GAGGACTGTAAGTTCATAATGAGAATATATAGATTGATAATGAGAAAACGAAAATTCCTAATGAGAAAATGTAAATTGATAATGAGAACATAAAAAATTATATCAATGGAGAGCTACAAGTACTTTGCTCTGGAGTCTGCGAGCTAATGTCGCGATATTAGTTGAATTAAAGCAAGCATCAAAGGACACTGCCAAAAAAATTTATAATATATACAACCCGAAATTAAAGTTGGAGAACGCATTTACACCCCGCTGTATGTGAGCGCCCCCGTTTGCCATTTTATGTGTAACACTTCAGTTGTGGTTATTGCATCAATAAAGTGGACGTTTGGCCCTCTGGAAGCAGGGAGCTGTAGAGTGGCACGGAGGTCTATTTTTTTATCGGCCACGTGACATTCGGCAAAACAAATTAAAATTTGTTTCATCCTTCCATGCTTTTTGTTTACCACTTTCGGCTCGTTTTAATTTGTTATCCTGCGAGTTCATGGTTATTGGTTGCGTATGGACTTTTTTGCAACTGTACAGATTGCCCTCGAGATAATTTGCCACTGCTGTGGTGCTCAATTCTACATTAAACTGGTTTTGTACTTTTCTTTTTAATTGTCCAAGGGTAAAACTACAGTCACCTTCAAGCCAAGATAACATAGTCATCACGTTGTCTTCAGTCAGCTTTTTCGGTCGCTTACACCTCTTGGTTTTGCTTCCGTATCTTCGGTAACGACCCAGCGATAGGCCTGAGTGTACGTAACTTCTCATTATGAATTTACGTTTTCTCATTATCAATTTATATATACTCAATATCCATTTACATTTCTCATTATCAATTTGTATTTTCTCAATATGAATTTATATTTCTCATTATCAATTTGTATTTTCTCAATATCAATTTACGTTTCTCGTTATCAGATTATATATTCTCAATATGAATTTATATTTCTCATTATAAATTTGTACTTTCTCAATATGAGTTTACATTTCTCATTATCAATTTGTATTTTCTCAATATGAATTTTCATTTTTCATTATCAATTTTTATTTTCTCATAATAAACTTGAAAAGGTGTAGCTACAGCGCAAAGCGATATTACTCCATCTACTTCGTCGACCCCTAATAATGCTCCTAGTGGCCAACTCCACGTTAACGACGTTTTTGCCATTATGACAAGTGTTGCGGGAGGGGCCAAGTACAATAAAATTACAAACGCTACTGTTAACTACATTATAGTAGACAATAAGCCGTTTGCAACTGTTTGCTGGTTTCAAAAGTCTAATGAAGGAAGTGGTACCATTGTACAAAGTGCCAAACAAAGACACTATTCGAGCAAGAGTGGATGAAAAGTATGAAGTTATGTCAAACTTATTTAAAGGTTACATCCTAGACGTTGCAAATTATAGCTTGACATATGACGTGTGGACTGAGTGCATGCAAAACAAGTCGTTTTTAGGCATCACTATACATTTTCTCAGGGAGATGACTACTGCAACAATTGGAGTGTTTGAATTGTGTGAAGCTCATACTGCTATGTATTTAGAATCTGAGCTAAAAGCGATTTTCGTCAGTTGGAATATAAACGTGGAAAAGGTAACATCTGTAATGACAGACAACGATGCTACAATTGTAAAAGTAAGTCGACAGATTTTTGGGGATAAAAAGGTGATTCCATGCTTTGCGCAGACAATCAACTTGGTCGTTACACATGCTGTTTCATCTACAAATTCAGTTGCTCCTATTATCGGCCACGTACGAGATATTGTGAAATATATAAAACGCTCCGTAAATGCAAGTGATCAATTAAGAAAGAAGCAAAAAAAGTGGAGTCATATTAGAAGGCCAATGTAAAAAATTAATTTTGGATGTGCCAACGCGTTGGAACTCCCTTTTTTATATGCTGGAGAGGTTCGTTGAACTGGTTTCAATTATAAATGAAATTTTACTTACACGATTAGATGCACCTCCAACTGTAACCGGTAGTGAGCTCGAGTGTATTAAAGAAATAATTCAGGTTCTACGGCCGTTTGAAAACGTTACAGTGAAACTATCGGCAGAGCAATATGTAACTGCAAGCATGGTCATTCCTCTTGTTAATTGCCTTACCAACGCGTTACAAGTTATAAACGTTTCAAATGGATCGGCAGTTGGATTAAAGCATGAACTAGAAAGTCAACCTAAAATAAGGTTTAGTAAAGTAGAATACAATGCTTTATTAGCATTAGCGTCTGTATTGGACCCAAGGTTCAAACTAGTACATTTTAGAGATCCATTAGCAAGAGGAAAAGTTGTATCTTACTTAAATAAATATTTAGGCAACTTGGTTTGCGAGGTTGAAATCAGTGCCAATGAAATAAGGACAAGTGAAAATTCACCAACACATTTTGATATTTGGAGTTTTCATAATCAACTTGTTCAAAATGTGGAAACCAATAAGCGCCGTTCAGTAATAGTGACGGATAACACTATAGAAATTCCGATGTACTTAAATTCACCAGTTGCATTAGTTTCCAAAACTTCTGCTTTCGACGTGTGTACTGGGAAAGAGGGTCTCTTTTCTGGGCTATATAAACTAGCTCATATATATCTACCTGTCCCTGCTATTTCAGCGCCTTGCGAACGCCTCTTTTCTAAAGCAGGTGCTACTCTTACACAACAACCAAATCGGCTCAAGGGGAAACGTCTGTCACAACTACTATTTTTGAACTCTATCCATAAGCTTTTAATGTAATTAAAAACGTATGCAAAAGTAGCACTCATTAGTGGAATTCGCGCTTCTGTGTATTCGCTATATCCTGCATAAGTGTAACTGGTCGAGCGTGTGGTTGTTGTTGCATGTGTATTTGATGTACCGCTAGCAACAACAAATCACATGCTCATGCAGTTACAATTACACAACATACAACGAATACAAAGAAGAGCGAATTCCCCTATTTAAGTTTAAGATTTATTTTTTTGTTGAACTACTTATGAATAAATAAAAGTAGAACAAATGCATATAAAAGTTTTTTTCCATAAATTTGATTTTAATTTTTTAATATGCGAAGGAGCTGAAGCAAATTATAGCATATATGCTTAGCAGAATAGAAACAATCGCACCAAACTAACGAAATATTTTAAGGAGTCCAACTTTGTGTGTTTGACATGTATATGTACACTTGTATAAAAATGTTTTTTTTTTGCTTTCTAGCAGTTTTTCTTGTGAGAAATATTTTGCTTTTTAAACAGCTCTACAGTTGTTACTCAAAAAATCTCTGGAACGCAACTTATATTTATTATTTCTTAGACTTCTTTCAAAATATCGAAAACATCGATATTTATCGATGTTTCTGGTCGATGTTTTCGACATCGCTTTTTAATCTGATATATCGATATGGAAAATATCGATGTTTTTTATGTCGATATCGCAACCCTAATAGTGTTTAGTTAGAAATAATCAGCTAAACTTATAAAGTCATATGTGGGCGGTATCACGCCCATTTTCCAAAATTCGAAATAATGTTAAATAAGCGTCCTTAAATTTCGAAATATCGAAGTTTCAAGCATTTCTGAAATTCACCTTTATATAAAAAGTGACCAAAATTTTAGTCCGATTTCAATAATTTTCAACGCTTTGCTTTTATGTGGCAAGCACAATAACCACACCGAGTTTGGTATAAATACCGAGATACATATATGTGATCATAAGTGGGCGGTGCCACGCCCTTTTGCAAAATTATATCATACACGTATTTCTTGGTAATGAATTATTGCAAGCATGAATTTTGAATAAATTAGCTTCAGTATTTACTGATTTATCAAAGATTTCGTATTTCTCTAAATTACCATTATATGGGATCTGGGCGGGCGATTTTAACAATTTTCAGGCATTTGGTATGCTGTACCAAGGTCAACAACTGTGCCAAGTTTGCGAGAAATTAGTGTAGTGGTTACCAAGATTTACATACACATTAGACTGATTCAAAAAAAAAACCGACTTTTCGAAATTTGTGTGGGATGCATCAAAATCTTTGAAAGCATCAAGAAAAAAAATTATGCTGAAAATTTGAGAGAAATCGGAAAGGGGTTGCTCAACGCGATTTTCAATTTTTACCAAGTCGCGCTTCTGAAATACATCTTCGTCAAAACTATCGTCTATTTACCACAAATATTGAGCTAAATGTCTGGAATTTCGCACATACCATTGTTAAAGACCATTGTTCAAGGTTATAAATAGTTAATGGCTAACTAGTGAAAATTAGTTAGTCGATAACTAATGATCACAATAACTTTTTGAGCTAAAAATTGAGAAGAACCTATAGCTACGGTGACCATCCGTCCTTTATTTTAAAGGACAGTCCTTTATTTTAACCCCCTGTCCTTTATAATTTTTTTCAAAATAATGGACGCCTTTTACCTTTATTTCTTAAACTGTTCTTTAAATCGGCTCTGCATTTTTCAGAGGTAAATATTTTAACGCAGAATATGAAAAATAAAAATGTCCCTTATAAAATATAATGAAAACCTTCGTGAGTTTGTTTTGCACCCCACTTAAGGGTTTCTATTTAATCGGCAATCTTTGTACAATCGATAAGGCACAGGGAAAGTTGTGCACAGGATCGTGTTGCACGCTGAGTTTCCAGTTCCACTGAAAGAGGACAATAATCCCCCTGCTGCACAGTGGTTCAAGACTGGAATTTAGTGTTCGTAATTCACTGGAGCCTTATATTAAATTTTTTAGTGCAAAATGCAGAAAAAGTAGCAATATTGAAGAAAATGTATTCTCCTGTTCCAGTTAATAAATGTTACATACCAAACACTATTTGAAAACAATTGTATGGGTCTCCCAAAACAACACATAAAAAAAATGAAATGTTATAAAAAAATGTTCACCAAAAATTTTTTTTTTGGGTTTTTAGTAAAAATTGGTTGAAAAATTAAGATTTATGTTGATTATCAACATTAAATTTTAATTTTGAACCACTGTGTGCTGGCTTCTTCGTACAGTATGAATTATGGTAAACGCATTTTGGTAGCAAAGGATGGCGAAGTTCTTGAAAAGGATTTGGCTTCACTTTCGCTACACCAGGGGAACTTGTACAATTAAATAATATGATTTGGTAAATATTTGATTTAAATTACTATATGGATAAGGTACTTTTATCATACAAGTTATATGTACGTATTCCCAAATAATTTTGAAAAAAATGTGCTTTATTTTACGTTGGTTAATATGGTCACCGCACCTACAGCACACCTTCAGAAAGTATAATACAACAACAAAAACATCCGCACTCATAATTTGTTAGAGTTAAACAACTTTTTTAACTTTTGGGGCTATGTGGGTGGATTAAGATCTGTCCAATTAACGTTTAATAACGGCTAACACTGTAACATGAAACACTGAAGGGAATAACACAAAGCAACCCGGATGGGACGATCACATTGAAATGAAAAAAATAAAATAAAACAAGTAAGAAAGTGTAAGTTCGGGCGGAGCCGAACATTAAATACCCGGCGCAGGTATTAAGTATGTATAGGTTTTTTTCTCCTTTCCGAAACCTACCGCTAGATGGTAAGCCGGGGTGTATCAATTTTGAGTAAATTAGCGTCCTTAAGTTTCGAAATATTGCAGTTTCAAGCATTTATGAAATTTACCGTTATATGAAAAGCGGTCGCAATTTTAGTCCGATTTCAATAATTTTCAACGTTTTGCTTTTATGTGGCAAGCACAACGAAAATACCGAGTTTGGTACAAATTGATAGAACGGTTACCGATATACATATATGTGGTCATAAGTGGGCGGCGCCACGCCCATTTTCCAAAATTTAACCATAAACGTATTTCTTGGTAAAGAATTGTTGCGAGCATCAATTTTGAATAAGTCAGCTTTAATATTTACTGATTTATCGAAGATTTTGTATTTCTCTAAATTACCGTTATATGGGATGTGGGCGTGGTTATTGTCTGTGTTTTTAAATTTTCGGCCATTTAGTATGCTGTACCAAGGCCAACAACCGTGCTGGAAGAAATTGGTGCAGCGGTTACCAAGATATACACATGTAACCATAAGTGGGCGTGGCTACGCCCATTTTCCAAAGATTTATAATATTCTTATTTTTTGTCTGAAAATTATTGTAAATATCAATTTTGAGTGAATTATATTCAGTAGTTACTAAAATATCGCAGTTTTCGTATTTCTGGAAATTACCGTTATATGGGAAGTGGGCGTGGTTACAGTCCGATTGCGCCCATTTTCAATACCAACCTACCTTGGATTAACAGAAATCATACATACCAAATTTTGTTGAGATATCTCAATTTTTGCTCGAGTTATCGTGTACACGGACGACAGACAGACATGGCTTAATCGATTTCTCTATTCATTCTGAGCATTTATGTATACATTTGTCTATATAAATTAATATACCCTTGTGCACAAGTGCGATCGGGTATAAAAAGAACAACTGGAGTTAGTTCAAAACGATTAAAGCGATAAAAATAATTAATTTGTACGTGCTACTTTTTGCAGAGGATGTGGCTGGTCGGAAAGGAAAGTGGATCTATTCCAAGGAGTAAATTACCCTCCAAAAGTCAAGTCCGTAACATCAAAAAGCAAAACATTGAAGAGAGTGCGGCTAACACTGCCCATGAAATTATTCTTGTATATTCCTAACTGGGCATTGCTACCACACCAAAAAATTACTTAATAAAAAATATTCTCAAACTTTGTTTGTTGAAGAAAAATAGGTCCAGAAAGATGGTGGCCGAAGAAAAAAAAGGATGCATTTGATGAAAATTTGAACACTCTCTTTCAAGTAATGCATTCTTCGTTTTTAACAGTTAGCGAGCACAGAAAAAAGTTCAAAGATGTTAGAAAAAGTACAGTTATGAAGATATGGGAATAATTTTTGCTACAAGTATCTGCAGTTGCTTATACATAATTATCATTATTTGGCCATTCTCTGACATTCCGTTGGAATTGGTAATTGGTGTTGCCATTCCACTTTTTCTTTCAAATTAAAAATTGTTTATGTATGTTTTTAAACATTCATTGTATAACTTTTTATGCAATAAAAAATTTTATAATTGATATAAAGTCGATACATTAACGTTTATTTCGATTCCATAACATAAAGCATTATACCACTTTTCGAGCTGGATTAAAATAAACTCCTCCATGCGTAAGAATCTAAGCAAAAGGTGGAACAGATTTTAACACAACTAACCCCAGAAGGTAAATAAATTGTTTAACTCTATTATTGGGATCATTAGTTATCAACTAACTAATTTTCGCTAGTTAGCCATTAATTATTTATTAACATGGACAATTTTTTTAGCAAAATTTTACATGAGTCGATTTCATTGTCTTCAACAATGGTATGTGCGAAATTTCAGACATTAAGCTCAACATTTGTGGTAAATAGACGATATTTTTGACGAAGATGTATTTCAGGTCCGCGACTTGGTAAAAATGGAAAATCGCGTTGAGCAACCCCTAAACGACCACCGATTTCTCTCAAATTTTCAGCATCATGTTTTTTCTTGATGCTTTCAAAGATTTTGATGCATCGCACACAAATTTCGAAAAATCGTTTTTTTTTTTGAATCAGTCTAATACACATGTAATCATAAGTGGGCGTGGCTACGCCCATTTTCCAAGAAATTCTAAAATTCTTATTTCTCGCTAAAAATTATTGTAAATATCATTTTTGAGTGAATAATCTTCAGTGGTTACTAAAATATCGCAGTCTGCGTATTTCTGATAACTACCCTTATATGGGAGGTAGGCGTGGTTATTGTCCGATTTTACTCATTTTCAATAGCATCCGTCCACGTCCCAAAAGAAGAATACGTACCAAGTTTCGTTAAGATATCTCAATTTTTACTCGAGTTATCGTGTATGGGTGGACAGACAGTCACCGCTTAGTCGATTTCTCTCTTCGCTAACACGCAGATCCCATAAGATAAGTCGTGTCAGCTAATACGTTCTCCGTTCTTATGTCCGTGGGTAACTGCGCTTTAAAAGTTATTGAGGTTTTTCCACGTAAAATTATAATTTTCTAAGAACTCAGACGTTAAATTTTAGCCAAGTAAATTTAGATGAAATTGGTACGAAGAAGAAAATGTTTAGTAGCGAACTTTTGATGTAGTTACTTCTATTATTCTATTATTCACGTAGATCAGGGATGCACCGTCTCGCCCTTAAATCTCATACCGAAACATTCCGCTATCTTGGATGTTAGGTTTTTGTTTGAGTTTTTGCAATATGCAAGCCAATTTTGCATTTTTTGTAAAAAAACGGATGTAAACAAATTTATAGAGAATTTAGTTTCCCATATTTTTTACATACAAACTTTATAAAATCAATTTTTATTGCAAATGATTAGCAAAACGTGCGAAAAAATTTTTGCAATGTCACGATTTTCCCTATTTTTTAAATTTTTTTATAAAAATGCGTAGCATTCCAAAGTTGTAGAGAACTTTTCAATTTAATAGTTCTCCGGTGGCACAAAATTTGTAAAGCAAAATCTAATTTACGGTTAGTTTATATGCCACGGTTTAGAAAGCCTCACGGCTTGGGGGTGTTTAAAACCCCTTTCGATCGGGCCTGGTGTGTATGTATTTGTTAAAGATCAATTAAAAAATACCCACTTACATTAGATAGGTGAGCAGAGTAAGGCAGTCTGCACACGGTTCGTATAGCTTTAGACGCGTATAAATGTTAAATAAAATGTTAAGTGATATTAAATTATTATTTCTTTACTTAATTTTTAGTTATTTTTCTATTATTTGCACGGATTTTATTGTTTTATCGGTTTTTTTTTATGAAGCTACCAACACTGCTGTACGGCAAGCGATTTGCAGCTAGCTTGCTTTGACGAATTCGTGAAGCTGACGACTCGTATACAGCCCTCCATTTAAATGCACGTGCGGCATCAAAGCGTACAACTTTCGTAGGTATCATCTAATATGCGTCTAAAGCTATATATACGACCCGTGTGCAGACAGCCTAAGTGTAGATGCTTTCTTGTTTTCTACGTTTTTTGGTGTTTATATCGTAGGGTCGGCTCCGCCGCCGCCGCAAAGCCTATCGTCGTTAACCCCTAGTGCATATTCTTATGAACATAGATATGCCAACATACATACATATGTATGTATGTACCTATATATGTCTACATATATGAATACATATATGTGTATATATTTACGTTCGTTCAATGCTACTTGCTGATACTTCAATGTACTTAAAGTTCTTTTGATTATCCGATGGGATTTGAAATTTGATCTTCACTAAAGATAGCAAGAAAACAATAGAGCCTTAGTACCTTTCTTGTTATTCAGAAAGACCATGTTCTTATGGAGCGTTATCGTATTCTGCATCACTATGCTCAAATGCAGTCTTTACTGCTTTAATTTTTGTTTTTGTACTTAATGTGTTTTATTGTAATTTGTGTTTTGTGATTGCGATTAATTGTTCGGAATTATTTTAACAAATCAGCGAATGCAATAAAACATCATTTTGCTTCTCCCATCATGAAACGCAATACTTTTCAATGTGAACATAAATACACACGTACACGTACATGTACATATGGGTCATTCCATACAATATTTACACCTCAATATTTTTTTTTAGGGTGAAATATATTTTTTTTACATTCTTTATCGAAAAAAAGAAGACACCTATTTTTTTATTTCGTCATGATATTCGAAAATCTCAAAAAAAGGCCGAAATTTTGAACTCACGGTTTTTTTAATTGTTTGCAGTTAAGAAAATCAGTTGAGGTATCAAAATGTGCGTAATTACCTCGGCTTTCCATGAGAGTGTGAGACAGATCAAAATAAAAAAAAATTTGAATTTTTTTATTTTCTGTATATATCAATCTTTATGGAGTAAGCTGTGAAATTTGAGAATGGAAACACCAAAACTGTAGAAATTACAGCGTACTCCACAAAGTTTGACAACTGTGAAAAAAATAAAAATCAAACATGATGAAGTTAATAAATAAATAACAATTAAAACAAAAGTTATTTTTTAATGCAAACATTTTTTTTATTTTTATCTATCTCACACTCTCACGGAAAGCCGAATGAATTACGAAAATTTTGATACCTTAACTGATTATCTCCGACAAACAGTTTATTAACTGCAAACAATTGAAAAAAAGATACTTCTCCGTGAGTTCAAAATTTCGAGAAAAATATATTTCACCCCCAAAAAAATATTGAGGTGTAAATATTGTATGGAATGACCCATATGTATATGTTGTGATCATATATGCATAAATATGTATGTGTGTACCAGGATCCCGAGATCCCTGCCTTTTTTAGGTCTCGAAAATCCCGGGATTATTTGCCAAGAATTTTGTAATTTGCACTGATGACAACTTTAACATTATTGGCTATATTTATTTTTTTTATTTCATAATGAATATTTTTTTATTAGGTAAGTATTAAAAATGTCCTTTTACAATTTTATCCTTGAAATTTCGTAATATTTGGTTTTGAAAAAATTATATGTTGAGGACTTATATAAACTCGATAACATCCACGAATCTCGTCCTTCTAATTTTATCAGTTTAAAAAATTACCTATTCGTCCTTGTAAATCCAAAAAATTTTAATTTTTTTTTAATTCTAAAAAAGGTTCCTTTTGCATTTGGTACCCATATTTTTATTCTAAATACATTGCATTGAATTTTTTAAATAATTTTTGGAATCAATCATAGCTTTGAAATTACAGAGTCCTTTAAAATAAATCTTGATGTCAGAGCGAAAAAAATAAAAACGCCACTTTAAATTAAAAAGTAGGTTTCAAACCCATTTATTTATTATTTATTTTATGGTAGAAGAGCTCCTCAAACAATATAGAAGCAATTTTTTCGATTTAAGTTGTGGAAATTAATGAATATCTAAATCCCGGGATTGTGATAATGACATCTCGAAAATCCCGGGATCGTATAAAGCGAAAAAATTAACATCTCTAGTATGTACATACATACATAAAATCACTTTGAAGTAACCCCCATCATTTGCAAACGCAAACAATCAAATTGGTGCGAATTGTAGGCGGAGGTGCTATTTGACGATATGTGTCAGCAACGTGAAAGCAACAGCACGCTTAATTATTAGGGCTATTCGCGATTCGGTGCATAAGAGCTGACAAATTTATGCAATTGCAGAAATATGCCATGGATTGTGAGCGACCTTTATTAAACTGTCATGGTAAAGCTTTTGCAAAACAATTTTTGTGCATCAGCTTTGGTTTTGTTTATGAATGCAATGCATAGCATTTTTATGCTATGGATTTTCGGTATTGCAAATTTGCCAAGCCATGACAAATGCAAATGCGTGTATTTTGTTTGTGTATTGCAAATAATTTGCAATACAAATTTGCAATGCAATGATGCTAGGCCATTTGCACCGGATCGCGAATAGCCCTATTCTGAAAAACCAGCGTTTCCTTGGATACCCTGCGTTAGCTCTGTATATCAATTGAACTTTGAATAGAAGATACATATATTTCCTAGCCTTAAAATAATGATAAAAAAAACTTGGGACATATTCATAGAATATATAAAGTTGATTCTAAGGTTAGTTGCAGCTTTCTGCACAGATATTCTATTGAAATAACATTCCATCAAATAAGATACGAACATTCGTTATTATCTATATGAAGAGAAATGCTCAACACCTTCAACAAAAAAAAATATTTTTTGATGTATTTTTTACACATCAAATTTGCACTTTGTTATACAGTGGACATCCAATTTAACAAATCTTATGTTGTACGCCTGATTTGTAAAATCGAATAATTTTTTAAACCGTGTGATTTTTTTACCTACACAAATTTCACAAAATTTCAACTTTCTATTTATTTGTAAGAGAATAAGTCTTAAATTCGTTCGGTTTTTTTACAATTACCACTTAGTTCAAAGCAACTTAATGTTTAAACAAACTAGTTCATGCAGATGATTAACAACAATTTAACTGTTATATATTGCCTTAAAGCAAATATTATTTTTGCAAAGGACGCAAACTTTAAAATAAATAAATAATATAAAAAAAAAACTTTTTAATATACAACGCTTTTATAAATAGAGAATAGAATTTGTTTTGATAACTTTTGATTTTGAAATTTTAGCAAAAGTCATTATAAACAATTTATGAGGCTGAAAATGAAAAGAGGGGGGCGCATGCAATACAAAGCATTAGATTTAATTGACAATAGTCAAACTACATAACATAGACCTAAAATTTCTACAGAGAAACAACAAATTTGAGA
>NW_023458561.1:4232603-4237605 GCF_013731165.1 Rhagoletis pomonella | reverse complement strand
TTATTTAGTCTACAGAAAAATGTTTTCTTACAGGCAATTGAGATAAATAGATTTAGATATTTAAGTATTTATGATACATTACAGAGTGAACTAATTATACATATTAACTTGTAAAAATTATAACGATATACAATTGCAATTTGGGTAGTTGGCGAGGCCTAGTCTCCAGTCTACTTTTGTGTGCGGCGGGCGGAAATACCTAGTTTCCGCTCCGCGCCGTTTACAGGCCGTTGATCATGGTCGAAAAGGCCGAGCTTCCGATCCATGTTCCCGTAGTCATTACTTTGTATGTGAGGCAGGCGGAAAGTCCTAGTTTCCGCTCCGCGCTATAGACGAACTGTTGGGCGTGGTCGGAAAGGCCGAGTTTCCGATCCCTGCTCGTATTGTCCTACGCGGTCGCGAAAATATACGAAGCCGTTACAATTGTACTAAGCAGTCATAGATATTGTGTAATTTTTTCGTTCACGGGTACGGATATTATTTTATTTAGTTCACTTGTTGAGCAAAGTTTTCTTTATTACAAAAAGCGATTCAGATGTGTCGAAGCAATCATAATGCTTGTTAAAATCTTGGCATAAACACCGAAAAGCATCATGCATTTCAAAGTTTGAAGTAGAAATACTCAAAACAATAGGTTTAAAATGTCTCGTGGATCTTGTAGGAAATCAAAAATTTATCTCGCTCAGTAAAAAGGGACTACTGGCCATCCCGTTTATTAATTTAATTACAAAAAGAACACCAAGCATCTCTCTACGACTCTGAAGCGTCGGCAAATCTATAAGCTTCAGGCGATTCATGTAGGGTGGGAGATCTTTAGACGAGTCCTAACATAAATTTTCAAGGGCAAATAACAGGAACTGTTTCTGCAATGATTCGAGCCTGTCACTATGAATTTTATAATTAGGATTCCATACTATAGACGCATACTCCAAAATCGCTCTAACTAGAGAGGTAAAGAGAACTTTAATGGCATAAGGATCGTTGAACTCCTTGGCCCAGCGCTTAAGAAAAGCCAACAATCCTCTAGCCTTAATCACGCAGGAGTTTATGTGAGACTAGAATTCTAGTTTCGGATCCATAGTTACACCTAGGTCAATGAAATTGGTCACTTGCTCAACATTGTGGTCAGATATCATATAGGAATTTGGGTAGAACGATTTTCTAGAGAAGGTCATGAATTTACACTTTTTCAAATTGAGTGACATGGAATTTGCTTCACACCACTCGAAAATGCAGGTTAGGTCAGCTTGCAAATGCTCCCTATCTTCTGCAGTACTAATGTACTTAAAAAGCTTAACATCATCAGCGTACATTAAGCATTTCGAGTAACTCAACACCTTAGGAAGGTCATTTATAAATAAAATAAACAAGACGGGACCAAGATGGCTGCCCTGAGGTACGCCGGACGTGACATGTATTGGCCGGGAGGTACAATTTTTAAAAATTACTCTTTGTTTCCTATCCACTAAGTAAGAAGAAAGCTAGCTGAGAAGAATAGGAGGGAAACCAATTCGATCAAGTTTATATATAAGGGTTGAATGAGATACTTTATCAAATGCCTTGCTGATATCAGTGAAAATCACGTCCGTTCGAAGATTGTTTTTAAACCCATTAGACACATAAGTAGTGAATTCAAGAAGATTGGATACAGTTGATTTACTTTTGCAAAAACCGTGTTGCGATAGATCAATAGCAGAAGTAATAGAGTGAAATAGTTCTTCCGTAACGATTGCCTCAAAAACTTTAGGAATAGCACAAAGCTTCGCAATTCCTCTATAGTTTACGATGTTAGTCCTACTTCCATTTTTATAAAGTGACAAGATAAACGAATCCTTCCAGGAAGACGGGAAGACACCCTGTTTAGCATTAAAAATATTTGTCAGAGGCTTATACAAATACTCTGCACAACTTTTAAGAACACTTGTGGGTATACCGTCTGGGCCAGCTGTATATGAAATTTTCAAACAATTCAAATGAATGATATCGATGGATTTCGGATGCAATCAAATGATGGCAGAAAGAATGGGTAGCTAGATAGATTCGAATTTAGTTGGGAAGATGTAGAACTGGCAGAGTAGTTTGACTCGAAGAAACCAGCAAACATATCGGCAATGATATTTTCGTCACTGGAGGGATAACCGTTAGTCTTGCGCTTTGTGTTCACAAAGGCGTAAAACGATGTGGGATTATAAACTATATTGAGTCGAACCCTATTAATAAAATTATTGTAACACTGTTTGTTCAATACATTGTATTTATGGCTAAGAATGGAGTACGCGAAGTAGTGAGAAGACAAGCCAGATTTTTTAAAAAGCTCAAATGCTTTGGATTTTTGATTTTTTAAGCGTTTTAATTCGTCAGTAAACCACTCAGCGTTAGACGTTACGTTAGCTTCCTTAACAAGAGGAATGATTTTACTGAAAATGTAGCGTAAGGAATTGCTAAAATGTGAGGCACTATCTTCAGCATTCCCATCATACTGGGGCCAAGTTATCTTCGATATCTCTAACCTAAGTTTACTATAATCTGCTGTTTTAAATGAGTAACGCTCCGATCTTGATTTTTTACTGGTAGAGCAACATGAGTTGCGTGAATTTATCAAGGACAATTCTAGTGGTGGGTGGTGAGAATCAACAGGTGAAATCAAAGCATAACTAGGGGCTAAACTAAATCCATCCTAAGTTATTACTAATAGAGTTGATCTGGTAAAGACTAAGGTCTGAAAGATCGTTCAAAAATTGATTAAAGAGATCACGAGAGAAATTTGGTACTAAAATACCATCTATTAGATACCAAGAAACACCCGCAAGATTGAAGTCACCCAGGACAATAACAGTATCGGAGGGCTTCACCATACCATTTAGAGAGAGCAGTAAGGAGGAGTGTTTTAAATAAACAGAAAGGCTCGAGTTAGGTGGTATATAAGCAGCAACAAGATAAACGCTATTAGAATGATATCTTATTTGAACGCAGAGGAATTCAGAATAAAGGTCAGTCTGGACAGCTATTAAGACGCCTCCACCTTTTTTATTTTAACGGTCATTTCGAAACACCTCATACTTAGGCCACAAAATTTCGGAGTTGAACACATTCGGATTGAACCAGGTTTCAGTAAACACCAGTACCTTGAAGTCAAAATCATGGGACTGCAAGTGTAACCTTGATATCTTTGTGTTCAAACCGCTCACATTTTGGTAGTAAATGCTAATGGTGAGGTTACTTATTAGTTTTTTGATGCCGAGGTGGAAGGCGGAAGTTGAGCCAAATTTTGCCCTTGCGGTCTAGATCTAAATTCAAATTCGCGAATGAAGGCACCGCTTGGCCAAAAAGATGGGCTCATTACTCTATCAAAGCAGTCTTCGGATATGTCTATTTTAAAAGAAGAAATGCTTCTTTCATACGAGAATCTGAACTTGCGTACATGCAACTAATTTGCTATCAGCCTGGAAGTTAAATACCCCTTCACATCATCGACAGTGGTATCTTTTGAAAACCTAGATACAAAGACCGATTTTTTGGAAGGGACAACGATTAAATCTCTCGGGACGGAGTTAACGTAATCGGAAACGGTTTCAGACGTGGTAGGGGGTTGCGGTACAGCTGTCGAATTTTTGGAAGGAGCAACGATGGCTCCGGATGTGGTAGGGGGTTAAGAT
Organism: Rhagoletis pomonella; assembly: GCF_013731165.1. Taxonomy (NCBI): domain Eukaryota; kingdom Metazoa; phylum Arthropoda; class Insecta; order Diptera; family Tephritidae; genus Rhagoletis; species Rhagoletis pomonella. Next base: position 4,233,949 of record NW_023458561.1, on the reverse strand, counting down.
GTAGCTGTGGAGTTTTTGGAAGGAGCAACGACTACTTCCTTCGAAACGGTGTTGACGCAATCGGAGACGGCTTCAGATGCGGGAGAGGGTTGAGATGAAGCAGTTGAACATGAATTTAGTGAGACTCCAGTAGAAGAAGGACGTGGTTGGGGAGATTCAGTCCGGTGAGGAATCGGTGTGTTAAAACTTATGAGTTCTTTGTTCATAGCTGGAGTTCTGCGGAAGATCAAGGTCCACAGTGATGGGATTCAACACAATATTTTCCACGTCTCTCCTACGTCTTTTAAGGCCTTTTCCAGGAGAAGGAAAGGAGGAAGTATCTAATAACTTAAATTCTTTGAATTCATCCTCATACTTCTTGAACTTCTCGTTGAGAAGTTTTAGCTCTTTGCTTATCTCCGAAAATCCATTTCTAGCGGTTCTAAATAGTTTACAGAGATCCACAACAGTTTTTTTACACTTTGGACATGACCAGCGAAGTCCATTGTCTCCAATAATCATATCCAGAACTCTCCCATTAATACCGAACCGGCTTTTACATTACAGACAGGACATTTTCAGCGAATTTTATTAAAAAAGAATTAAAAAAAACGAAATTAGGAATGTATTGTACGAAAACGTTTCAAGCTCACAGTAATTGGCAGTTTAATAGCTAGTGGTCTTAGTTAGTGAAGTTCAATGGTTAGAAACCGTGCTGAACTTCAGACGAAAGTTCGAAAAAGACCTTCAATATCCAATATGAATATCGAACTGAGAACGAACTCATAACCAACCTTAGTTTTCCAACGTATTGGAAATACACTCGAAATTGGTTCGAAAATAAAATGAGAACCATAGTAACAACAGAGAAAGTTGCGTCTTTTAATGCTTTTGGGAATTTTATGTTTATTATAAAGTTTAATTTTTTCAACTAAAGCGGGTCGCGCGTTTGTTTTCGGGAAAATAAAAATTGGTAACTAGCAATTTAGATAATAATATATTTTATATAAAATGAAAATTTCAAAAAAAAAAAAAATAGACGTGAATGCAGTGAAATTATAAGCATGCTAATGCAACCTCAACAACAACAAATGAATGTTGGGATTACACATTCAGATATTCCAAATGCGACTACTCTGCCAGCTTCGGAAGACTTGCCTTTGAATGAAGATTATGAGAATCGTACTGATTTTAGCTAATAGTTAGAATAAGTATTTGTCTTTTATGTACTTAAATAACATCCTGAAGATGATCTCTTAATTTAATTAATTTGTTTTTTTAATGAAGTATACTTTATTTAACAACGCATTTCTTATAAAAAAATTACAAAAACCTCTAAAATAAAAAGCAACTATACTTAAACGTTA
>NW_023458561.1:4231371-4232503 GCF_013731165.1 Rhagoletis pomonella | reverse complement strand
TTATTTAGTCTACAGAAAAATGTTTTCTTACAGGCAATTGAGATAAAAAGATTTAGATATTTAGGTATTTATGATACATTACAGAGTGAACTAATTATACATATTAACTTGTAAAAATAATAATGATATACAATTGCAATTTGGGTAGCTGGCGAGGCCTAGTCTCCAGTCTACTTTTGTGTGCGGCGGGCGGAAAGACCTAGTTTCCGCTCCGCGCCGTTTACAGGCCGTTGATCATGGTCGAAAAGGCTGAGCTTCCGATCCATGTTCCCGTAGTCATTACTTTGTATGTGAGGCCGGCGGAAAGTCCTAGTTTCCGCTCCGCGCTATAGACGAACTGTTGGGCGTGGTCGGAAAGGCCGAGTTTCCGATCCCTGCTCGTATTGTCCTACGCAGTCGCGAAAATATACGAAGCCGTTTCAATTGTACTAAGCAGTCATAGATATTGTGTAATTTTTTTGTTCACGGTTACGGATATTATTTTATTTAGTTCACTTGTTGAGCAAAGTTTTCTTTATTACAAAAAGCGATTCAGATGTGTCAAAGCAATCATAATGCTTGTTAAAATCTTGGCATAAACACCGAAAAGCATCATGTATTTCAAAGTTTGAATTACAAATACTCAAAACAATAGGTTTAAAATGTCTCGTGGGCTCACATTTTTTGCTGCACAAGATGCGCTCATACGTGCGCTCCAAGCCCTCATATAAGAGATTCTTGGATACCTCATCCTTCTCTTACGTCGGGGCATGGGCGCAGATCAGCGAGATGGTAAAGAATTTCGCTTTGATGCGGATTATGGCTAGACAGTACTCGGTGACGGAGTCTCTCTCCCACCACAAATCCAACACCGAATTTGGGCTCCTTTACATGGCATCTGTAGTATATATGTCGCAAGACCCCAGACATTGCTTGCCTTGCCCCGTCCAAAGCATTTCTTGGATGGCGGTGATGTCAGATTTCGTCCTTACGAGAACATCAACCAGACGCTGCATACTACAGTGAGCCTTTAATCCGAATAAGTCGGAGTGGCCCCACCAAAGGTCCCTCTGTTTCTGCCGTGAACCAACGCTCCACTCGGATTAGTTACCGCATCTCGCACATGGATTGCTCACGTTGCCCAGAGTGCGCG
>NW_023458561.1:4228304-4231271 GCF_013731165.1 Rhagoletis pomonella | reverse complement strand
CGCGCACTCTGGGCAACGTGAGCAATCCATGTGCGAGATGCGGTAACCAATCCGAGTGGAGCGTTGGGTCACGGCAGAAAGAGAGGGACCTTTGGTGGGACCACTCCGACTTATTCGGTTTAAAGGCTCACTGTAGTATGCAGCGTCTGGTTGATGTTCTCGTAAGGACGAAATCTGACATCACCGCCATCCAAGAAATGCTTTGGACGGGGCAAGGCAAGCAATGTCTGGGGTCTTGCGACATATATACTACAGATGCCATGTAAAGGAGCCCAAATTCGGTGTTGGATTTGTGGTGGGAGAGAGACTCCGTCACCGAGTACTGTCTAGCCATAATCCGCATCAAAGCGAAATACTTTACCATCTCGCTGATCTGCGCCCATGCCCCGACGTAAGAGAAGGATGAGGTATCCAAGAATCTCTTATATGAGGGCTTGGAGCGCACGTATGAGCGCTGCCCCCGCCACGATATCAAAATCGTGCTTGGCGACTTCAATGCCAGGGTGGCCAAGGAAGGGATCTTTGGAACCACCGTCGGAAAATTCAGCCTCCACGACGATACGTCCGACAACGGACTGAGGCTGACGAACTTCGCCGGGGCCCGAAACACGGTAGTATGCAGTACTCGGTTCAAGCATAAAAAAGATCCATCAAGCTACGGGGCTGTCTCCAGACCGAAAAACGAGAAATCAAATCGATCATGTTGTGATGGACGGAAGGCATGCTTCCAGCGTTTTGGACGTACGTACAATCCGAGGGCCAAACTTTGACTCGGACCACTATCTTGTTGCAGCCAAGATACGTACCCGCATCTGTGCAGCAAAAAATGTGCGCCCAAATAAGCAAGGAAAGCTGAACCTCGAAAAGCTGCAATCACAGCATATAACCAATGCATTCGCTACTCGACTCTCACACCTGCTCTCAGAGAGCACTCTTCAACAAACCGATATATGCGAGCAGTGGAACCACATCTCCCGTTCATTAAGTACCGCCGCTGAGGAAGTAGTCGGATTTCAGCGAGCCCGAAAGAACAACCGGAACGATGAGGAGTGTCAGGAGCTGCGGAGAAAACAGATGCCGACTACAGGGCCACGCTGCGATTGGGTACAACGCGCGCTATGCGGGACCGCTATAGGGATCTGAAGAGGGAAGCGAGACGTATTTGCCACAATAAGAAGAGAGAGGCCGAACCATGTACGTTAGTGCGAAGAGCTTGAAATGCTGGCCGACAGCAAGAATGCCCGAAAATTTTACCAGAGAGGCGACTTACGGAAGGTCTCAAGACCAGGGCGTACTCCTGTAAGAACAACAATGGCGACCTAGTTACCGATGTTCAGAACAAACTTAAATTATGGAGGGAACACTTTTCCACGCTACTGCATGGTAGAAGCACGGGAAAATGTGGAGAAGAAGAATCCGATCACCCAGTCGATGATGACGGAGTCGATGTTCCTCTGCCTGACTATGAAGAGGTACGAATAGCAAAGCTGCTGGAGCTGACAGCCTGCCTGAGCTATTTAAGTACGGTGGCGAGGAGTTGATAAGGTGTATGTATCAACTCTTGTGCAGAATATGGTCAGATGAACGCATGCCCGAGGACTGGAATTTAAGTGTGCCCGGAATCCGCGCACAAAGTGCTAAGCAGTTCTAATTTGTGTTATTCACACCGAAAAAAGTTTATTGAAGCCCAATTCTAATAAATTGACATGATTTAGTCATAAAGTGCGTTGATTGAAAAGTTTTATTTTGTCGGCCTTCGTGCATATTTGCCTGATTTGGTGCATTATTGTTGCTTTTGCGTGAGAGTGTAAGGGCCAATTTCAAATGAATATTTAAATAGCACTTAAGTTTAATTGTGGATTGTTGTTTAAATGACATTTAACTTTCGTTGGGTTTCAGATCAACTTTGTTTAAATATGCCAAACAATTGGCAGCACTGCTGCTTGTTCCTTGAAATTGTTGTTGCATTCGCTTGTTTCTTTACATTTTGTGCTGAACAGCTGATTGTTTTTGGTGGGATTTGGTGGGATTGATTAAACAACCTACCAATCAATCTTGGTTGTTTGGTACAAACACAGGGTTGGATATCTCATATTTAAACAGACAATAGCCGTCATCGATTCGCCAACAGTTAGCGAGCGGCGAAACGAACGAACTCAATGAGGTACAACCAAACTCGCTATCGTCTATCCGTGCTAGCTAACTTTGTTGTTGCTTTCAGATGCAAAATTCTTGTTTAGGCGACCGGAACTCAAAAAACATAGCGAGCGAGAAGTGGCGAATCGATGACGGCTAATATTGGCCATTTAAGTGCAGATTAAATGTGTGATCTGAAAATGAATAGTGGAAGTTAATCAACAATCTCTACTTAAATAGGCAATCTGAAATTGGGCCTAAGGAATATCGCATTTGTTTGTTCATTTTGCTTTCTTTCGCGCTTTACACACACCTTTGTTTATCATCGACAGTCGCTTTTTTGGTGACAGCCCAATAAACATTGGGCTTGGTTAACAATTCGAAAATGATTGGAAAACTAATATTTTTTTCAAGTCTCACCTTCGATAATGAATTTGGAAATAGGTTACTATTCGATTCGAGAACGAGGCCATTCTCCAGCAAAACGGAACCTTCGTTATCCAATGAATTTTAATGAGAGAGAGTGATTGTCTTATATTTCCCTTTGAGAATGAGCTGGATTTCGAATTAATAACGAAGGTAAAATACGTTGGATAACGAAGGTTCCGTTTTGCTGGAGAACGGACTAGTTCTCGAATCGAATACTAACCTATTTCCACATTCATTATCGAAGGTGAGACTAGAAAAAAGAGATTCGTTTTCCAATCATTTACGAATTGTTAACTAAGCCTAATAAATATTGGTTATACATTTTTGTTATTGATAAAAGGAAAGTATATTTGATTAACGTTTAAGTATAGTTGCTTTTTATTTTAGAGGTTTTTGTAATTT
>NW_023458561.1:4209229-4228204 GCF_013731165.1 Rhagoletis pomonella | reverse complement strand
TAACGTTTAAGTATAGTTGCTTTTTATTTTAGAGGTTTTTGTAATTTGTTTATAAGAAATGCGTTGTTAAATAAAGTATACTTCATTAAAAAACAAATTAATTAAATTATGAGATCATCTTCAGGATGTTATTTAGGTACATAAAAGACAAATACTTATTCTAACTATTAGCTAAAATCAGTACGATTCTCATAATCTTCATTCAAAGGCAAGTCTTCCGAAGCTGGCAGAGTAGTCGCATTTGGAATATCTGAATGCGTAATCCCAACATTCATTTGTTGTTGTTGAGGTTGCATTAGCATGCTTATAATTTCACTGCATTCACGTCTAATTTTTTTTTTTTTGAAATTTTCATTTTATATAAAATATATTATTATCTAAATTGCTAGTTACCAATTTTTGTTTTCCCGAAAACAAACGCGCGACCCGCTTTAGTTGAAAAAATTAAACTTTATAATAAACATAAAATTCCCAAAAGCATTAAAATACGCAACTTTCTCTGTTGTTACTATGGTTCTCATTTTATTTTCGAACCAATTTCGAGTGTATTTCCAATACGTTGGAAAACTAAGGTTGGTTATGAGTTCGTTCTCAGTTCGATATTCATATTGGATATTGAAGGTCTTTTTCGAACTTTCGCCACAATGTTTATTGGGAGCTGATTTTGCTAATGTAGTTTACAATACACTGGCATGTACATTGGCACTACATTCTCAATGTAGTTTAAAACACACTGTTTAAAAAACTAAATTTGATTTATTTAAGGAAATTTTTGTGAATTTTACTGAAAAGACTTTAAATACACTCTAAATTTTTTTTGGTTGTTTGCGCATATTAAGAAAGGTAACCATTTTCCTCTTTTAATGTGTGCAAATTTGCACACCGTGTAATAAAATTAAACCCTGCCTGTTTACTTTAACATACCAAATTTGTCGCAGAGCGCAAAATAACACATAAAATGTTTAAAATAGAGTAAATATAAGCTCCTAATGTTTATTATTTGTAGGAAATGTATTTTTAGTTTCAAAATTTTTGCAACTTTAAACATTTCATGTGTATATTTATGTGTATATTTTAAAGATCTCAAGTTCAAAATCGAATCCTGAACATCTTATACGTATGTATATTTATACAGATTCCTGTTGAAAAAATAGATATTTTTCAGTAGTAGTTTTACACACACTTTTCATAGTGTACAGGTACAAATGTAACATATTAATTACTATTTTTTATACTTACTTTGCAAAATACTTATTTATAAAATATGTAATTTATAAATGGAAATTACAAATGTTTGATTTTGTGAAATATAAAAATATATATACACGTATTCCAAGTTCTTAGGATGGGTTAAATTATGTCTTTTTCTTCAAAATGTTTGGTTTTCTTACAAATTATGAGATGGATACGTAAAAACAGAAAATTGGATACATTTGGATACATTTTTGGCTTGGTCGGTGATACATTTTCTTGGGACGGCGCGGCAACACTGGTTGTGATTTTCAGATTCAAGAAATTTAAATTAATGAGTGCCGCTTAAAAATTGAAGAGAAAGTGGTCAAATTTAATATAAACAAAATAAAAAAATAAATAAAAATTTAATAGAATGCAATCTCTAAAAGAACAGAAAAAACGAAAAAATATAAAAAAAAATCTAATAATCAGAATTTTTTTAAATAAAAAACTTATTGTCGCAGATGTGTCCAAAATGGAACCATTGCAGAACTAGCTCAAAAGTTCTGCAGAGGGGGGCAATTTCCACTTCGTAGGACATCGATAGGATAGATCGGTAGGATAGATCGAGAACCAGTACCGCCTCTTAAAGGGCTAGTTCTGCGCTACTCTTGAACTAGCGCGATTTATTGCAGGGTACATCAATGGTGGCCATTTCGTAGGCAGCGTGCCAAATTTTTCTCTTCTGCTTTCATACATACACGAGAAAAACTGCGCTGCTTTCACACATACATGAGCATACTCTATGAATCAGTGATGCCGACGCAAGAATGATAGAATACAAGATTGCGCCGATCGAAGAGGATTTTTGAGAATAACTTGTGTGTGACGTCACACTGGTGCAATTGCGAGAGAGAAATGCCAAAACGTGAGCAAGAATGGAAGAAGAAGAAAATATGTTGCAAGGAAAACGTAAACAAGTTGCACCAGTGTGACGTCATGCAAACAGCGATTCTGTCAAATTCGTTAAGAAAGGAATAGCGGTCCGAGATCGGCGCAACCTTTGTATTCTCTCAATCGTGATGCCGACGATATGGTTTTGCTGAGGTCGTGCTCAATCGATGCGAAGCTTTCAAGTAATCAAGTCGCTACAAGACACGGTAAAAGTGTTCAATATGGATTCGAATGTAGATTTTTTACAGACTAGTAATGGGAAAGGAGGGCACAAATTTTGCTGTGTCATGAAGAAATCGCACGGGCGACAAACTTTTTTGTTGAGCGCCATTATAACGCCATTTCCCCTTATTCCCAAATATTGAATTAATAAATTATTACGTACATATGCACATAAATATAAAGATGAATTTAAAGTAATGCTAAACAATCCCTTTTCTTTTAATTCAAAATAAATGATTAATATAAATTAATTCAACTATTTGCTTCAATTTTAATTTAAATTATAATAAAAGCTCTAAGCAAGCAATGAAAGTGAATTAAACTATATTAAAAGGTTAATTCTTTAATATAATCTCCACCTTTCACACTATTCACACAATAAAAAAAACCCTTTTTCTTATAATTTTCAACTCGAAATCCTCTGGCCAACCCTGATGTACATACATACGAGCTTCAATTAATTTCATTTAAAGATATGGCGTGTCTTCCATTTCCGCTGTAGCGTACGTTGTGCATAGGATGACATCTACCTCTCGAAACAACAAGGCTGATGTCTAGACTTTATAGGAACTTTGTAAAGCAAAGCTTTTATAGTTGTCTGGACACAAAACATTGAAAGTTTCTGGATACACAACATTGAAAGTTTCTGGATAAACAACATTGAAGGTTTCTGGACACACAACTTTGCAACTTGATAAAAGCGTTGTAATAAATAATATAAAGAAAACTTTTTAATATACAGCACTTTTATAAATGGACTAAAAAGTAGAAAACAATAATTCTCAGTCCCATAGAATTTGTTTTGATAACTTTTGATTTTGAAATTTTAGCAAAAGTCATTATAAACAATTTATGAGTTTGAAAATGAAAAGCGTGGGGCGCATGTAATAGACCAGAATTGATATAAAGGGTAATATATGTGGTGCCGAACAAAACCACACAGGGCGCGAATAACTTACGCCGGCGAAACTGATACGGCAATGTCCGAAATAGAATTAATAATTACAACGTTACCGTGAATTTAAAGGCGGACGAACAATGCATTAAACTTACTGATAATTACAAAGCGTAAAGCGTACCTTTTCATGCATTCAAATTTGTACATAAAGTGGACTGTATAAAAGGATTAACTGTTGGTACATACCAATATGTTTGCGTATGTACATTAGGGCGGGTCGAAAAACTAATTTTTCTCAAATCCCTTGGTAATAGTGAAAATATTGTTACGATTATCCTCGAAACCTTGAGGGATTTCCCAATTATCCTCCGGCTCGTGTCGCTGGATTGTTAAATAAATGCTAACGATGACCAAATTGTAGTACAATTAACTTTGTTGTACAACAAACCATTTACAATACTTGCTAATACAGTAAAAACACTTTACAATACTGTTAAGCAATAACTACGCTTTACTAAACTTGTTAACACAATTAAACTTATAGCTTGCTTATTCGCAACTCACTTCTCTGCTCACTTTACTTGTAGCTTGCTGACTTGTAACTAACTAACTTCGCTGTGGCGGCGCCATTATATACCTGGGCTCGCACTTATGGCAACTCTAGAAGGTTCTGAACTTTATCGCTCATTCTCTTTCTCTCGCTGTTCGCAGTGTTTCTCTTTGTGGAACATTCTACGTCATTCCTCGAACATTCTGCCTATTTCTCGTTGTTCGCTTTGTGTTGCCGCAGTATTCGCCACTCTGCCCTCCACCTAAGTCTGATCGTCCCGATTAGACACACTTGCTGTGCCAAACGATGCAAGCCTTTCCAAGTGAACCACCTTCATCTTGTTTCTTGGTCTCCCAACGGTCTGTATTCGATACACTTCGTCATTCAGCCGTTTGACGATCTTATACGAACCTTCCCAGTTGCATTGTAGTTTTGGGGACAAACCTTTCTTCCATTGTGGATTGTACAGCAACACTATGTCTCCCTCTTGGAAACCCTCGGAGTTCATTGCCTTGTCATACCTGGCCTTCATCTTGTCACTCATAATTTGAGTTCGCTGTCTCACAAGAGCATGTATCTCACTCAGCTCCTCTTCCAGGATATTGGACGTATCTTTCCCAATCCTCCTCGCATCGCCAGTTACTTCCAGGGTTCGGTTGAACCGTTCCACCATGCCATCTGATTGCGGATGAAGAGCCGTTGTTCGAGTTTTCCGTGTACCCAGTATCTGGCACATCTCTTGGAACACCGCCGATTCAAAATTTCTTCCCTGGTCAGAGTGCAGCTCTATAGGTACGCCGTATCTCGCAACCCAATTGTAGGTGAATACCTCCGCTACTGTTTTAGCTTCCTGGTTTGGAATCGGGTATACCTACGGCCTTTGCTAAAGTAGTCCATAACCACAAGGACGTATTTGTTTCCCTGTGTGCTCATAGGAAATGGACCGGCTACATCCATGGCAATCCGCTCGAAAGGTGCACCTGAGTTATATTGCTTCATCTGGCCATGACTTCTGGATTTCGGCCCTTTAGCTGCAATACACTCCGCGCAGTTAGCAATCCACTCTGCGACGGATTGCAGACAACCAACCCAATAGAACCTCTGCTTAACCTTCTCCAGGGTCTTCGTGATTCCCAGGTGCCCTCCACTAGGACCACCTCCATTCCATGCATCCAAAGGTCCAGATCCGGATCTTCCTGCTGACACTTTCGTAGCTGTTCTTTCTTACACTCTTCCGCTAGTGTTATTGTCGTTAGACGGAAATCTATAATGTCCTCTTTGCCCTCAGCTTTTGAGCAATATTTATATTCCAGGCTACATGGTCTGCGGGATATGGCATCAGCATTACCGTGGACACTTCCCATGCGGTGTTCAATAGCGAAGTCATAACTTTGCAGTCTCTCAATCCACCGACCTATCTGTCCGTCTGGATTCTTAAACTGTAGTAGCCACCTCAGTGCTGCATGGTCCATGGAAATGTTTGACGCACTCCACTAACGCTAGTAGTTCTCTCCGAGTTACGCAGTAGTTCCTATATGGTTTTCCAATCGACCGGCTATAGTAGGCAATTCCCATCAATGCCCATCAATTACCTGCGACAGTACGCCTCCTATGGCATAACCACTAGCATCCGTATCTAAAATAAACGTTGCACCTGGAACGGGATACGCTAGCATATCCCTCCTGCTCCTTGTTCCACTCGAAGCCTCTATTTTTTCCTAGTGAGCTCATGGAGGTTATTAGCAACGCTGGCGAAATTCGGAACAAATCAACGGTAGTACGTGCATAGCCCAAGAAAACTTCGTAGTTCGTGCAGGTTCCTAGGTCTTGGCCTTCGCAGTACAGACGCCCTCCGTTGTCGCCTTGTGCCCTAAGTAGTTCACCTGCTTTTTGAACAGTGAGCACTTTTTAGGACTTAGCTTCAGACCAGCGCCAGCTATCCTCTGGAAAACTTCTTCCAAATTGCTCAGGTGTTCCTCAAAGCTTCTACCCAATACGAACATGTTTTCCAATGCAGTCCTTTGAGCACATGGTCCACTTCTGACACCAATTGTTACGATTACCCTCGAAACCTTGAGGGATTTCCCAAATATTCTACGGCTCATATCGCTGGATTGTTAAATAAATGCTAACGATGACCAAATTGTAGTACAATTAACTTTATTGTACAACAAACAATTTACAATACTTGCTAATACAGTAAGAACACTTTACAATACTTGTTAAGTAATAACAACGCCTTACTAAACTTGTTAACACAATTAAACTTATAGCTTGCTTATTCACAACTCACTTCTCTGCTCACTTTACTTGTAGCTTGCTGACTTGTAACTAACTAACTTCGCTGTGGCGGCGCCTGCGCTCGCACTTATGGCAACTCTAGAACGTTCTGAAGTTTATCGCTCATTCTCTTTCTCTCGCTGTTCGCAGTGTTCATCCAACTTGATGTTTCTCTTTGTGGAACATTCTACGTCATTCCTCGAACATTCTGCCTATTTCTCGTTGTTCGCTTTGTGTTGCCGCAGTATTCGCCACAATATATTGTATCATGAAGTCAACAACAAGCCTGCAAAATATTAGTCTTTTATTTTAAGAGAGCCCGCGCACACTAGTCGAATAATACCAATTCTTGTTAAAAATTCTGGGTTCAGCAAAAAGGTTTGGTGCATATTATTAGATATTGAATCCGTTAACGCAGAAGATAAAGTCAAATATAATTTATCTCAGCTCTTTAGCTTATCGTTAATCTCAAAGTTGTCTGGTTTCAATAAAATTTTAATTGTTCTCTTGATAATTGCACTGGCCTATAGTCAAAAGACGTAAAGAACAGCATTAATATTGCTGAGGTGCATTTAGGTCGCTGGTTCCAAGTATTCTAATCTTTTTTTAATATTAGCTATAGTTTGTGAATTTTTGCAAATTTAGGAACAATCTCGGTAGCTCTATCATCGTGGAAAAATTTTGTTTATGCAAATGAGTATGGAAACACTGAACAGGCACAACTTCTAGAAACATCAATTACATGCATACAATATAAAAATTGCAAATATAGGAAAATGAAAAAAAAAATTTTGTTCAACATTTTTTTTATTTTAAAATAATTTGTTTATAATCTGAACGATTTTCATCAGATTATTATCATAAATCAGTAAAAACAAGTCTCGCCTTCAATTTGGTAATTATTACGTACCGATTGAGTAACATTTACCAAGGTTATATCGAAAAACTTAAGTGGATCTCCAGATTTTTTTAATTGCTCTTCAGTTGCATAAAGAACCTCTAAATGAAGGAACCGGATTACAGAAAAGTGTGCCAGGGAGTGACTTTTTGCAAAGCAATATCGTCCAATTTGAGATTACCCAAAAGGATTTTCCAGAATATGTTAAAGACTATTGCATTTACCTAAAGTCACTTTTTCACATAATGGAATTAACTAAAATATTTATGTATATCTAAACACTTGCTTTCATATAACGAAAAATGTGCTTCTTCGGTGACTAAGGAAACCATTCCGCACCAATTTTCAAGACTGCATAAATAGACTTAAAATGGGCGTTTCTCACTCTAATTGTATTATGTTAATGTACTTATATAAATACTTATATGCTTGAAACTACTATTAACTTTCAAAAGATTCGTAATCTTTGCCAATACATGTTTGACTTCATTCACCGCGATCTTGAAAACTGACCAAATCGGCGTGACCAAGTCCATGGTCATTTTAATATTATATAAACATCCGAGAGCATTAAAACGTTTGGGGGATAGATCCCCATTTGTCAGTGAAATGAAACTTTTTATTTTTGAATTAATAACACAATACTATTTTACCCTTCCGATTTATAATTTTTTTATTTCAGACTGATGACAAATTATCTTTTAATGAGTATATAAAATTATCGGTTGGTGAATTATGTATTTGAATATTTGCGAAATACACTAGGCCATTTTGCTTAGTTCGCCACAGTGTTGGGAAATAAAATTGTTCCTTCAGTACGAAATCTTTACAAAAACTGTACTTTTCGACTGTAAATTGTATCAACTTTTTAATGTGCTCATATGCATGCATGCATACATACATTCCCTTCAAGACCAATGATTTGATGGTATTCACGGGAAAGTTTATGTAGGTACACTTACATATTTTACACTTTTAACATAAATGTCAAGGCAGATATTTTAAGATACACTTCTTAACAAACAAATTTTTTTTAAGTTATTATGTATGGATAAAAGAGACATCGTCTTTGAATTCAGTACTAAAACTTGACATTTCAAGTGCTTATCAAAACTTTATACATGTTAACTAGATTCGCCATTTATCTTAAAATTATATAATTTTAATTATTTGTTTATAAAAATGCAGTTTACACTTTAACAAAGCCCGTATAAATCCAAAGTTTAATCTTTGCGCAACATTAAAAAAATCAACAAACTTCCGTTAAGCTTTTTAATTAGATTTCCTAGAAATACATATTTTGAGTATGCAGATTTGTAGCCCGATCAATTCAAATAAAGCGCAAGTTTAAAATACATAGCTGCGACTTATCGTTAATTTTTAATATTTTTTTTTTTTGATGAAGGCGTTGCTCATTTTCTTCATTAAAAAAATCGTCGAACATACTTAGATAATATGGAAGAAAATTACCGACATCGTCAAAAATATGCCATACATCAACTGTAAATCACAGCTACTTTAAATTTGCACTTTATTAGACTAAAATTGAATGAGCTAAAAAACTGCAAAATATTTAGGATAAAATTGAAATAGAAAGTTGGAAATTTTTACGAAAGTTTGTCGATTTTTTTTTTAATGTTGTTCAAGGATTAAACTTATTTTCATTTAGTGTTTGTTAAGGAATAAACTATATTCTTATGAACAAATAATTCAAATTAAAATATAATAAAATAAATAGTCAAATCTAGTCAATATGTGAGTGTCGTAAAGTTATGAAGTGCTGTTTGTATATGAAGCTGATTTCGACATGTTGTTTTAATAAAATTTAGTATCGAAAATATTCTTTCAAAACTTGCTTAGGAATGTGATATAATGGTTCGTTCAAAACCTTTTTTCAAAACTTATAAAGGCAAAAACGAGAAGGCGAAGACAAAAAGAGAATAAAAAAATTTCCCGCACTGAATTTTCAGATTTTTAAAACGGCATAGTAATTTAATTTTTTTAATTTAAATAAAGCATGAAGACCCCATGGAATAAACGAGTAGATAAAAAATATATAACGGTAAAACTGGCACATACACAAATATATGAAAGAATGCACTCAGGCGACGCCTCTAGCCATTGTTGTGTCACAGATTTAAGTTATCAATGGTATTTATTACGAACTGATCGAGTAATATTTACCAAAGTTATATCGAAAAACTGAGGTTAATCTCCAGTTTTTTTTCTACAAAAATGTCTCTTCAAAATAATCAGATTACAGAAAAGTGTGCCAGGAAGTGACTTTTTTGTTCAAGCTGAATGCGAAGCAATATCGTCCAATTGGAGAGTCCTCAAAAAGATTTCCCAGGATATGTTAAAGACCATTGCATTAACCTACAGCCACCTTTTCACATAATGCACGTCCCCTACTTTCATGTAACGGCAAACTCAGAAGCCGCGAAAAATGTGCTTCTTCGGTGACTAATAAAACCCTTCCGCTCCAATTTTCAAGACTGCAAAAATGGACTTAAAAGGGGCGTTTCTTACCCTAATTGTATTTTGTTAATGTATGTAAATACGAATGTGCTTGAAACTACTATTAACTTATAAAACGATTCCTAATCTTGGACTATAAATGTTTGACTTCATTCACCACGATTTTGAAAACTGACCAAATGGCGTGACCAAATCCTTTCATTATTATATAAACATCCGAAAACATCAAAAACGTTTGATGTAAATCTCGTCTCACTTTTTATATTTGTCACTTGGTTTCTGAAGTAGTGAAGAATTGAATATAAGTTGTATCTTAAAAAATGAAAAACTTGTAGTCTTATTAAAAAATTATATATGAACGGGAGATACTAAATTTAATAACCTTTAATTTGATATATCGCCCTGTTTATGACAATTAACGCATTCCGTAGATATTACGAGTCAAACTTTCATTTTCGAAATTCCTACACTTTGAATCAATTGCGCGGACTAAAGATAAGTTTTAAATTAATCTTTCGTGGCTAATAACAATTGGCATAGAGTTAAGACAACATTATATTACTATTACAATTCCGTCAAATGCCTTTTATTTTCCCCTGTATAAAATCGACCCAGCCTACTCTACATGCCACCGCTTCCAAAAGACTTGGACCATTGCTTGTAGGTGACGCCGATGTTTAAGGCGGTTTACATTTATATCCAAGATGGAAGGTTCTGGAACCGACGAATATGGCGACCCAATCAAAAAGTGGGCGGGTGTTAGCATCCGACTCGGTGTCTGAAGGTGCGCATAAGGACCGACAATTCATGATAGCCTCAATTTGGGCGAGAACGGTACAATATTCTTCAAAAGTTAATACGTTGTTCGACGAAGATGCAACTTTATAGATCGTATGCCCGACTACCAGAGACCTCCAAAGAGGGGCGCGGATGGCGGAATGAAATGCCACGGAACTCCTTCAGCAGCCAGAGCATCGGACACTTCACGAGAGTGCGCTTCAGATACAGCGAATTTTTGAAGTTCGTTTAAAAGCGCAGTTAGTCAACGACGCAGCGTAAACGTAGGTTGACGCACGTATCAGCATATAAAATTTACTGTTGATAGAGAGAGAGAGAAGCAACGGCAACGCCACCGCCATGCGGTGGTGAGTTTTCGTTAACACGCGAATCTCATAAGGGAGATCGTGTCTGCGTCAACCTACGTCTACGTTACGTCGTTGACTGTTTGAGCTTTAACACTCGATAGGCTCCATGAAATGTTGTACCATTGTCAGAATATAAGTCGGTTGGCATTCCTTGACGCACGACAAAGCGACGAAATACTGCTAGGAATGCATCTGTCGTAAGATCGCTTACGAGCTCAATGTGTATGGCCTTTGTTGACATGCAAATGAATAGATCGAACCATGCCTTTCCAGTCTTCGCGTTGCGCATTCGGGACAGTTTGATTTGCTTTACTGAGTCTGGCAAGAAAGTATTCTTGATACGCCCTCCAAAGCGAAGAACACCGACTTCATCCAAAAATGGAGTGGAACGAAGTAGTCTAGATTTCGCCTTCAACGGTTGGCCCCTTTTTAGCCGGCATGCTTCTTCTCTGAATGTGTTCACTTGACAGTAGCGAACAATGGCATTTGTGGCCAATTTGAGGTCGCTTCACTTCGGCGACACCTTCGAATAAAGCGCTGACAGTATGCTAGAACACGTGGCAAACGTATCCATGTCGAAGATTTTGTTACAAGTTTATCCAAAGCGGGTTGGTCATCTTTCGCACAAAGAACTATGTCTAAATGAGGTTTTCGTTGTTCGGAAATGGCATGTGAGTCATTTGATGAGTAGTGTTGCCGAAGGTTGGCCATTGGCTTCGAGGCGAAGATAACCACTACGGTACATGCCACCAAAGCGAGTGACGAGCTAATTTAGTTGGAAGCACACCACGGGATGCACAGTCAGCGGGATTGTCAGCTGATCGTACATGGTGCCAATGCTGGCGAGGGCAAACACCGAATATGTCTGCAGTACGGTTACACACGAACGGCGTCCATCTACGAGGGGGCGATGAAAGCCACAGCAGCACGATTTCAGAATCGCTCCAATAATAAATATTCGCAATTTTCAACGTGAGAGAGGTAGTAAATGATGTTACCAATTTGTTGAGCAAATGAGCGCCGCTTAATTCCAAGAGCGGAATTGATAGGGGCTTAGACGGGGAAACCCTGGATTTTGCGGCAATTAAATTTACAACGAAGGAATCGTCACTTAGCTTGGATCTACTATAAACTGCAGCTGCGTATGCCGAGGATGAGGCATCTGCAAAGCCGTGGATTTCGATGAAGACGCTGGCAGGAGCTATTTGACATGGAATCCTGACATAGGAGAGATAATACAACTCGGAGAGTATTTTCTTCCAGTGATCACTCAAAGTGGGCGGCAGCTTAGTATCCAGTCGACACCTTGACACCAAGTTTCTTGTCAAAGTATTTTAAAGAGCACAACACTCGGTGACACCAGACAAAGAGGATCAAAGATTTTGTCTGTTGTCGATAACACACTGCGCTTCGTTGGCTCGCTGCATGAGTCAGGCAATTCAATTAATATCTGAAACTCGCCCGTGTCAGGGCTCCACTGTATTCCAAGCAATTTAACACATAAAATGTTGGATTCGGAAGCGATATCGATTGGGCTATGCTCACACAGCTCTCTTGGTAACACAACAACAACGGTTTGCAATTCGAATACCATTCATCATACGTATCATTCAATATTACACGCGCTGCGAATGGGTAGGTTACCTTATGGTCTTCTGCCAGTTGCTTTAGAACGCGTACAGCAAAAAAAAAGGTGACGGAGCAAGCCCGTCGGTTACCATGAGTAGTCGGTAATGCTCCACTGGTGAACACGCATCCTCCTGCTAAAAGATTCGTTGGAATTTAGTATCAGAATCTGATACCATAATGCCGCGAAACATTTTTCTATGCCAGCTGAGAAAACGTAACGATGCTGAGGAAAACGAATACACACCCCAAACAAATCACGCTGAATGGGTGGGTCAATATGCAAACGCTCGTTAAGTGAGTAGCCACTAGAATCTTTGCAGGATCCATCAATTACGCCTCGGCATTTCGTGGTTGAGCTGTATGGTTTAAGAACTGCGTGATGAGCAAGATCAAAAACACTCCGATGGATGGCAGTCAACTTCCTGCGGCGCAATGTGGGCCATATGGCCAAGCGACAAATACTCACGCATAAAATTTATGTATTGTCTCTTCAGCAATGAGTCACGGTTGAAACGGTGTTCCATGTAATCTGGTGACAGCTTGCGAAAGAGTTGATGAAATTACCGGTGCCCTTTCCTTAAAGGGACACTTGACTACGCAAGTACCGTCAGTACGACGCGTGTGAGTACGAACAAATTGGGCCTCTACTGGATCTGCCATATTAATCGTTTCTGGTTTGACATCCTCGACTTCCATAAATGACCGAAACAGCGCATCAGTGTTAACGGTTGCATGATGAGTTGCAGCAGCTAAGTTAGCTTCGCTTTCGGTAAAATGCGGTCCAGCTACCACTTAACCAAACACGCTATTCAGCAAAATTTACATGTTAGGCCCGAACTGTTTTTGCTCGCCAGTGTAGATGCTCCACAATCGATCGGAGCCAATCAATACATCAGTTGCAGGCTGATAAACCAGAAACTGATATACGACCGTTTGTATGTGATATACCGACACGTTGTACAAAGGCTTCTGACACAAATGATATGGTTCATCCTGAGTCCAGCAATATTCGATAGCTCACCCTATTTCCCCATTTTTCATCGACTGCCGTTGGGAGAAATGTTTGAGACATAGCAGCAGTAACGGAGGTTAAAGTGCTGACCGCTGCTTGCTTTAGTGTTGACGTGTGCATACGCTGCGTAGCGACAACAGGTACTCGCTCATCTTGATCCCAATTATTTTGTGCCGATGAAGGAAAACAAGTAGAAGAGGGCGTGAGGGCGGGCCGTATGCAGGAGTGTATGGTGGCGTGAGCTATATTTTTTACAGCTATGCTTCGATTAACAAATGTCACGGAATGCGTAGGGGCAAGGCTGTTAAAACATAGCTTTTGTTTTTGTACAGCTGCCCGACGGTGATAACTGTTTGAATTGAGCGCATTGCCAAAGCGTGTGGTGGTCCGCGCAAACGACACATTGTTTGTCCTTCCTGTCATCGAGGGCTGAGGGGGGAAGTAAACACGCTTCAAATGTGTCACAGCTATGAGAAAGAAACTCGATAAACCCGGACATACATTTTCATATGCAAAGTGCTGTGCGTAAACAAAACGCAAAAGTAGCTGATTATTGCTTTCGTGTTTGTGCGCTTGGGCGACGTTATAAGTTTAGCGAAACAGCAATGGTTAAATACGCGAGAGAAGGACTGCGCAATCGTGAATTACAAATGGCAATTGCCGCACAACGAATAAATACAATGAGAGAATTAAGGGAAGCATTAAAAGAGTATGAAAATAATGTGCCGATGAATTCGATGCGAAATGCAACGAATTTCGAAGTAAAAGAACAAGAAAATAAGAATGTAAACAAAAGGGACAATTCTAATAAGAAAACTGAAACGAAAATTACTAAAACTGTGAAGTGCTACAATTGTGATGATTTGGGGTATATAGCCATAAATTGTCAAAAGCCACGATTGAGAGAAATAGAGGCTGCTCCCATCACGGTACCGCTATTCCTCTCAGTGAATTTGACAGAATCGTTGTTTGTATGACGTCACATTTGTGCAAATTGTTTACGTTTTCCTTGCAACATTTTTTCTTCTTCTTCCATTCTTGCTCACATTTGGCATTTCTCTCTCGCAATTGCACCAGTGTGACGTCACACAAAAGTTATTCTCAAAAATCCTCTCTGATGGGCGCATTCTTGTATTCTATCATGTGACAAATGCAGCAAAGTTCATGCAAAGGGTGATTCACAATGTAAGCCTGTAGTGAAAGTACGAAATGCGTTTTGTGTAAATGATGAACATTTTATAGTCGACGCGTTAATAAATGGACAAATGATTAAAGCGTTCATTGACGCAGATGCACAGTGTAGCATGATGCGAAAATCTTTTTGTGACAAGATTGGTAGTAAATGCGAAGAGTGTGCTATACAAATCACTGGACTATGTGGTGGTGTTCGACATGCAACAGAGTTAGTGAGAACAAATTTAGTAGTCGATGGCGTTAATATACCCGTTACTATGTATTTAGTTGATGACGAATTGTTGCCTAATGATATCTTATTAGGGCAAGATAATTTTGAGAACAGTTATTTCCGGTTAACTATTAAAAAGGTAAATATAAAAATAGAAAACGAACAAGAAATTGAGAATAAAGAAATAAATCGTTACATTAGTGAAGATGAAATAATGTGCGAAATAAATGACTACTCCTTAAAATCAGACCTAATGAAAATTATCAATCAAAATCAAATTATTGTAATGTGTTTGCAAATAATTTAAATGAACTTTGAAAGACAGATTTGGTAAAAATGAAAATTGAATTAAAATCAAACAAAATTGTTACTCAGTCTCCGTAACGTGAGCCAGAACAAAAAAAAAAAACAAATTGTCGCAAAAATGGTGAATACTTTATTGCGAAACGATATAATATAGGCTGCGTTTCTTTATACATTCCGGATAATCCCATTTCACAGCCGGAATAAACAGAATGCTTTTGAGATATACGTCAACATATCATCAGGAACGTTCTTAAGAATAAATAAACAAAAAAGTCTATTCCAAACGATCAGAATGAATAAAGAAATTCAGCCATAAAGTTCTGAGTCAGAATATGCGAGTCCGGTTGTGCTCGTTAAGAAAAAAAAATGGCAGTGACAGATTATGCATAGACTATCGACGATTGAACCAGCTAAAAACGAAAGAAATATTTCCACTTCCAAACATTGAAGAGTGTCTCCAGGAAGCGGCGCGGTATAAATATTTCACAACGCTCGATTTGAATAGTGGGTATTATCAAATCGAAATTGAACCAGAAAGCCGTAAGTACACTGGTTTTATTACTACCGACGGTTTAAACGAATTTAAGAGAATGCCTTTTGGGCTTAAAAATGCGCCAATAGTATTCCAACGACTAATGTTCGAAATTCAAGAGCGTGCAACGAAAGAGAATGTGACTCACTACATGGACGATATACTAATTTGTAGCAATAGGTAAGAAGAAATGTTTCAAAAACTTAAGACAGTCTTGAACATTTTGAAAGAAGCTAATTTGACTTTGAACATTTCGAAATGCGAGTTTTTAAAAACAACAATTAATTCTTAATTCTTGGGCATCGTATATCACCGAGTGGATTGACTCCACGTCTAGCAAAAACGACAGCAATATAAAATTATGAACGGCCAACGAGTGTTACTGAAATCCGAAGATTTTTAGGATTAAGCGGGTATTTTCGTAAATTTATACCAGGGTACGCTCTTATATCTGAACCCCTTCGAAAATTATTGCGTAAAGACGAGGTCTTCATTTGGAGTTCTGAACTACTGGTTGCGTATAGAGTAGATGCGAATCACGAAATTCATACTCACGCTAGTTTGCAGGGTTAGCAGGTGTGCTATTGCAGAGCGAGGGTGATGAGTTAAAGCCAGTTGCGTATTATAGTAGATCGACGAGCGACACTGAGCGAAACTTTCACAGCAACGAACTTCAGACTTTAGCTGTAGTCGAAACGTAAGAGCGATTAGGTAAACAGTGAAGGTGGTAACTGACTGTAGCGCGGTTAAAACTGCTATGGGTAAGCGAGAACTTATTCCAAGAATTGCTCGATGGTGGTTAAGAGTGTCCGAACGAAAGTGCTATAGAAACTGATGTTGCAACATTACGAGTAGACAAAGTGGCGATAACGCATGACGACTGGTTGTTTAGTATGCAGATGCAAGATGAAAATCTAAAGCAAATCATCGAGAAAGTCAAAAACAAAGGCAAGCAGGCTTCGAAAGAATTTTATGTTGAGCAGGGTAGATTGTTCAGAATCGAAAATGCCAACAAGTTATGGGTAGTTCCAAAAACGCTAAGACTCAAAATGGCTGAAGAATGTCACGATAAAAATGGTCACTTAGGTTTCGAAAAGACCATTAGCAAAATGAAGGCTTACATATGGTTCCCGCGAATGCGAAATTTTGTTAAGTCATATCTGAAGACGAACATATATGGATTTTAGTAGACGCCTTTACGAAGTATACAATCATCAAAGTACAGAGTACAGCAACAACTGGTAGCGACTTTGTGTGAAGTTACAAGTTATTTTGGTGTGCCTGAACGTATCATCGCTGACAGAGGTACAGCCAAGGCGTATTTAACAGGTGATAGCAGCACCCTTTTCGCCTCACGGCTTCATATGTCAAATGGCTGCTGTTGATTGGTTGGAGCAGTTGATTGTCTATTGTTTTTTGTTCTCTTTCACATCATTCCTATGAAATTTCTGACAGTTCTCGCCGCAAAAGCAAAAACAAAATACATGTATATTTTGTTGTTGGCGTACCGATACCACCTTATTGAATACGCCTTGGGTACAGCCTTTACATCGAAAGAGTTTAAAAACTATTGCGCTAACAACGACATGAAACATGTACTGAATGCGGTACGTACTCCACGAGCGAATGGTCACTCTGAGCGGGCTAATCGTACACTTTTGTCAATGTTACTTCCAACAACAACTGCGGACAAAAGATGGGACGATAATTTAGTTAATATCGGTGGTCAATGAACACAATGAATAACAAAACCACCGAGAGAAGTCCATATGGGCTATTATTTAGTTTCTCACCGAGAGATATACTCCAGAATAAAGTTTTGTTGGCATTCACGAAAATCATCTAACAACTGAAAAAGACATGCAGAAGCTACGTATACAAGCAGCCAAAAAGTAAACCAGCAAAAACAACAAGCTAAGCAGCGATACGACAAACATTATGTAAAACCTACAGAATTCAAATCTGATGACTTGGTGCTAGTCGAAAATGAACCCTCTAGCACTGGTACGTCGAGAAAGTTGGAACCTCGTTTCAAAGGTCCTTTCATAATTAAGCAAGTCCTTTGTAAAGACCGTTATCTTATTGAATACTTGCCAAACACCGAACGAATGTCACGTCATTATACTTCAGTCTACGCGTCTAATAAGTTATGGTGTCAACTTCCCCCGAATTTCGAAAACGACGATAGCGATTCTGACGATGAAAACAACGAGTATAGCGAGGTCGCTATACATTTCCAGGATAGCCGACTGTAAGGTAACTCTAGCGGCATAGACGCTTGTTTGACTGAGTGGCAGCATCGTCCATTCAACATTCATCGGGCAACATTCATCTTGCTCAAAGAGAGTCGAAGTGTAGCCGCCGCCGTGTTAACAACGTTTAAGTTGCTTAAAATATTTTACAAAACTTTCAATGTACAAACTTTGCTTACTACATACAATCCTTTTTAAATAAACCTTTATTAAACTCTCATTACTATTAAAAGAAACTCGGTTCCTTTCACTTGGGAACCAGCATTAACACCGATAATAATGTAAGCATGGAAATCCAACGCAGAATTACTCTTCCCTACAAGTGCTACTTTGGACTGCGTAGGCAATTCAGGGGTAAAGTCCTCTCTCGACGTACGAAAACCACACTCTATCATTCGCTCACCATGCCCGTGCTGGTATATGGCGCAGAATCATGGACAATGACAACAGCCGATGAGGCGGCTCTTGGAGTATTCGAGAGAAAGATTTTGCCGAAGATTTACGGGCCGTCACGCGTTGGTGCAGCGAATTAAAATACATATATTTTAATGGCACTTGATGGAATCTTGTCCCCCGATGTCAAAAATAGCCAAAGTATTTTTAGACCTTCCCATCTTTTAAAGTTATTGAAGTTTTATTTGGGAAAAATAGTGGTAATGAGGCCTCTGAAAAATTCAACATTGCGACTCAAATATGGCATCTAATAAAATAATAATAATAATAATAATAATAATAGATTGGCGCTTACGCATATGTTAGTGTTTGGCCGGGCGATTTGTGGCGTGCGCCTTGATGTTGTCACACAAAGCGGAGGGACCTACAGTTTTACGCCGACTCCGAACGGCGATTGTATTTTTTATGAGAAGCTGTTTTTCATGGCAGAATTGCACTCGGAGGTTTGCCATTGCCTGCCGAGGGACGACCGCTGTTAAGAAAAAACATTTTTTCTATAGTTTTTGCGATGCTGCTTTGACCAGGGTTTGAACCCAGGTGCTGATGAGTGAAAGCGCGCCCTGCTTACCACTACACTACAGCGGCCGTTTATATGGCATCTAAACTAACCGTAAATTAGATTTCGCTGAAAAAATTTTGTGCCATCGGAAAACCCAGGTACTAAAAGAAAAAAGTTCCTTACAACTTTGGCATTTGAATTTGCGTATCAGAAATTGTTGATATATGGCGAAAACCGTGACAATGCAAAAATGTTTCGCAATTTTTGCTAATTATTTACAATAAAAAAT
>NW_023458561.1:4188545-4209219 GCF_013731165.1 Rhagoletis pomonella | reverse complement strand
AAAAAAAAATATTGTCATTCATATTCATTCAATTTGTTTTACAATGTTTGAAGGTTGCTATGTCGATAATCATATCAACACACCTATTCATTTAAATTCAATCAAATTCAAGGCAATCACATTCATTCAATTATAATATGAATGATTCATTTGTCGTTTTGTATGGATTCATGCAGACGTCTAATACACAATGAGGCTTGCTGAAGCGATTTGTGTCTCAGCAACTTTGTGAGCATAGGAAGCCGGGACCTTCAAGGGCTCTTGATAGTTTTAAAACCAATCTGTGAGGATCCATCGTTAAGCTCACAGACAAAATGCTACCGAAATCGGCCTTCCAGTAGCCCTACAAGGTAATAATTTCTAAAGGGTAACTCGATTTGTCTTCATATTAAATTTGACAAGGAATTACGGAAAATCGATAGCCTATACCTACTTTGGTACATTTTTTGCATTTTGGTACTCGTTTTGGTACGCAAGGAAATGAGTAAGTGGCAACCAGCCACACAAAGGCCAAACGAGTTATACCTAAACTAGGAGATAGCGTATGGAATATTCATCACATCAGCTACGACGAATTGCAGCGCAGAACGATCATTTTCATGTTTGAAAAGGGTCAGTAACTATTTACGCTTAACTATGAGCCAATTTACACGACTACTTTTCATCCTGGGGTTTTTCACAATCTCTTTTTAAAAAAAGTCTTCGAAAATCTTCGTGCATTTACACGATGAATTTTTCTTTGCAGCGCTTCTTGCGTTCTTTTAACATTTAAGCCCAACATTTTTTTGGTCAATTCTTTCGTCCTCATTTTTAAAGCAGGGCGAATAGCGAACTCAAAGTAAAAATACGAAAATGGCAATTCGATAAAAGCGAAACGTCAAAAAAGCCCCTCGATTTCGCTGGCCATGCGTGCAGGCCTAGCCCGCTGACTTCCCTACACTTCTTGCCTACAAGCGCGACCCGCATGACTTTCAACCCAGGGTGAAAATACATCGTGTAAATTGGCTCTATGAGGGCAAATCGACTAAGGGCTGGTTGCTCAATATCTGGTTATAACTACCTCCTAGTTAAACATTATTATCGACGATTTCGACTTCATGCATTAAACATGTGAGCGATAAAACAGTCGTTGTATTTAACCGGAGCTTCTCCCTTCGATTTGTGTTAACCAGACATTGAATAACCGGGCCCAAAAAAGGTTAGCCATTCTGTGCATTGAGTCGGATTTACTCCAACGCTTGGAATGTGAAGATTTGATTGATCAGTTTGCGGAAAAAAGTCAGACATATTTGCATTTAAACATATGTATTAGAACTCACAATACTTGAGTGCGAAGAGCTTGAAACGCTGGCCGACAAGAAGAATGCCCGAAAATTCTACAAGAGAGTTAGGCGACTTACGGAAGGTTTCAAGACCAGGGCATACTCCTGTAAGAACAACAATGGCGACCTGGTAACCGATGTTCAGAGCGTACTTAAATTATGGAGGGAACACTTTTCCGCCCTACTGAATGGTACCAGCAAGGAAAGCTGTGGAGAAGAAGAACCCGAGCCCGCAGTCGATGATGACGGAGTCGACGTTCCACCGCCTGACTATGAAGAGGTATGAATAGCAAGAACGCGGCTGAAAAACAACAAAGCTGCTGGAGCTGACAGTCTACCAGCTGAGCTGTTCAAGTACAGCGGCGAGGAGTTGATAAGGTACATGCCTCATTTCTTATGCAGAATATGGTCAGATGAACGCATGACCGACGACTGGAATTTAAGTATGCTCATCCCAATCCACAAGAAAGGCGACCCCGCCATTCGCGCAACTACAGCGGGATCACCCTCCTTAGCATAGGTTACAAGGTCCTATCGAGCGTATTGTGTGAAAGACTGAAGCCCACCGTCAATGAACTGATTGAGCCTTATCAGTGTGGCTTTAGACCTAGAAAATCCACCATAGACCAGGTATTCACAATACGCCAAATCTTGGAAAAGACCCGCGATAAAAGGATCGACACTCACCACCTATTTGTTGACTTTAAAGCCGCTTTCGACAGCACTAAAAGGAGTTGCCTATACGCCGCTATGTCTGAATTTGGCATCCCCTCAAAACTCACACGGCTGTGTAAAATGGCATTGAGGAATACCACCAGCTCCGTCAGAATTGAGAAAGACTTCCCCGAGCCGTTCGCCACCAAACGGGGTTTCAGACAGAGCGACTCCCTTTAACGTAACTTCTTTAATGTGATGTTGGAGAAGATAATAAGAGCTGCAGAACTGAACCGCTCCGAAACAATTTACTACAAGAGCGAGCAATAGCTGCCTTACGCCGATAACATCGACATCATCGGTAACAAACACCGCGAAGTCTGTTCTGCCTTTAGAGCTGGGTAACTCATTGAATTTTAGCGAGTTAACTCAATGACTCAAGCGCCTTTTAATGAGTCAGCTCAAAGAGGTGGCACAATTGAGCTATGACACTCTGTTGTCGAGGCAACACAGCCTAGAGTTGGTTACCGCTGTTAGTTACCACTGCTTAGCTGATGAGCGCTGCACAGCTGGTTTGCACTGTAGAGCTGTGAAAAGGAATAGAGTTGATATGTGCTGTAGAGCTGATGAGCGCTGCAGAGCTGATTTGCACTGCAGAGTTGTTAAGAGAAATAGAGCTGAGGAGCGCTGTAGAGCTGGTTTGCACTATAGAGCTATTTAGAGGAATAGAGTCAAGAATGATTGAACACAAGATTGTGCCAACCGAGCTGAGAGCAACAGGTGTAAGGAATAATTTTGAAGAAGAAGAAGAAGCGAAAAAGTGGTGCGAAGTGGTTCTAAATTTGAACGTACATTCCGTACAGGCACATTACTTTAGGTACATTTGGAACGAAGTAAAATATTGTTTCATGTAAGTCCAAAAGTTGTTATGGTATAGAAAGAAGATGTAGTCCGCCAATTACTTATTTATTTATTTAACAATCTAGAAATATAACATTTCCTACAGACTATGAACAGTTTCGAATCTAATCTAGTAATTCATTTAAAACAAAATTGAAGTTGTATTTAGTATAAGAAAAATCAATAGCAGAAGAGTTTGAGAGTATGTTGAACTTTTTTAATGCTCTATAAATAGGTGCATTAGCAGCATAATTGGTTCTGGCTACTTCCAGTGAAAAAATGTCATGATTCCTTAGACTCCTCTGCGGGATATTGAAACTAATACGTTCTAATAAGAATGGAACATCAATGGAGGTGCCCTCGTACTATATCAAAAACAAAATTAAGTGAGAGTAAAGTTCTTCTATTGTGTAGCGATTTAATATTAATAAGCATGCTTCTGGCACTATAAGAAGGAATAGGGTCATACAAACGCAAGGAACGTAGTGCATACCTCAAAAAACCTTTTTGGATTCTTTCAATTCTATTGATGCTACAAAGACAGTAAGGTCTCCAAATAAAACTGCGTACTCCAACTTAGAGCGTACAAGAGAGGTAAAAAGTAATTTTAGGGTGTACAGATCAGTGAAATCAGAGCTAAAGCGGCGAATGAAAGCAAGCATAGCGTAAGATTTTGCAATGGTATAGCTTAAGTGACTACGAAATAAGAATTTTGAGTCAAATATCACACCTAGATCAGAGATTTCACCAATATTGGATAGCCTAGAACCACATATACGATATGAAATAGGGATAAGCGAACGAGATTTGGCGAATGATAATTGAAAGCACTTCTTTATATTTAGATTTAGTCTATTTTTACAACACCACGCCACAACATTGTCTATATCCAATTGCAGATTAAATGAGTCAGATTTACTTGTAACAGTATTAAAGATTTTTAAGTCGTCAGCCGCCAAAAGAAATTGCGAGTGTTTGAAACAATTTGAAATGTCATTGATAAAAATTACTAAAAATAGAGGACCCAAAATAATTCCCTGGGGCACACCGGAAGACGCCAAGAATGGGTCTGAAACCGAATTGTCTACCATTACCACACAAAGACGGTTAGTGCGGTACGATTTTATCCAAGTTAAAAAAATGGAATGAAATCCCATACTACCTAATTTGGAAATTAGGATAGAATGACTAACCTTATCAAACGCCTTTGAAAAGTCAGTGTATACAGTGTCAACCTGAGATCCGTTATTATAAGCAGATAAGCAGTATTCCGAAAATACTGCGAGATATGTGACAGTGGATCTACCAGCCATGAAGCCGTGCTGATTGGCAGTGATTAGCGGTTAACTGCAAAATATATTTTCTGTTTGACAATATATTCAAATAATTTTGAGACTTTGATAATTTGGATATAGGTCTATAGTTGGATATATTATTCTTATTACCACTTTTAAAAGTGGGAGTAATGTGCGTCACCTTCCACGCATCTATAAACTCACCCCGTTCGAGAGATTTATTGAAGATCAATAAAAGTGGATACGCAAAAGCTGAGCAGTTCTTTAAAAGGTAGGATGATAATCCATCAACATCTGTTTGCAATGACATCTTGATTTGTCGAATACCTTCTTCAACGTCACTAAGTGCTAAGGAAAGCGACCCAAAATTAATCTGGTAGTCGGCGTTCGGACTGTAATCTACTCCTATATCCGGTCCTACATCGTAGTTAGACCGAAAAAAGTCTGCAAAGAGATTAGCAGCATCTAACGAAGAATGGGTTTGCGTTTCGTTATAGAATAGATTAGAAGGAATATTTGAACACGATTTTTTTGATTTGACATATCTCCAAAACGACTTGGGGTTCGATTTTATATCTGACTCAAATTTACGAACATAGTTTCTCTTAAGAACTATACTCAGCGCTTTGAACTCTTTCGAATGACGCAGGTACTCTTCCCTGTGGAGTAAGGAATTTGACATTTTGAATTTTTTAAAAAATTTGTTCCTCTAATTCTTCAGTTGTTTTAATTCTTTAGTGTACCACGGAATTTTATATTTACTCTTTTTAATAAGCGGTATATAGGTTAAACAGATTTCATTTATTTTATTTTTTAAAATATTAAAGCATTCGGATACTTCTATTGCCGTAAACAGCGCATTCCAGTCAAATGAGGAATTGTCATCGTTCACTAGTTTGAAATTGCAGTTTTTATAACAAAAATTATTAGTTTGAGTATCCGCGGAAGTAAATTTAAACTCATATGATTCTAAGCACAAAATAAGCGGAACGTGATGAAGCCCAGGTGGCGATAAAGGGTCGAGGCATTCATGTAGTGAAAAATTCAAATTATCATTTATAAATATAAGATCATGAATTCTTAACAGTTTGTTCAAAAAGCTGTTTACCTGAATCAGGTCAATACTAGACAATTTGTCCATTACATCGGATTCTGAGAAGCTATTAGCATTTTTCGAATACAAAGCAAAGCTATCATCCAAGGGGTCATCCAACATTACATAAATTAAAGTCACCCATAATACAGAAATTACTCTCAGAAGATGCTAAAGCTAATACATTATCAACATGCGCTTTATACAGTTCATCAGTGCTAGAAGGAGGTATGTATGAAGCACAAACGAAGAGTTTTGTAGGACCATTCACAAAAATACACAATTGATCTAGAATGGTATCCTCGTTCTCCAGCACCACGTGTGAAGAGGAGTAATTAATTCCTCAGTACAGCAATAAGGACACCACCACCTCTCGATAGTCCAGTATTTGAAGGGTCACCGTCTTTACGAAAGACATTGTATAAGTTTGAATTGAAGAACTCAATGTCGAAGAAATCCGCATTTAGCCATATCTCAGTGAGGACGAAAATGTCATATTCCATGTGTGAGCTAATATCGAAGAGTAATTTAGATTTTGTTCTAAGGCACGATACATTTTGATAATAAATTTTTAAAAGCTTGGGCTTACCATCCAAAAGAGCAGAGTTATCTAAGTTTCTTGGTGTTGGATACCCACTCTGGCAAAAAAACGGAAGGCTCGAATCTTCACATACTTAGGCCAGATTTCCGTATTGAGCACCTGTTCGACATAGCATTCCGACACGCCTAATTTGAAATTAAACTTTTTTACATTATTAGCATTTTTCTTGACGAGCGCATAGCAGACCAAAGACTATGAATAAATTTTCGCATGTATAGCCACTTCAAATCCGAGACAACCTTAAGTTCGTTGTTATTGTTTGATCCAAAGACTAATGGTTCTTTTAATTTTCTTCGATTCTTAGTTGGAATTGTTTTCCATTTAGAAGTATGAGAGTTAGCTGACATATCTGTATTAATAGAGGTTGGTTCAGTAGCAACATAAATTCCGGCAAGTCTGGGGACCAGCAGCGCTATCGAGTGAGGCTGATTCGGCTTCACTGCCTTTGTAGTACCAATATGCGCAGTATTTGAACAAACCGTCGACGTCGGAAATGTCGAGTCCACCGTAGATGACATAGCTTTATCGACAATGTCTGTATCAGCAGCAGCAGCTTTCGGAAGAAGTGTAGAGACAAACCGAGGATCAACAACGCTAGCGAACGAAGCCGCATTTGATTTCTCCGCCTATGGCGTGTCAATAGGCGCAGCATTAGCACTTGACATCAGCGTCGACGTCGAAGGTGTAGTGTTAGTCTCTGCTATTACTGCCGCAGTGAGAGCAGCATTGTTCGTAACAGGTGGTCGCGACACAGCACTTGCAGAAGAACAGGAGCTCAACACAGTGGAGCTGTCATCAAGTACAGCACAGTAAAGGTAAGACCGCACTAAGCGACGCGACACTGCAGCGGCACTACGCGACACGGCGCGACACTTTTTGGTATATCGCACTGAAACTGCAGCGGCGCGACACTTCGCTGCAAATCTTTTAATTTATTTGTGTGAAAACCTTCACACAAGATGGATGCCAATGACGCTGATGTAATGTTAATGCCTTTTATTTTTATTTTCCTTGGCGAATTCTTCTCAAATATTATGTTTCTTTACATACAATTTTCTTCTTGAATGAAATGCATGTGAATATTCACTCACAATTGGAAATCCAATTACTTCAAGTTAAATATTTAGTACGAAATGTTATGTCGTTCTGCTAGGTGTACCGCACTATGCGGCACCGGAACTGCGCCGACACCACGCGGCGCGACATTTTT
Source organism: Rhagoletis pomonella (assembly GCF_013731165.1). Taxonomy (NCBI): domain Eukaryota; kingdom Metazoa; phylum Arthropoda; class Insecta; order Diptera; family Tephritidae; genus Rhagoletis; species Rhagoletis pomonella. Next base: position 4,202,144 of record NW_023458561.1, on the reverse strand, counting down.
GCCTAGTTGGTCAACTTTGCCGTGCAGCGTCGCGTCGCGTAGCTCCGCTGCAGCGTAGTGCGGTATGCTCCATAAGAATACATGCAAAGAATATTTTGCCGCGCTGTGTAGTGTCGTGTCGCGTCGCCTAGTGCGGTCGTACCTTAAGGCGAAGATGAAGGTGGAGATAATAAAAGAGACTGAGTTGTTATACTTGTTATGTCTTTGTTGTTGCCAGTGTTAGCACCAACAGTAGGCGCTGGGTTAGTTTTTTCTGCTCGGCTAGCAGCAATGCATCGTAGTGATTTTATTTCGGCAGTCAGCACAGATACATCAAAGTTTTTTGTCATCTTGTAAAGCGGTCACAATAGAAAGTATGCGAGAATTTTCCTACCTTAGGACAGCAATTTCATCAGCAACCGTAGACAAAGTTATTTGTTGTTCATTTATTATTTTTTGCTGAATTCTCCTTTCGTTTTGCTTTGCTTTTTTGGCTTCGTTGTCAAGAGCCGGTGGGGGAGGAGAGCGACTTGAATTACGCCTCTTTGCTGAGCACAGTTAACAGAAGAACGGCTTCAAAGAAGTAAGCAAAAACTCAAGATCTGCTGGAAACATATCAACACACTCTAAATGAAAGATCTCTTTACATTTTGCGCACTGCACCTTCTTCTGCTCAGCACGATCAACTTTTTGACCACAATTACACGGCATATTAAAGATTAAATTTACGCTTCCACTTTTTATAACTAGTGCATATAGAGATTATAAAAATTCGGAATTGTTATAAAGAGTCACTACCTCAATGCCAGGCTATTGCACCTTATTAAAATCTTTAGAAAATCGTTTAAAGCTTTAAAAGAATACTGAGCGAAAATAGAGCACATCCGAACACGTCAGAATCTTACCAAAAATGTATGCACACAAAAATACATGTTTTCTGTATAGGTACGTATATCTACTTTTAAGTACAACTTTTTAAATATTCAGTGCGAAAAAGTAATAATGTGACGTCAGCGGGTGGATTCTGTCAAATCGAGAGAGAGGATTAGCAGTCCGCGAAAGGCGCCACCTTTGTTTCGCTGCATCATGGAATAGAGTTGGTATGTGCTGCAGAGCTGATGAGCGCTGTAGAGCATTGTAAATTTTCACAACTATTAAATTTTTCGCAATTTTCATCTTTATTTTCATTCTTTACTCTGAGTACCGACCATGTGGCAAATATTTATTGAGTTACTGGGTCATATTATTTTTGGAATTGAGTCCCAGCGTGCAGCGTGCGAAACTGCTGAGATTGAGCTCAATAGCTCCGCTCAGTGCTGAGTTACCCATCTCTAGTGCCCATTAGGCAGACCTTTCTGGAATCATGGTCCAAGTATGCCTGCCCCAGTACTCCCATGGTCCATCGTCGATCCATCGGTATACCATACTTGGGACCCTTCGTCAATCATAGTTTTTTTCGCCTCACATCAGTCCCCTTCATGAATTCTGACCTTCTAACTCAGGATCATCGAGGAATGGCTTGAGAACCTTTAAATGACGCCGAAGGTCTCCACCAGCAGGCCTTTTTTCAATCAGAATAGATAAAGGAGGAATGCCTGTAATGACACCAAGTGCATGAGTTGGACAGGTGCGCATAACTTCTGTGATGGCCACTGGATAAGTCAGTGCAGCTTGCTCAAGGTGGCCGCGTTCACTTGCTTTGCTTTTGGTCACCAGGCCAATGATGTATATGTAACAATGGGTTTTACAACCGTATTCAAAGACCAATATGTTAGTTTGGGTGATATTACCCAATGGACAATGGTGGGATTCAGTGGATTTATTGACAAGCCGTTTTCAGAACACCAGTCCTCAGTACATACACATGCATACATACATATGTAGGTTATCACAACTTTGTAGTTCAGTTCAATTTAAATTAACATGTAAGCACATAAAGTATACTATATTTGGATGTCCATATTGTATATTTGCAAAAATAAGGGGAAACGTTTGTACTTGCGAATCAGGTATATTGAAATGTTGGCGTGCGCCGTAATACGAACGCACCGGTGAAATATTCGTGCAAACAAGGTTGCTGAAATATTTGGAGATACATACATATCGTTAGTATAGTTAGTAGTTAGGGAAAGGGCATATTTCACAATGTCGCTGAAATGCAACAAAAGCCACAACCCACTAAAAATTTGTATTGCATAAAACGATGTGAGGGCTTATAATTCGATGAAATGCATCACAGTCAATCAGAAAGTGATTTGGATTTGTAGTTGGTTACGGCTTTTTGTATTTCAGCGATGATGAGTTACGCCCTTTCCTTACTATACTAACGATATTTTATATTTCTCGCAAATAACTATTATTGCCGCGGAACTTACCAAAATCCACCTACACTGGTAGGAAAAACTATGTGTGGCAACACTGTTTGTTGTATGTTAACCAGTGATCGGACTCCTACAACATTGTGGTAGATCTGCCACTTTTTTGAGCATCTACCACACAAGGTCTGAAATCTACCACATATTCTTGTTTTCGAGTAGTTTTAGTTTTGCTCGACAATTGTCCAACACTAAACACTAGCAACAGGCAGAATGGGAGGATAAAATAAACTGTAAAAAAGTAAATTTTTTCAGTATTCAATTTTTCGACAGGAAACGTGGTTTTATTGTTTTAAATTGCAAAATATATGATTTATAAAAATAATTAATAGCAAAAATGTAAAAAAATTTTGATTTTTATGAACGTATTAGCAAATTTCATTGGATATAAAGTTTCTAAAGCGTTGTTTACTTTTACTTGAGAATTATCAAAATCGGGAAATCCCAAGTAGCGGTTTCTGGAACGAGCCATATTTGCTCGCTACATCGTGATGTGATAAAAAGAAAAGCTGGTAGCGCTCCACAAGGTTGAAGAAATCTTTCAAAATATGTTTGAAAAATATCTTGATATGGAAGGAACTGCTTTACAATGCCAAGGAAAACTTTTTCCAAAACTCAACGCAAGTTGCTAATTCAATTTTGCACTTTATTATACTAAAATAATTTTTTTTGTTAGATTCTAATTAAAATGTTTGCAATTTGGGTGAAACCGTGCAGAATTTTTTTAATTTTTGAACAAAGTTTGATCGAAAACCTGAGATCTACCACATTTTTTTCCAGATTCTACCACACAAATTTTTAAGTCCGATCACTGATGTAAACACTTGCATTTGAAGGGAGCTACACTGATACGATTTTATTCGACGCCGACAAAATTATCCAGCATTATTCAAATTATTCGCTTTCAAAGAGATAAAATATCCCCAGAAGTACGAGAACGCAAAATTTGCACAAACTTGCAACCTTCGAAACAGCTGATCACTTCCACAGTTGCCACTGGTGGTTCATTTGGCAATTTATTTTCTTCTTGGTACATTTTCTCCGATTTGGTATTTAATACAATTGAATAGTTTTGGATATAAAAAATCTTTTTAAAATACAAATTAATTATATCGGAATGAATAAGTTATTTTTCTCAAAATTATTTGTGATACCACATGGTGACGCATTCAAAAATAAAAGAATCTCCCCCAAATACCCATCATTGATCCAAAAAAATTGTAATAGCTATAGCTACAATTGTATAAAAAAAAAAATTTATAAAGTTTTAATTTCAACAATCAATCTACCAAAACCGACAACTTCAGCAAACAATATTTCAGCATGCTGCATTTTCATTTATTTTGGTATATTTAAAGGAGAATTATGACACAAACGAAAAATGTCATACGGCAACCATAGTCAGCACACACTAATGTAAACAAACTGGAGATTAATAGTAAATTAACTAAAAATAAACTCAACAAAGGTTGTTCTTAATAAATTTACTCACTTATTCGTTGTATACTAGCATTAATAATAAAATTTGCAATAAATAAATCAAAAAGGCCATATTTTCTTTTGTTTATTTACAAACATATATTTGTGATCAGCTGGTTTTCTTACTTGCAAATTTTCACTATTACAAATTTTTCCACCAGAAATTTGCAGCACTCTATCACATTTTGCTCTCTCAATTTCCCCTACTTTGGAAGTTTTTTGGCTACGAGAACGCAAAACCAGCTAAAGTTTTGTAAAACTTTTAATAGTTTTGGGTACGAGTACACTCCACGTGTTTGATGCCAATATAAAAGTGGTAACTGAAGAATAAAAATAATAAAAAAGATTTAATATTTATCCATTAAATACTTTAACTTTATTACCGCCAAAACGCATTATGTACCTACTAGTCAATCTTTGGTATAGATAGCAATGATCCCCATATTAATGATACACATGATATGTATGTTTGAATGTGCATGCCTTTATACACACATACTTATTCCTAAATGCATATGTAAAAGCATAGCATCAATCAGTCTTCATTTGCTGTGCAAAAACTTGTATCCCACCATTCCATCTGCAAAACGACCTGTATGATGGTGTGAAAAATGTTCTGAAAAGTGCTCATAAATTTTTATAAATGATATCCTTAATTTGCACGTATTTTCTTTTGGCAAATAAGGCTCATTTTTCGCATCGTCCAAAGCCTAGTTCCCAGAGAAATACATACTTACAATATGTACATTAAAGGAAATTCCCAGCACGTATATTTCCGTGAATACATATGTATGTATATGCATTTGTACTAGGGATGTTGCGAATGTGGAATTTTAGACATCCGCTGATGCGGATGCGGATGTTTAAAAGCTAACATCCGCGGATACGAATGCGGATGTCAAATATTTTTAAGAAATAATTTTCGGGAGTACATTAGGGCATTTAGGTAAATAAGAAACCGAAAAGTTATTAATTTTTAATAATGTTTCTTTAATTAGTAGAAAGAATAATTTTGCTGCCTTTTCGAGTTATCGAGTTACAGCCTGTTTCCTAACGGGTCGTAAATCAAACCAGCGCCACTAAATAACTGAGGCGACAAACGTGAAAAAGTTGAAACTTGACAAAATTGTAAATTCTTTTCGATTGACGCTGCACCAGTTGAGAGGACTTTTATTTTTTTTTTATATTGCGGTGCCTCAATTCCTTTTTGGGAATTGCATCGGGGCTGCAAATGTCGGATGTATCCTCCTGACTTTCATCTTCACAATCTAGCATCACCTAGCAAGATCGCTGTTTAAACACCGTTATGTTCCAATTTGGAGCACCAATTCTTTTGGTTGTTTCAGAATTTGGAGAACGTTTTTCGATTTTAGTTTTTGTAATTCATTTTTAATCCTGTCTTCTGTGACTCGTTTGAAAAATGTGCGCTTATAGCGAGGTTGTGAATATGTGGATATGGCAAATAATCGTGGCTGCCAGCAGAATTAGTTTAAAATCTTGTTATTTTGTTAAAAAGGTACCCCATCTCTTATAATAATTTGAAATATGGAATCATGGACGATAAAGGTCTCAGATTTGCTTAGTTCCCGGGTGTCTTCTTGGAAAGCTTTTCCTGTAATGAATACCTTGTAATTAGCTTCTTTTATTACTTAGATGAGTTCGACTTTTCCTAGTTGCAGGCGGTCACAATTAATTACTCACCGCTGTCGGTACCATAAGCCATCAAATCCGTTTTGTTGTTCCATTCCTTGCGCTCAATGTATTTTGATATATGTTTTGAGGCGAATGAACGCAAATTTTCAACATATATATGTATCAGGGACCATAAATAACAGTTACTTTTTTCACCAGCTAAACTTGGCCAGATATTTTTAAGTCGAAAATAATAGTCCTTTTCTAATAATAAACAAACCGCCTATCCAAATTTAACAAGTTTGATATCAACTGAAAGAGGACTAAAATAGCTTTAAAACTAAAGTATTTAAACGAGAAAAGTCAGCAGAAAGCCAGCTATTGAAAAATATTTAAATAAAAACTGTTTTTTTAATTACCATTCAACAAACCTTGGGTCAGGTATATGCATTTCTTTTGTATTAAATTATAAAAAAATATAAATAGACGTGGTAGCCTTCGATAGTTATACTATCTGTTTAAAAGCTATTTAAGTCCTCTTTTATTTGGTACCAAATTTGTTTAATTCGGATAAGCGGTTTGTTTACTTTCCGGAAAGCCTTTTATTTCGAACTTAAAAAATATCTGGCCAAGTTTAACTGTTGGGAAAAAATAACTGCTATTTACGGTCCCTGATATGTATCGTTAATACTATTTCACATTGTCGCTGAAATGTAAAAAACCACAACTAACTAAATTTTTGTATTGCCTAAAACGATGTAGGGACTTATGATTCGATGAAATGCCCACTCCCACTCCTCAATAGATATAAAATTCACCTTCAACTAATTCTTATTTAATTTGTGAACAGCCATGTCTTATTTACATATAATTTCATCTTTATTTCGATGCGTGCTAATTTTGACAATTTACACAAAATTAAAATTAATGTTTTTGTTTTCGAGCTGAAAGACTAATAAAAGGAAACAGGAAACTTAAGAATAAGTTTTATGAGAAAAAAATAATTAAACTTTTTTAAGAAAAAGTAGAAAAATACTAGCGTTGCATCCAGTTTTTTCAACAGACCTTTGACAAATAATATTCGATAGGTACATAATTCTTACCTAATTAAAGGTAATCTTTTAACGCGCAAATAGTCGACTCCTTTTATAGCCAGCCGTTGAAGATTTCCGCTGGAAATACCTACTATTATCTTACTCTTTGACTTTAAATTACGAAAGAAGGTCGACGTACGGGACAGTCTTAACGTAGCATCTCCATAGGCAAAAAAATTTTGGCTAAAATTGTTTGTTTGCCAGAGATATGTTTTATCGGTGCACTTGCACAGTATTTGCATTCGCAAAAGCTCCGCATTGATTATTGCGAATGCGAATGTTAAAATTTATGCGGAACTTCCGCGACTGCGAATGCGAATATTCGCAACAACCCTGATTTGTACGTATGCATGTGCCTATACCTACGGTGACCATATTTATGGCAACGGAATACGGACCAAAAAAAAATTTTGCCAATTTTTTCACAAAAGCTAGAGCATTTTAAACCCCTTTCAATAATCCCTGAATTATTAGCCAGGAAACATCATATTTATTTAGCATATATTTTTCGATCTTTTGTGAAATCATAACATAAATATTGAGTTGTATTATCAAACATTTGTATAATATGTTTCAATATCTTTGTACTTTGTGCTCGGGAATTTTACAAACATTCCTAGGCAGGAAAACATGATTAAAATATCCGACGAAGCACGAGTGGTATTCAATATATTTTCAGAGTCGGGTTTCGGCCATGCGCTAGGGTGACCAGAAGAATCGAAGGAAAAATCAGGACACTGCATTTTGAAAGTTAACACAATCACTTTCTTTTCCATCATACTTGAGTCTTGAAATGATTGTTTTTACGCTTAATGATAAGAATTGAGAGTTCTCAGTAGAGAGTTGTAGGATGTAGGCAAGTGCAAGCGACGCCGTGAAAATCTTTTTCAAGGTCGCCGACAAAAGCACAACACTTTCTTTAAGTACAATAGGTAGGATGCTAAGGATAAAACTCTTCATTCGCACAGTTCTGGCAGCAAACCAATTGTACCTTGACACAGTGGTTCTCTATTTATGTGTTAATGACAATCGAAAAATTTTGTACGTGTATTATAGTTTCGGTCATTCGAGTTTTGCAGGGATGTTATTATGTGAACGTTGTACAAAAAAGCGCCTAACGATATGTTTACGCAGTAAAAAGTTTATAAAAGGTCAGCTTTGTAAAAATCAGGACTTTTTTCCACTTTTTTCGTACTTTAAACCGAACCATTTTTATTTTTAAATTCCATAATCGAAGTGAAAGCCACTCCAAAATATATATAGTCCGGTTCAGTTCAAAATAAAAATTTACTTAGCATTTTCAAGTTTTTTAGCCCTTATGGTAAAACTGTTTAAATGTATTTGTTTCATGGGAACTCCGAAAGTCTGACTACGAAGTTAAGAACTTAGACAAGATTTTGAATGTAAATTCAAAATTCTAAAGCCGAATTTCCCCTAGGCATTAAAATTACAAAAAAATTTGCCATTTAAAAAATGCCATGTATGAATGCCAAACTCTGTCATTGCAATTTTTGCCAATTGATGCGTAGTGGAAATCCGGCATAAATATGCGATTTTTGTCTACTCGACTAGACTTACGAATTGTTAAAACCTTCATTTAACACAAATCACTTAAATAATACTACCTCCTGATTCAATTAGGGATACCAGTCGATAGGGCTACCAGATATCTCTGTTGCCAAACCGGGACACTTTAGGGGGGGGCCTCTCGATCCCTTCTCTTTCATTTCGACGTGCGCAAGGATGTAGTGAAATTTTATTTTGACAGACAAAAACAAAAACATAAAAACATGAGATCATGGGATCATTACAACGTACGCCAACAAAGCAAAACAACTTATCACAATTAAAGCACAGAGAATTTTTCACAATGCATGATCCTTTTTTTATGCTTTATAAAAATACAGTTTATACTAAATATATGAAAAAACATAAAAAAAAATGTTAAACTTTGTGCTAAACTCGGCAAAATTCAATAAATTTGCATACAAATTTGCAACATTCTAATCAGACTCTTTATACAAATTTTTAAAATGAAGTTTTGCAGCCCATTCAATTTTAGTTGATTTTTGGTATTGTTTTTACTGAGAGATTCTTCCATACAAACTACGTTCGATAATTCTTTTTATATGGAGGACACTGTCAGCAAAAAAAAAATGCTAAAAATGAACGAAATTTGCTGGCAACTTCAGACTTGCACTTTATTAATTGGCCCAAAAGCTACATTTTCAAAATTTTTCTAAAAGATCTGATTAGAAATTGTGATCTGATGAAAGAGCCTCCGAGCCAATAATTTTGTACGGCACTGTACTCTAGGTTTCATGAAAGAAAAAAACTTAAGTACAAGATAACATAAAAATATCAGTCATATTTTTCGATGCTGTGAACTTGTTTCAAAACTTTTGTCTTTTCCTTAATATAATTGTAACACTCTGTGGTCATTTTGAACGTATTTAGGTACATATACGAATCATCAACTATTGCTTGTTCAAAGTTCAACTATCTCGAAATGTGACTATTTCACAAATTAAACCGGTGCACTGAGAGAAAGAAGTTTAGAATTAAAAAAGCGTGCTAAATTAAAAAAATAAGCATATGAAAAAGCGCCAACCCAACTCGTAATAATTTAAGTATACAAGTTTTAGTATTTGGTATAGAAATATTCACTTCAAATACGCCCATATTAAAATCAAGCGATTTGCAATTACTGATTGCTTTTTCATAATTAAGTTAAAAAATATTTAAATTCTATGCTGGTCGTAATGGGAATTGAGCCCTGACCCTCTGGAAATTAGCAAATTGTGGCAAGCATCTTCGCGCACTCAGTTACAGCCAGACATGTAAATGTGCATTTAAATGTTGTGTTTGAATCAACACCACGCGTGCGTGTTATGAAAGTATTGTTTTTTAAATACGAACATTTTTAAACGATAATCAAATAGAAAATATTCATGTTTACTATGCGTTATTTCCCTCAGTGAATTCATAACATTTTTCTGAATATTACAACGCGTTTTTTTCGGTTAGTGTAGTGATTTTTGAACTTTTATTCAAATTTGTGCAATCAAATGAAAAACCGGGACACTAAAACAAAACCCGGGACATTTTAAGGTTGGACCGGGACACCGGGACAAATAGTCTAAAGCGGGACATGTCCGGGAAAACCGGGACGTCTGACAGCCCTACCAGTTGGACAAACAGGTCGAGAAATGTTAGAAAAACTGTCAGGGCATGGGTGTACCCCACCTTCGGCGTTTGCCTAAATATCACAGTAGCTATCCCTGGACCGCCTGAAAGAGTTAATGCCGATAATAAATCATTAAAATACCATGTTTTATTTACTTACCCAGCGCTGACTTTATTTTGTTCTCATAAAGAAACGTCAGACAAAGCGGAAGTGCCAAGATGGGAAATTATGAAGCTTTTTATGTAAACATGTTGGCAGACTAAAATTTGTAGTTTGGAGAGTTTGGGGAAAACCTCGAGGAGAGGGATAGCAATAGGGTGCGCGATGCCACGATTAGCCGGATCGCGACCAATGAAGAAAGCGGAAAGAACGGTGTTTGGAAGACATAGGGGCTTGACAAATACACTGAGGGAAATAATGCATAGTAAAAATGAATACTTTATATTTGATTATCGTTTAAAAATGTACGAATTTAAAAATAATATTTTCATACAAAATTTATTACGCACGTATTTGACAGTTCACATCTGAGTATATATATGAGTGTACATACGCACCCAAGCATGCAGAGCGCTGCTCTGAGAGCGGTGACAACACACACATTAACACATAATTATAATATATATATATTAATATCTGTACAAATCGCGTGCTGTGGTGTTGATGGATATTCAACATTTGAAAGCAAATTTATATGCCTGGGTGTAGCTGAGTGCGCAAAGATGTATGCCACAATTTTTTGATATCCAGATATGGTCAGGGTTCGATTTCCACTGCAGGCAACATGCAAGTTAAATATTTTTTTTTAGTTTTTGTTTTGATTATTCGCTTCACGGATGCTTTTTCAGAACGAACGCGGCCATTTTAATTAATTGAATTGAATATTCACCAGTATACAGTACTTTCGTTGACGTTTATAGTAAGATCAATTACGTTTCTATTTGATTTTAATATTTTTTTCCTCAGTGTAGTTTATAAAAGTTCCGCTGAGTTCCGTGAGAAGATAATTGACGGTGTCATTGCAACGATTCTACAGTGCACGCAAGTTGAGGCGTTTTATTTAAGCAGCATTTTTTTAAGTACAGTAACATGTAAACAATTTTGTTTTAATTTAAACAAAAATAAAATAAATTTTAAACGCGTTTTAAAGTCGCGAGTTGCAAAAAAATAAAAATAAAAAAAAATTAGTTAGAAGTGAGTGTAGGCGAAGGTCCCACGATCACATTTGAGCGCCCGGCAGAACGTGGTCATCGGTGCCAAGAGAAGGAAGGACAAGCCGAGATTACCCTTACCAAGGCAGGAGGATTGGTCATCACCGGCGACGAACATATAAGGCCCGATGCATTAAATCCGCGGAAGAAGAGCAAAGAATCAGCCTTCCGGTTTGAGTAAGGCGTCAGTCGAGACCAACACCTGCGTGCTATAAAGCATTTATGAGACCTAAACCTAAAGGTGTGAAAATTACCTTTTTTGAAAATTTCAAATCTTATCTGAATATTATCTGCACTGTTTGACATTTAAGAATATTTTATTATGTTTTTTTAATTCAGATTATTCCTCGCTGAGATAAACGATTTAAGCTATGCGATTGAATCTATCATATTAGCTCTGCCAATTTGAAATTGCATTGTTGTTGTTTTGTTATATTGTAATAATTTTTTATACAAATCCTCGATTTATAAAGCATTCCTTATTTTCTATGAATTTGGGGATTAGTATTTGAGTAATCCACTTGCAAAGTGCGTTATGTAAAATTTTTTCGATTTTTAGCTTTTGGTAGGTAATGAACTAAATTAACTAAATTTGTCATTGCTACTATTTCTCAATTTTCTTGGCATGAACGTATGACGTAAGAACCTATCTTTACAGATACGTTTTAAAATGCTTTTGCATTGTTGCGGCTTCAGTTCCTTGTGAACGATTTTTTTCGGGTGCAGGGAAAATATTAAATTGGTGTAGAACGCTTTTAAAATCAAACAACCATTCTAATTTTATGCTTTTGCACAGCAATATGCAAGGGTGTACATATCGTACATACATACATAATATAATATAATAAACATATATAGACGTAAGATTCACGCTTGTGCGCCAATAAGTAAATTAAACAATCAATTCTTTTTGTGAATTTATGAACCTTTGCTTAATAAAAATTCTTGATTAATTTGTACCACTAAACTGATATTTCGTCGCTTTTTACGAGTCTGGTGTGACTTTCCAATAAATACACCAAAACTGGTGACCCCGAACAAAAAGCACGTTTTCAATCATGTTGAGGCTATGGAAGACAGTAGCCTCCAGACATCGACCACGCAATCTCCTCCGGCAGACAATGTCGCTGTGGTGTATTCACTACTGCCCTTTCCTCCTATGTCCAGTGCAAATATAGAGGCGTGCTTTATAACCATGGACTTCTGGTTCATAGCCAGCGGAATTGCGGCCGATAAACCAAAAGCCGCAACAATTTTGCAGCTTAGCGACTCAATTTTTGCCATGCCGTCCACGGACCGCTATCCGTTTATCAAATCGAAAATTGTTGATTTGAAGGCTAAAACCAGATCCGCGCAGCAATGAAAGGAAAAAACAAACTCGTGGTTGAAGAGTTACAAAACGGAAGTGAAACCATGTTTTATTGTTTGTCAGATTCAAGTGTACATATTTAAAAGCAGGGTTGCACTAGTGAAAAAAGGGTTATTCAAATTTTTAATTCACAATACCTTTCCTGAATAACGCTTATTTTACATTTGTTAAAGAAACAATCAAAAGTTAATACATATTGTTTAGCAAACATACAAGGTTAAAGGTTTTTGTTGTAGGTAAATTAAATGAGGCCAAGAGCTCTAGATAAATGAGTGTGCTTAGCTTTAGCCACGTCTTTGGTCAGTATATATGCAGGCATTTAATTTGTAGGAATATAACGAAGGATAATCCTACCGCTATCCAAGTGCTGACGGATGAACTTGCCATTGATGTCAACATGCTTTGTTCGAGGTGAGTTGTTGGTTGCCACTTGTATTGCACTTTTGTTATCGCAATGCAGCACTAGTGATTTCGGGGTGTTGGGTTCTAATTCATTTTTGAATCGTTTTAGCCATGTTGCTTCCTGAATAGCCGAAGTGCAACTGTACGCTGTCGTCGTGTGCACCAAGATATAGCTCCACCTTGGAATGTGAAGATATAGCCAGTAGTCGACCGTCTTTGATCGAGGTCACTACCCCAATCGGCGTCGCAGAAACCGGAGATATCGCTAGCTCCTTTTGTAAAAACAAGCTCTTCGTCGATTGTACGTTGACACGTTTGATGGCACACCAATGTGCCTTTCCTGGATTGGTAGAGTATCTACTCAGCAAATTTACTGCGAAGCAAATATCCGGACGGGTTATTTGAGCGGCAAAGAGCAAACAGCCCACAGCTTGCATATGCGGAATCTCTGCCATGTCGCGCTTTCCGCTTTCGGTGGTTGGACTCATTTTGGAGCTGAGCTGCTGACTCATATCGATTGGCGGTGAAACTGGGTTGGAGTCGTCCATTCCAAAACGCTTCAGCACCTCCTTTATGTACTGTGATTGGTCGATCTTGATTGTACCATTTATGTTGTCTCTGGTGATTCGCATGCCCAACACTGACGAAGCTTCACCGACATCCTTCATCCTGAATTGTAACGACAATTCCTCCTTCAGCTTTTGTAACCAACAACACGTTGTTGTTTTGAAAACAACAACACGTCGTCTACATACACAGCCACAAATAGTTTTTCGCTGCCATCTATTCGATAGTATACGCATTGGTCAACTTCGCTGCGTGTCAACCCAAGACTTAACAAAACACCATTGAACTTTTCGTTCCAGAGTCT
>NW_023458561.1:4172514-4188535 GCF_013731165.1 Rhagoletis pomonella | reverse complement strand
ATCTTCCAATCTTCTTTGTCGGGACCGGATAACGCTTCACTTAAGGTTTCAGGATCTGGCGCCAGATATTCAGTGGCATAAAAATTATGCTCCCCTCGCTTACCTGCCAATTTCTCAGACCGCCTCAGCACACAATTGTTTACGTTGTCACCTTCTAGCTCTTCATCGGCGCTTTCGAAGTCAGATGAATCTGCATTAGGATTTTCTGCTGCTACACTCAGAAAAAGGTTTACTTATAATTACCAAGATTTGGTTATAGTGACCTAGTGGCATAGTTGGATATGGCGAAATAAATATCTAGTTCACAAAAGTCTGCAATTTACTTGAGACTTCTAGTTGGGACAAATGTATATTTGTTAATAATTACAAAACGACTATCTTGAGTGGACAATATTATTAGTTGAATAAAATCATTGTTGACCAAATATAAACAATGCTTTGGTTGATACAAGTTTTCAATTAATTTTGTGAACTTCCTGTAGACTTGAATGAGCTAACCGTTTATTATTGGATAAAAATTTTCAGGTTGACACAAATAAAAATTTACTCGATGGTTGTTGTGTTTACTTTCTTCTTTTATTAGCATATATTAAGCATAAAAAATACATACATATTTACATAAATAGTTACTAGTGTAAATAATACGTATCGTCGTTTAAAGTACAAAACCGCGTATCGTCATTCTGCAAACCCGCGTAACTGACATTAACTGCCAAAAACGAGATTTGCTCACACAAGCTCTTGGCTCAATCCTTATCCATTCGTCCTGAAATATACTAGCCAGAAATTCTATTGCTTTAAAAAAAAGAGAACCATTTTGAATATAAGCGTTTTTACGCTCTAGAAAAAAATGTCTACAACTTCACATACGCGGTTTTGCATTTTGCTGATACGCGGTTTTGCACTTTGTTGATATGCGGTTTTGCACTTTAAACGACGATATGTATACGGTGGTAAGAATTTCATAAAAAGAAACGATGAAACAGGAACAGTCGTGCGAAACGCAGGTCAATATCTGCTGGAAGAGCTAATTTAAGTATACTGCTTTGCTTTTTCCTTGGCTAAATAGATACTTTCAAATTATAATTCACATGAATTATATATCCACTGAGAAACCCCGGTTGGCATCAAACTTTATACTTTTAAATAACTATGCGCACACCGAAACATCTCGCGGCGATGGCAAAACTGAAACTGAGACAAACCAGTCTGGGCATACCATAGCACCAGGGATGAAAAAGTAGGTACAATTGTACCTTTTTCCGACGTTTGATGACTTAAAGGTACATTAGGTACAGTCAGTAGATTTTAGGTACAATTATTATTATTGACCCATATTCGCTTTTTGATTTCTGGAAATATATTTAAAATGCTTTTGAAGTTACTTACGGCAATTTGATTATTTTCTCTAGGCTTGTTGCACCTATTAAAAGGAATCGGATAATTTAGCATGTCGGCCGCTGTGGTGTAGTGGTAAGCAGTGCGCGCTTCCACTCCGCAGCACCAGGGTTCAAACCCTGGTCCAAGCAACATCGAAAAAATATAGAAAAAAGGTTTTTTCTTAACAGCGGTCGTCCCTCGGCAGGCAATGGCAAACCTCCGAGTGTATTTCTGCCATGAAAAACAGCTTCTCATAAAAATATAATCGCCGCTCGGAGTCGGCGTAAAACTGTAGGTCCCTCCGCTTTGTGTGACAACATCAAGGCGCACGCCACAAATCAGAGGAAAAGCTCGGCCAAACACTAACATATGTGTAAGCGCCAATCTATTATTATTATTATAAATTAGCAGACTTTTCGTGTTGTTGCTGGATAAAGAAGTATACTTCGCAAAGTGTGTTTTTTGTCTTTTCCGCCAATATTTCTCAGTAGTCAAAATTGGACAAAAACAAGTAAGAGCAGCGCTGTCTTCGGCTATGCTGAAGGCTTCATACCTTTCATGAACATCTGCAAATTTTACTTTGACAGATTACTGCTTTTGAATACATCTGCATATATTGATAGAGGAGTTACATACTTATATAAAAAATCGCATCTAAACAATCAGAGGTATGGAAGATATACTTTATATGGCACCAATCTAAGTGATTTTCACTGCTATGTGATCGGTATGTAAACCGGTAACACAATTTATTGGGTTTAGTTTCCTACATAAAGGAGATATATGGCAAAAACTGGTATCTGAACAATCAGTGGTATAGGAGATAAAGCTTATACAGCATAGATTTTGACGATTTTCTCAGTAGTATTTGTATTATTATTTATAAAATATCTTACGAAATTTATCGGTTTTAGCTGTTAAAATAAAGGAATTTTACAGTAAAATCCCATATCTGAACAATCAGATGTATGGAAGATATATGTTGTAGTCATCCGATCCTTGTTATTTTCACTGTAAGTATTCTGATAATAATGAGTGAAAATGGTGCGAAATTTCATGTTCCTAGCTGCATAAATGGAGGAGTTATGATAAAAGACCTCATATCAGAACAATCAGTTGTATGGGGGCTGCAGGTTATAGTAACCCGATCTTTGTTATTTTCACTGTAAGTCTTCTGTTGATAATGAGTGAAAACAGCGCGAAATTTCATGGTCCTAGCTACATAAATGGATGAATTATAACGAAAAATCTCATATCTGAACAATCCGTTGTATGGGAGCTATAGGTTATAGTTACCCGATCTTTGTAGTTTTCACTGTAAGTATTCTGTTGATAATGGGTGCAAGAACTGCAAAATTTCATGTTCGTAGCTGCATAAATGGAGAAGTTATAACGAAAAATCTCATATCTGAACAATCAGTTGTATAGGAGCTATATGTTATAGTGGTCCGATTCTACCGGTTCCGACAAATGATTAATACATTATAAAAATACACCCACCTACCAAATTTGATCCAGATATCTCGAAAACTGAGAGACTAGATTGCATACAAACAGACGGACAGACGGACATGGCTAAATCAACTCAGCTCGACGTTCTGATCATATAAGTATACATTTTAATGGGTCTATCTCTTTTTGTTCTGGTACTTACAAACATCGGACCAAAGTTATAATACCATTTCATGCTCATGAAAGGTATAACAAGGCTTCTCCGATACCCATTAGACTATAATCTATGGATATAGGCTCAGTTAAAAAAAAAAAAAACCGAATCATGTTTAAAGTACATCCATCTTTTGTATTCATGTTTTAAATAAAATTTATAAAAGAACTACAAATGAATGATGTATCTTTTTTTAAGTACAATCTATCTCATTTAGGTACATTTATTTTATGATATTAGGTACAATCTGAAATTCCAATTTTTCATCCCTGCATAGCACACACATTTATTTCTCTACCTAATACTAGGTTCACATATAAGTAGATTAACCTCATTTTCGAGCTTAACACCCTAATCTGTAATTAGAACAAGAGATTAGCCATATAAAATTCGTCCCTTGTTAATCTGTAATTAAAAAATAATCTCAGATTTAACCGATAACTTTTCGGTGTCCATCCTAGTTTTATTGGTTTTGCGAAAAAGAGGAGAAATGCCAAATGTAAAAGTAAACAAAAATGGTCACTAGCAAGGATAAGAGGTTTGTAAAGGTATTTTTAGTAAAATGTTAGGTTAAACTATATTTATATTGCTTATTATAGCAGAAACACTTGATCACGGTGGCACAGAGAAGAAACGTAACTTTTCCTTGAGATGTGAGAATAACAAGCACAAAAAATTTGACGGCTAATAATCTGAGATTTGCCTGTGTAAACGGGGTGATTAAAAAACGAGCTTTGATTGAGATAATATTGATATGTGAACATACTTTAACGCAGTGATCGACATGCCATAGCTTACTGAGCGCTCTGTGACCACACGCGTGTTTCACCCATATACGAGCAGCGGCAGCGGAGCAATGATTTCCACGCACACAGTCTCATTCATTGAATCGTTTTTATGCAATGGTCGGCATACTAGCGCATTCAAACGATTCAATTAGTGGGACCAGCGTTGCCAGTGGACGTTTTTAACGTCATTTGGACGTTTTTTGTATGTTGTTGACGTTCGGAAGTTGTTGTGCAAAAAATGACGTTTTTTAACTTCCCAGTAATTTGTCTTGTAAGCAGAACTGATTTTGAATTATTTTCTTAATAAATCTTTACAAGCTTTGTTTTTGTTGCAGCAGCTTCTTCAAAAGGTATTTATCCTTTGGACGCAAATGACTTAAATACGATGCAAAGCAAGCATGCGCGCATTTTTTCTTGGACTAAGGATCCCGCGTTCAAAGGCTGGTTTTGTAAACACTTGAGGTTACGAGGCTTATTACAATGTTTGCAAAACGCACGTTCGCAAAAGCACCAAAAAGGCTGTAGCAGCATAAAAAGTTAGAAAAAAGTAGGCGACTTTTTTAAGACTTCATTGAAAATGCAACGAACGCAAAAAAGGCTGAAATATTGCTATGTTCCTTCTTACGTAGTTTAGCATTTTCATGAACCGACCACCTAACCAAATGTCTACAAGAGAAAAAAAAATATTAAAAATCAACGCGATTATTTAGCAATTTAAAACTTGGATCATTATTACCCTGGAAAATAATGGGCTATCAAACTGCATACTCAAAAAAATTCTTAAAAATTTGAATACAAAATTTAAAATCTAGCTGAAACTTTGCAGGTTTTTTTATAATTTTTGCACAAAGTTTGAAATATGGATTTATATCTTGTTTGTTATATAATGAGCTAGGCTTTTATGGAAAAATAATAAACATTAAGTAAACAAAAGAAAAGCAGCCACAATCGATCAAAATATTGATGAAATATTAACGATCTCAAACCAGTTTACAATGAACTTTAAATGTGCTCTGTCGAAATGACATTTTAATATACCTTACAAATATACTTGTATACCTTTGTATACAATAAAAGTTTAATAAGAACAATTCTGTGAGCATACATTTGAAAAAGACGTTTTTGGGTAGGAAATGACGTTTTTTCAGACCAAGAGGGACGTTTTCTCATGCCGAAGACCTGGCAACACTGAGTGGGACTGTGTGCATTGCTTAGCTGGCGCTCTTCGTATGTGAAACACACGTGTGCTCGGAGAGCGCTGAGCATTATTTAGGGGTGGCTCACATGCAGCGTTGCCAGGTCGACGTTTTTAACGTCATTTGGGCGTTTTTTAACTTCCCAGTAATTTTTCTCTATGCACAATATATTCAATGTATAGCGTACTATTTGCTTGTAGAGTAAGTACTTACGCTCACACTTTCGGCAAATTTGTTACTAAATCTTGTAAGTAGAACTGATTTTGAATTATTTTCTTAATAAATCTTTACAAGCTTTGTTTTTTGCAGCAGGTGCCTCAAAAGATATTTTTCTTTGGACACATATGACTTAAAACTCACTTATACTAGACTTAATTTCCGCAACTTAACGTAACTTAATATTTTGGCCAACCTGTTATATGAGAAACTGGTAGTTAAAACTTATCTTACCATAAGAAACTTAAGAACCTGTAGATTTTAGGTTCTTAAGTTACGGCCTTACGGAAATTGAGAGCGGTGAGAGAATCAGGCTTGCCAGACTCTCGTTTTGGTATTTCTTTAAAAAAATGTATGAAAGCAAACATTTTTGTTTACATGATTTTTTTTGATGTGACATTTTAGGTGGCGAACTGTTAAACAGCTGAAAGAGAAAATACAAAAACAAAATATTTCCGCTCTTATCTTAATTTGACGTAATTGATGATTTCTTACGGTAAGTTAAATTAAGTTAAGTCTAGACTAACTGAGCTTTTAAATATGATGCAAACCAAGCGTACGCGCATTTTTTTTGCGTACATGCATAGTTGGTTAGCTATGTGTGTACTATATGTATGTATGCAGATATTTAAATGCCGGTTCGCTATTCGCGCGACAAGCTTTTTTAAAAACGAAGTAAATTAGTACAAATTGTTAGTAATTTTCATTAGAGTTTGAATAACTCCTTTCACTAAATGGCTTTTAGTAACTTTAACGAGACCTTAACTTATTTTATTTTATTCATTTTAGTGCAGTTTTGACAAAATTTTCTTGCTAAAAAATCTTTTGTTACACTACTTCATTTTATTCCTTTGATTGTACAGGTTAAATAAAAGCTTGTTTTTAAAAAATATTTTTTTTACATTATTTTTTTCAGACCAAGAGGGACGTTTTCTCATGCCGAAAGCCTGGCAACACTGCTCACATGCATGAATATGTTCCGCTCTCAAACCAAATCGCGGTTGCCTCAACTAAGATTTGGTAACTATGACTAAACCATGTGTTGAAAGAAAGCTTACCTGTATTAGCAGAGCTTAATGACATCCTTTTATGAACCATACGTTAAGTTGAATGGAATTTGTAGAAATATGCTTCAAAAAAATACTTATTAGTATTTACCAAACCCCTCAACTAAATTAACGATTTGGTACAACCTAGAATAATAGAAGCTTTAATATATTTAGTTATAATTACCAACCTATGGTAATAGTTGCCAATCCTAGGTAACAGTTCCCAAATATTGTCAAAATTCGGGAACTAAATATCTTTAGTTGTCAAAACTAATCCTTTTTCTCAGTGTACAGCGTCTCCTTGCAAGGTTTGATTGCACTCAGAAAAAATTCAGTTAAATATATTTCTCTCAACACATGATTTGGTAGCTATAACCAAATAATGTGACTATAACTAAATCATGTGTTGAGAAAAACATATTTAGTTGACGTAACTAAACTCTTTTCTCAGTGTGCCTGATTCCTCTACGTTCGATGATTCTATATGCTCTTTCTCCTCTGAATTGAGAACGTCTGGCGAATCTGACACTACATACAAAAAATTGTTATTGTCTTTATTATTAGTATCATTTTCGATAAAAACGACGTCGCGGCTTATTGTAATTTTTCGCGTTTTTGGGTTATGAGGTGGGTTTTGTCGAAGGCTGAGGTATGCTCAGCCGCTCCAGAGTCCAGCGAAGGTCCCAATAACCCCCACCAAATAAAACACAATGATTTGTGTATTAAGTCGAACACACCCACACACACACGCGGCTATCTAGATGGCCGGCAACTTGTCGTGCAGGGGAGAGCGGAAGGTAAAGAGCGAGAGTCGGCAGTCGGTGTCGGAGATTATCCGGCGGGTAATTGTACGGCGACGGGAGTGCTACTAGTGACAGCGAGATTAGGAGTGGTACGCGTCAGTCGTAGCGAAGAGCGTGGCAATGAGAGCAGTCGCGGTGGTTGTGACGGCGGCGGCGATGGCTGCGACGGCAGCCAGCAGTTCCCTTGCAGTGGTGGTGGCGGCTTCAGCGGTGACGTTGGCTGTGGCCCATATAATGATGAGGGCGGCAGCGACCTCCCGCAGTGGTGTTGTATGCGGCCCTGATTGTGGCGAAGGGTAAATGCGGCCCCTTTTAACTACGACGGTGACAGCGGTACTGGGCGATGATGGCAGTAGCGATTACCGTACACTCTAAAAAGTGCATGTAAAACTACTACTGCAAAGTGTTTATTTTTCAACCAGAATCTGTTCAAGTATACGCACAAGATGTTCAAGATTTGGTTTTGAACATGAGTTGTTTAAAATATACACATGAAATGTTTAAAATTACAAACATTTTGAAAGTAAAAATATATTTTTTACAAATAATAAATACTAAGTGCCAGGGGCGCACGCAGGAATATATTTTTGGGGGGAAAGGGTTTATACCTCTAAATATATATCATCAGCAAATACTGAAAATTCGCTCTTTACAGTATGAGATAAATAAATAAACTTTTTAAAGTATCATCAATTGCATTTTATTTACATAAAATTTACAAAGAACTCAGACTATTTAAAACCGGCTTCAAAAAAGGGGAGGTTATCAATTCTTCGGAGTATTTTTACTTCTTTTATTTATTCCACCGCATAACTTTGCACCGCGTGAACCGATTCCAATAATTATTTTTTTTTTTTACCGGAAAGATGGTACCGTAAGGGTCGTCTCGTAATTTGGTTTAGATCCGATCATTAAATCATGAAAAAATTAACGGTTAAAGATGCACTCAACTTTCAAAAGTAATACAAAATTTTACAAAAGAATTCTAATATAAATAAATTAAATAACTTCGCTAAATTTTTACACTTTTTTATTCATTTTCGTCGATTTCTGGTTTCTCATTTTTTAATACTTCGAATAACGAAAATTTAACTGAACTTGTATTTTTATCATGTAGCTCATTTTGGTGGAACGAATTCGAAGTTAGCAAATTAAATCTTCGAATGCTTATTAAGTACATATCAGTGGTAAACTCTTTTAGCCTGTAAAGTGTAAAAACCAACAGTAAGTGAGTATGCATTGCATATTTTTAGGACAAATCTTTCATTCGCAGTTAAACTTTAAAGAGCTCTCAAGAAAAAAGAAAGATTCTTACAAAATGACGCACAAGAAATGGAAAAGAAAATTTTTTCTATCAAAATTTCTTACATCATAAATTTACCCCCAAAACCCATCCCTTGCGTGCGCTACGTGACAAATTTGATATGTAAAAGTAAACAGACAGTGTTTAATTTTGCACACGCTAGGAGAGGAAACTGGTTACCTCTCTTTATATGCGTAAATTTAAACGTAAATTTTTTAGAGGAAATTTTAAACATTTTATGTGTAAACTGTGAAAATGTGAACAATAAATGTTTAAAACTCAAAAAACAAATTTGAAATTTGTTCCACGCCACACATATGATAAGTAAAAGTAAGCAAGCAGTGTTTAAATTTGCATTCATTAAGAGAGGAAACTGGTTACCTATCTTAATATGCGCGAATTTATACAAAAATTTTTTAGAGTGTACTCGTGACGGGTAGTAGTGGTCGGCCTGGGGCGACGATAATGGCGGCGGCCCCAGTAATGAAGACGGTAGCAGCGGGCCCTGATGGTGGCAACGGTGACAGCGGCCCTGGTTGGCGATAGTTAGCGTTCGCGGTCCTCGGTGATGGTGGCGGGCGGCCCACGGTTGTAGCTTCGGCCTTGGGGCGGCAGTGGTAATAGCGGCGCCGGTGATGAGAGCAGCGGTACGGGCCCTAGCGGTGATGATGATTATGGCGCCGGCCCTGGGTGACGGTGAATAGCGGGCGGTCCTCGGTAGAAATGTCGGCCTTAGGGCGGTAGCGGTGCTGGCGGTCCAGATTGATGATACCTACGGACAACTGATCATTAGTACGGTCCCCCAGGGCATCGAAAGGTTGCCCAGTCACCCCGTATGTATTCGCGGCCGCTAGGCGCTGCAGGGAGGTGGTTCCCTCCCCCCCCTTCAGCGCCCGCTAGCCGCGCGGTATCGCAAGCAGGCAGGGGTGTTCGGAATTGGGCAAGCCCAAACGGATCACGCCCCCTGTCTGCTTGAGACCGTAACCAAAAATCGGTCTAGCCCATAATGGTTTTGGGGTGTTGCCTGAGGGGTATTCCCCTCCTTGCAGCCACCCTCAACCAATCAGTCTTCCTCCGAGGAGGAAAGCCTATTGCGCTCCGTGCTTACCTACGGACAACTGATGCTGGTTGAGTTCATGCTGGCAGCTTTCGCTCTGGTTTTGTATGAACCGTTTGAGAAGTGAATGGGCTTATTCCGTGTTATGCGTTTCGCGTAGCGAACTTCTTCCATCTGTTGGTGCGCAAGTTGCTGTTTGCGAAATTTGTATGTGATTACCATGCCAGCTTCGTGTATGCGTATGTATGCCTGTATGTATGTACATAGGGGTGCTTTTAGTCTTGTTGGTATGTTAGTTTGTGTGTACGCCTACCAGTATGTATGTATGTATGTTCATATATTGGTACCTATGTGCAGTTGTAAGGCGTATGCTAGGGTGATGTCGAGTATGTTATTGTAGCGTAGGCGAAGCTACGTTACAGGGTCATACAGTCTATAAGCTTTTGACGTACTACAATACCCGAGCATTGTGCATTCTATCGATTTTGAGTCCAGCTTCTTGCATTTATCTTTTGGTACATGCATCATAGCTATGCTACCGAATACACGCATATGTTTTAGACATTGCTTTTTATTTGTCCAGATTTCTTCAGGGCACCGCGAATTCGATCTACACGGAATCCGATTTATTATGTAGGCCGCTGTTACTGCAGCTTCAGCCCAAAATTTTATGCTTAAACCTGAGTCAATCAACATGCACCGTATTCTTTCTACAATTGTTCGATTGAGCCTCTCAGCCATACCATTTTGTTCTGGTGTATATGGCGGGTCGTCTGATGCACAACACCATTTTTTATTAAAAAAGCTTTAAATTTTTCGTTCACATATTCAGTTCCGTTGTACGTGCGGAGTATTTCGATTTTTAGAGAACATAGATTTTCTGCCAGCGCTTTAAATTTTACAAATTCATCAAAAACTTCTGACTTGCGCTTAATCGGCACCACTATCACTTTTCGCGAGAAATCATCTACGAATGTTACGATATATCTACTGCCTGAGTATGAATTTTCTTGAAAAGGCCCGGCAACGTCAGAATGCACTAAATCAAGCAAACCCTCCGCACGCGTTCCACACTCCTTGAATGGCGCCCGCGTTTGCTTTCGTTTTATGAGGCACACTACACATTTGTCGCTTTCGACTTTTCCAAAGTTAATACCGCACGACGACTTCTTAAGTTTTTCCAAGTTTTCGTTGCAAATATGGCCCATTCTTCTATGCCATGGCGTAAATTCACCACCTGCGAGAAATGCATTTTCATCACGTCTCTCTTGTTCGGGGACATTTAATCGATACAAATCATTTACAGCGGTCGCGGTTACAATTAGATCTTTTGGTTTTCCAAATATCTTGCATTCGTTTCCTTCGAATATGACTTTATTGCCATTTTTGGTTATTTCGCGGCCGGACAGAAAGTTCGCGCACAGTTCGGGCACATAATCAACGTTTTTAACCAGCGCATCAAAACCCGTCGACAAATATAATTTCACATTACCATTTAACTCTACCGGAATGGATTTATTGTTATCTTTTACCGTCTTTGCGTTGTACATTATATTTTTGTTTTAAGTCATATTCGCGGTTGCACCGGAGTCGACATACCAGTCAGCTGTGCGGCTGTCATGCGAAAGCAATGACGCGAAAAGGATTTTTTCGTTTTTCCCTTGAGAGTTACCATATTTCTTTTTATCATTATTCGGACAATTTTTAGCAAAATGCCCTACTTGCTTGCAACTGTGACAATTGAATTGTTTCGGCCTTGTGTTATTCTTAGAATAAAGTACACTTTCACTTTCTTTATTGTCAAATTTCGCATCTTCAAGTAACGCTGTTTTTACACTGTCAATTGTCAAGATTTTTTTTGAGTTTTCTATAGCCACCACTAAAGCTTTGAACTCGTCTGGCACACCTGCCAACATAAGTGATGCAGAGACTTCTCCGTCAATCTTTAAACCAGCGCTCTGCACTTTTAGTGACGTCATCACTATTGCACTCACATATTCCTGCATTGATGTATGGTCGGATAGCTTGCACTGGACAAGTTGTTTTAACAACTCAACTTTGCGGGTTAGGCCTGTGTCCTCGTATGCGCAAAGCAATGCGTTCCATGCTTCTTTAACTGTTTTCGACGTTGCAATGTGTGAAAAGTTTATTGGCTCGATCATCAACGTGATCTCCGCCAAAGCACGCTCGTCTTCTTGTATTTCCTTCTCTGTGGAATTCTCTTGTAGCCCCTTATCTACAATTTTCCAGCAGCCTTTCATAACGAGGTATGACTTCGCATGGCGCTTCCAAATGTCGAAGTTTTCACGCCCCTTCAACCGTTCAAACGGGAAACCAATATTGCTCGTCGCCATTATTGAAGTTTTCTTTAGCGTTCTTTTTCGCGCTAAACTAACTTTTTTGGTACAATCTTCACTATAATATCACGGATCAGCTATTTTCGGTTCATCTGCGTGAACATAAAGGCCCATAACCTGTTTATTTGAAGGCTAAAACCAGATCAGTGCAGCAATGAAAGGTAAAACAAACTCGTGGTTGAAGAGTTACAAAACGGAAGCAAAACGCTTGCCCGAAGCCGCGCAAGCCGTGGTTGCAGCTTCCACCGGAACAGCAGCTGAGTTTATTCGCATAGCAGATACTATTCTTGATGCCCTAGTTCCATAGCAAGCTAATGTGGTCTCTACCAGCCGTCAAGATGAAATTCACGAGCTCCGAACAGCAGTGTCGGAACTGAGTAAATCATTCCAAAAGCTCACTTCACGTTCACGTTCTCGAAACCGTAAAAATGCGAACACCGCGCGATCAAATAGTCGAAGTTCACCGAGCAGCAGCGATTTGTGTTTGTAAAACGCCCAAAATTGCCGCAATCCCTGTCATCACAAGCAACGTGCCGTACAAGCGGTATCACAAAATAGCACACCTACATCGGCCTGACATACGCAAAATGTGGCTAGTTACGCTGAGGGCACAGCCACTCAATATTCAATTTTCCGCCTTCAAATCTTTGACAAGCTTCCAAAAAAACGATTTTTGGTCGATACATCTCGGTTTTGCCACTAACATCCAAGAGCTACGACATGCGAATCACTAGTACACAACTCTACGCTGCTAACGGGTTACAAATAAAAGTCATTAGAGAAAAACGCCTCTAATTAGTCTTTGGCATCCGTCGAGATTTTCACTGGTCTTTTGTTGTTGCCGATGTAACAACCCGAATCATAGGTGCAGATTTTCTCCATCACTATGATTTACTTATTGACATGAGGCGCAACCAGTTAATCGATAATATAAATGGTGTCATCTTCTGTTTGGCACGCGCCAATTGAAATAAAAACATTTGATTCGACCAACCAGTTCGCCGACGTCTTAGCCGACTTTAAAGATATTGCACGACTTTCGCAATACGGCGTCACTAGAAAATCGACCATACTTCATCGCATCGAAACGTTTGGTCAATCTGTGTATTGCCGGCCTCGCCGCCTCGACCCCGAAAAATTGGCCGCCGCTAAACGAGAGTTTGAGTATCTCTTGAAAGCTGGGATATGTAAACCTTCGAAGAGCAACAGGGCCAGTCCATTACATATGGTAAAGAAAAGTGATGGCACGTGGCGCCCTTGCGGCGACTATCGCGCCTTAAACGCTCAAACAGTACTGGATCGTTACCCCTTGCCCTACCTCAGCGATTTCACTAATGTCTTACGAGGGAAAACGATTTTTTCCAAAATAGATCTACAGAAAGCTTTTCCTCAAGTTCGCATACATCCAGAAGATATTGCTAAAACAGCGATAACGACCCCTTTCGGATCATTCGAGTTTTTATTTATGACCCTTGAACCCTGCAACGCAGCGCAGACTTTTCAGCGCTTGATCAACGAATGCACGGTCTGGAGTTTGTGTTTCCATACATCGACAAAATCTGCGTTGCATCGTCGTCAGTGACTTTGCATGGAAAACACTTGCGAATGGTATTTCAAAGGCTTCGCGAATATCAGCTAACCGTAAATTTGAAAAAGCGCGAATTTGGTAAAAGCGAATTACAGTTTCTTGGTCACTATGTCAACTCTGAGGGTATAAAACCGTTGGCTGATAAAGTGGAAGCAATCAGAAACATTCCCAAGCCAACGGTGGCAATGGAATTAAAAAGTTGTATCGCCTTGGTAAATTTTTATAGAAAATTCTTGCCGCACGCTGAATCGTATCAACTGCCGCTTCAAAAGCTAATTATAGGTAACAAAAAGAAAGACCGTAGGCCCATTGTATGGACTCCGTAAGCTGAGTCTGCTTTCGAAAGGTGCAAAACCATACCAGGTTGCAGTAAACAGCTGATGTGCGACACATCGACCACAACTATACGTCCGTATATTCTTACACAATTCCGCCGACAAATACTATCAGCGGTACACAACCTGTTACATCCTGGTAATCGCGCAACGGAAAAACTTATAACAGACCGATTTGTCTGGCCAGGAGTTGGCAAAGATGTTGCTAATTTGGTGCGGACATGTGAATCGTGGCAACGATCTAAAATACATCGCCATACAAAATCACCATTAGTGAAATACGAGCCACTTAAGCATCGATTCGCCCACATTAACCTCGACATAATCGGTCCATTTCCGTTATGTGAAGGTCAGCGATATTGCTTGACAATTATTGAATGTTGTTGTTGTTGTTGTAGCGGCACTACTAAGCCCCGCCTTTTTCGGGTCTACGTTCAATCATTTTCGTCAAGCTCAACTAACGGGAGGCCCAGGAAACGAGCTGTTTCAACGGGTTCGGACCAGAGGGAGAGGGGTGTTAGCTTAGTCGGATTGAGCTGGCATGTAAAGAGGTGGTTGGTGTCGTGGGGAGATTCCCCACATGCCGGGCACTCATTGGGGATATTGGGGTCGAGTCTGGACAGGTAGCTGTTGAGGCGGCTAGTGTATCCAGACCGTAATTGAGCCAGGGTAACGCGGGTCTCTCTTGGCAGTTGAAGCTCCGTCTCTTCTACAGGTGGTGATTGGGCTCCTATTACGGCATTCATAGGTCGAGAGTCGAGGTAGGTGGTAACT
Source organism: Rhagoletis pomonella (assembly GCF_013731165.1). Lineage (NCBI taxonomy): Eukaryota > Metazoa > Arthropoda > Insecta > Diptera > Tephritidae > Rhagoletis > Rhagoletis pomonella. Next base: position 4,174,023 of record NW_023458561.1, on the reverse strand, counting down.
GACTCTCTATGAATGTCGTTGATGGCTCGTCTGTATGTCATCGGGTCCAGTGGTTGGTCTATGCACTGTTGGACTGCGTCCTTGTACACGAATAGATGCCCCCTGACGTGCCTGGGCGGAGGCGAGCGTTGCCAGGTTGACGTTTTTAACGCCATTTGGACGTTGTTTGTATCCTGTTGACGTTGGGACGTTTTCTGTGTAAAAAATGCCGTTTTTTAAATTCCCAGTAATTTGTCTCTGTTACTAAATCTTGTAAGTAGAACTACTTTTGAATTATTTTCTTAACAAATGTTTACAAGTATTTATTCGCAGCACTTTTCTACAAAAGATATTTATTCTTTGGACAGAGATGACTTAACTATGATGCAAACCAAGCGTACGCGCATTTTTTTGGATTCTTGGACTAAGGATCCCGCATTCAAAGGCTGGTTTTGTAAACACTTGAGGTTACGAGGCTTATTGCAATGTTTGCAATTGCACATTAAAAGCCAAATCGGGAAGAGCTGATCTATTGCAACACGCATGCTCGCAAAAGCACCAAAAAAGCTGTAGCAGCATAAAAAGTCAGAAAAAAGTAGGCGACTTTTTTAAGACTGCCGTGAAAATGTAATGAACGCAAAAACGGCTGAAATATTGCTATCTTACAGACCGTAATTTAGCATTTTCGACAACCGATTACCTAACCAAATGCTACAAGAAAAAGAATTATTAAAAATCAACGCGATTGTTTAGCAACTTAAAACTTGCACATTATTACCTTAGAATTTAATAGGCTTGATAGCATACTCAAAAAAACTCCTAAAAATCTGAGTAAAAAGGTGAAAATCTAGCTGAAATTTTGCAGATTTTTTATAATTTTTCCACAAAGTTTTGAAATGTGATCACAAGTGTATGTATAAAATGATTCTTATATAACGATCTTAAACCAGTTTACAATGAATTTTAAATGTGCTCTGTCGAAATGATATTTTAATATACCTTACGTAAATACTTATGTACCTTTGTATACAATAAAAGTTTAATAAGAGCAATTCTCAGTGCATACATTTGAAAAAGACGTTTTTTGGGTAGGAAATGACGTTTTTTCAGACCAAACGAGACGTTTTTTCATGCCGAAGACGTGGCAACACTGGCGTAGGCTCCTCCTGAAGCAAAGGTCTGCTAGGGTGTTCACTTCTGTGACACCCCACCAGAAATTGCTTACAAAGCATTTTGTTGTGTTCCCTTACGGGGAGCACTTGGGCCTCGCTGTGCAGGTAGTGCTCAGGCGTCATCAGAAGGCACCCAGTCGCACAGTGGTTTGGATCGCAAATCTAGCTGGACGAAACTATTTAAACAAATACTCGTTGATGGATCTTTACACCACTTCTTACCTAGGGGATTTTTGGGTCGCTGATTACGAATCTGAAGTCACTTATCAAAAATTCAAAATGGCGGATCCAATATGCCGGACGAAATTTAAAAAAAATCGGTAGATTTCTATGAAACTGGGTATCTGGGGGTTTTCTG
>NW_023458561.1:4171206-4172414 GCF_013731165.1 Rhagoletis pomonella | reverse complement strand
AGTTGTCAATAAAGTACAGAGCCGCAACAACGTCCTCAAGTCGCTCGCCGGCAGCACTTGGGGCAAAGACAAAGAGAAGAAGGCTATGCTGCGCCAGTTTGTACGCCGGGGACTAGTTGGACGCAGTGGACGAAGCTACAGACTTGTCGGAACGCCGCACTCCGGACAGCGCCTCACAGTGGTTCGGATAGCAGATCTAGCTGGACGAAAGTCAATTTTTTTTTTGTTTTTAAAATACTTAATAGTACTTGGAATACATTCCTGACAATACATTCAAATAGAAATTGCATTTATTAAAGCATTAACATATGAAAACAAACAAAAAAAGGTAAGTCAACGCCGCCTATTTGAGAACTCTATTTTAAAAGCTGAAATTTAACTTAAAAGATTGCTAATTGTACTCACAAATATTTGCATAATTACAAATTGACTTTATAAACAAAAAATTACACTTATTCCGCTATAGATTCAAAGGTCATAACGCAATTTATGTCCACATTGGTATAAGCAAATTTATTCTGAAAAATCGTCGTTTTGATTAATTAAAAAAATTAATTTAAGAGTAGGAAAAGTAAAGGCCGTTATAAAACCACTTTCATATTATTCTTTACACCTTCGCAAATGCAGAGGGTAAGTTCGATAACCAAGTCTAACCAATTGGCTTAGATATTTACATTTTAGTGACGGTATGTCAAATCTCAAAAGGGGTTGTGTGTTAAAACAGAACAATTCTTGAAGTAATGAAAACTTTGGTTATGTAAGAATTAACAAAAAATAGTAACTCGCGAATTTTCTGCTTTCTGAAATTAAAAAAATTATACAACAGGCATGCAAATCTTTAAGCGCTGTTATAAAGTTTTTTCTGAAATTTATTTGTGTTTCTTGCTGTGATCTTAAATTTTGGTCATGGTAAATAAAATCTTAAGAAGTGAGTTGTTTGACATTTGGAGAAGTGTTGCTGAAACTTCTAACTAAAACACAACAGGTGTCCGTGATTACGTGATTAGTAAATTGAAAGAAATATCTGATGAAAATGCTCGTTCCGAAGTAAATAAAGTAAATGACTTTAGATTCGTAATCAGCAACCCAGAAAACCCCCAGATACCCAGTTACATAGAAATTTACCGAATTTTTTTAATTTTCGTCCGCCATATTGGATCCGCCATTTTGAATTTTTGGTAAATAACTTTAGATATGTAATCAGCGAC
>NW_023458561.1:4150386-4171106 GCF_013731165.1 Rhagoletis pomonella | reverse complement strand
TTGGTGTGCCATCGACGTGTATGCCTAACTCTAGCCTGAACTCCTTCGTCCAGGTGGTGAAGAGGGTCGCCGTTGATTTCATTGGGGAGAGTGTTAGGCTCCTTGCAGTGAAGAAGCGAGAAAGGCTGGAGAGATAGTCGTTCACTTTTGAGCAGAGGTCATCAATTCCATTCCCGGACGCCAAAATCGAGCAATCGTCAGCGTATGAGATCAGGGAAACTCCCTCAGGTGGTTGAGAAAGCTTCGAGATGTAGAAGTTAAATAGTAAGGGGAGAGAACACCACCTTGTGGAACCCCTTGTTTAATCCTTCTTGGTTTCGAGGTTTGATCTCGGAAGATTACTGCCAACTGTCGACCACTCATATAATTCGCCGACCATCGCTTCAATCCCTTTGGGAGTGAGGAGGCCTCGATGTATTCTAGTAGCGTGGAATGGCAGACGGTGTCAAACGCTTTTGACAAGTCCAGCGCTACTAGGACTGTTCTCTCACAGGGGCGGTTTCGATTTAGGCCACGAGTTATTTGGGTGTTTATGGCGTTAAGTGCTGTTGTTGTGCTGTGCACTTTACGGAATCCGTGCTGGTGCTTCGCTGGGGTCAGGTGGCAGGTGAAGTATGGGAGTAGTAGGGCCTCAAGTGTCTTCGCGACCGGAAAAAGGAGCGTTATCGGGCGATAAGAGTCTCCTTTGTTGGCGGGCTTCCCCGATTTCAGCAGTGGGACCACTCTCCCTGATTTCCACACATCAGGAATGATGAGAGTGGCCATGGACAGGTTGAGGACCTCCGTTAGGTAAGCTAGTCCCTTAGGCCCTAAATGTTTAGCATCAGCATACAGATTCCGTCGGGTCCAATGGCTTTGGAGGCATTCCCCTTCCCGATGGCCCCCTTCACTTCACAGCTGGTGAAAACAAGTGGTGCGCTGTTTTTGGCAGCTTGTGCAGCCTCCTGGTCACTCGACGTTTGGCCCTGTCTACCGAAGGGTGCAGTGTGAATTGCCTACTAAAGTAGGCTGCGCATTTATTCGGGTCCGAAGAAGCGCGACCCTCGAAAGAGATTTCGACTCTGTCATCACGCTTCGTAGGGTTGGGCAGGTTGACCAGAGCTTACTCACACCAGATGTGAAGTTACAGGCCTTCAAGTGCTCCTCCCACTTTTTCCGCTTATGCTGATTTACCAGTTGCCGAATCTCCAAATTAAGGTCCCTCAGACGGGGGTCCCCGGGGTCGACCTGGCGTAGGTGGTCACGCTCATTTGCTAGTACAGCTGCTTCGGCCGGGAAATTTGGGCGGACTTCCGCGATACGTCCGGACGGGATGAAGCGAGCCGCTGCGGCAGTGACTACCCTGCGGAACTGGCGTTCGCCAGTATGTATGTTTGTGGGTGTGGGATGGGCGGCGAAGCTGCTCTTGTTGACTTCCGCGAAGCCGTTCTAATCAGCTTTGTTGAAGTTGGTGTAGGTTCGGTGGTCCGCGGGAGCAAAGTCGGTGGGCTTATTGATCGAGATGATTATGGGTAGATGGTCTGATGCTAGTGTTAGCATAGGTCGCCATGAAATGCTATTGATCAAACCAGCGCTAGCAATTGTGAGGTCTGGCGAGCTGCTGCAGCTACCCATAATCCTGGTGGGGGCGTCGTCGTTCAGGGTGCAGAATGTCGAATCGTCTATCTGCTCAGCCAAAAGGTTTCCCCTACGATCATTGGCCAGGCTTGAGTGCCAGAGATCGTGGTGCGCGTTGAAGTCACCTACTACCATTCGGTTGTCACCTCTGAGTAGCGCACCTATGTCAGAGTGATATCCTGCCGGGCAGCAGGTGACAGGGGTATATAAACGTTGAATATTTCGAACTCGACATCGACGGAGGTTTGCTGCTGCCCAGAGGAGCTTCTCGGAGCCGTGCAGACTCTTCGGGTGTTGGGTGCGTTGCGCGAGCGGGTAGCCGTGGATGCTGATTGTGCCGTTTGGATTGAGCAGCAGGTAGCCACATAGCTTGTGGTCCACTCCCGATGTGACCTAAAACCAGAGCAGGTTCTTAGGTGACTCCATCCGTTGCATGAATTGCACCTAACCGAAGTGGAGTTTGGATGGAGTCGATTCTGGCAAACACAGCAGAAATACGTTTCTGGTCCGGGGTTGGGCTCTACGCCCGCCCGGAGAAGAAGGTTGCGGAGCAATCCGGCTGCAAGGAGTTGCTCCATGGACGAACAATGATTTAGGGGTATCGCCGATCTAAGCGGGGTTAGGTCACCGAAACAACAGCCCTTGGTCGGGTAAAACCCAAGTCATTCCGGTACGTAGAACCGGCTGTCTTGGGAATGACAGTTATTGATCGCTACACTCGCTGGACACTCGGTGGCCAGAAGCTGCACCAATATCCGACATTTGCGCTGAAGCCGTCGCCAAAGCTCTTCTTAATACTTGGATTGCACGATTTGGAGTTCCGGCACGTATCACATTCGACCGAGGTAGACAATTTGAGTGTGTCATATTTAGCGAATTAATCAAAAAATCGATGCCACCCACTTGCGTACAAAACCGTACAATCCGCAGGTAAATGGCATTATTGAAAGGTTTCACAGAACAATTCAATCTGCAATTTTGTCACGAGACCCAAACAAGTGGACACTTATGTTGCCATCGATCCTTCTAAGTCTTCGTGTAGTGTTCAAGCCGGAGTTGAACGCTTCACCTGCTGAACTGGTCTTTGGAAGAACATTGAAAATTCCAGGTGAATTCTTTAACAAAAGCAAATTTGTCAACCCATCTATTGAAGCAGTCTCGCAGTTTCGATCATCCATACAAAGATTAGTACCAACCGACACTGCACATCACCGTTCATTAGCAAACCACTTCTTTCGACAAGTCATGTCTTTGTACGCAATGACTCAATTCGCCCATCGCTAACGCACCCATATGATGGACCATTTCCTGTCATACGCCAAACTGCAAAATATTTTACGGTTGAAATACGCGAACGATCATCTGACATAAGCGTAGATAGACTCAAACTTGCACTCTTGTCGAATCTTGACACGAAAATTTAACCTGTTCAACCACAATCGACGATACCTACTTCAAGGGAACGGCGAGTCAATTTTGCACAATACAGGTGTACTTCGTCTAGAAGGGGAGTAGTGTGGCAGCACTGAACGTTCGTCAAAACTTATTATAGAACCATTCCGAAAATTTTACCATTTTATAATCTGCCAGCACGAAGATCACATGTCAACTTTTCTCCTTCTATAATTATTTGTTCTTCTTTTTTTGACATCGACAATGGATAGACGTAAGATTCACGCTTGTGTGCCAGTAAGTAAATTAAACAATTAATTATTTTTGTAAATTTATGAACCTTTGGTTAATAAAATTCTTGATTAATTTGTATCACTAAACTGATATTTCGTCGCTTTTTACGAGACTGGTGTGACTTTCCAAAAAATACACCAAATGTGTGATAGTAATATGAGTGGAAGATCGACTTATCCCAGCGGCCAGTTCAAAAACGCCCTATCTCAGAAAACTTTCTAGAACGCCCTATTTCAGAATTTGGCTGAAGAACGGCCTATTAAAGGATTTTATTGAAAAACGACGTATCTTAACTAAAAGTATACTATTGAAAATATGTTGGGATAGGGCGTTTTCGAACTGGCTGCCGAGATAGGTCGATCTTCCGCTAAGGTGTCGATATGTAAATGCATTCCCCAATTCAACTTAGTTCGCCAAGGTGAACGAACTAGTAAAACTGAACGGTTCACTCAAAAGAGCTAAAGTGCCCAACTCTAGTGGGTAACGCACCCATCGGCGTAACCAGAACAAAATTTAGGGCGGGTGAGGGGGGCCCATTATAAAATTTTATTTTTCAAAACCAATAATTTTTACTTAAACAATTTTTTATTATAGCTTAAAATTATTGTAACCAATAGAGGTATTTTGTAAAAAAACACATAAATAGAAGTTCACAAAAGTTGATATAATCCGTCGATTTAATTAATTCACTTTTTACTGCACATGTTTTTTTTTACGAGGAGGAAGCATCGAAAGCCTAACCCCGTCAGTGTGAGACTTTAACCAAAACTAAAGCTTCTACCGTTATATACCGTTCCTGTCCTTGTACCACCGTCAAGAATTTCGTCGGGATAATAACACTGTTATAGATCCAATGAAGCACACAAAATATGCATACTTAGAATTTTGAATACCGCCTCAAAATCTGGACTTTCATAGGTTGAGCCTTATAATTTTTCGTAACCTAATTTCTGCTTATCCGACCAAAACTATTTACAGTGGGTCCACGGTAACCGCAACTTTCTATACGTGGAATTCCTTGATTAATGCAAGTCTTTAAAACAAAAAAATTTTAACTTTATAAGTGCGACTTCAAAACAATTTAACCGCAATACCTATAACTTTCTTTGTTTATACATGCCACACTTACCAGTATTCTGAAAAAACTAAAAAGTGGTGTTTCAGTTAAAGTGATGTGTGATGAGTTTGAAACAAATAATATGAAAAACTTTTTAATATACATACATACAACGCTTTTATAAATGGACTAAAAAGTAGAAAATAATGTTTTTCAGTCCCATAGAATTTGTTTTGATAACTTTTGATTTTGAAATTTTAGCAAAAGTTGTTATAAATCATTTATGAGTAATAGACCTCAATTGATATGAAGGGTATTATGTGTATATATGTGGATATATGAAAAACGACCGCTTAAAATCGATCTTAAATTTGTACTTTCTTTTAGGTCTATGTTATGTAGATGACTATTGTTAACTAAATCGAATGCTTTGTAGTGCATGCGCCCCACGCTTTTAATTTTCAATCTCATAAATTGTTTAATATGACTTTTGCTAAAGTTTCAAAATCAAAAGTTATCAAAATAAATTCTATTATTTTTTACTTTTTACTCCATTTGTAAAAGCCTTGTATATTAATGGCCTTATTCATAAAAAATAAAGTAGCAGTATAAAAGGTTTATAAATTGAAAAATGTATGAAAACGACAATTTATAAAGCTCTTTAAACCTACTTCATTTTTTATAAATAAGGCCATAAAGTTTTTTTTTTATATTATTTATTTTCTACTCTTTAGTCTTGTGTGTATAAAATTTTGCAATAGATATTAAAATAATTCAATGATATTAACAGATTGGTATGCACTAGGGATGTTAATTTTTCAGCTTTTTCCGATCGCGGGATTTTCAAGATGTCGTTATCACAAACCCGGGAAACTTAAATCGAAGAAATGGCTTCTATATTATTTGAGAAGCTCTCCTACCATAAAATAAATAATAAATAAATGGGTTTGAAACCTAGTTTTTTATTTAAAGCGGCGTTTTTATTTTTTCTCTCTGATGTCAGGATTTATTTTAAAGGACTTTTTAATTTCAAAGATATGATAAATTCCAAAAAATATTTCAAAAATTCAATGCAATGTAGAATAAAAATATGGGTACCAAATGCAAGAGGAAATTTCTTTAGAATCTAAAAAAATTAAATTTTTTGGATTCACAAGGACGAGAAGATAATATTTTAAGCTTATAAAGTTAGAAGGACGAAATTCGAGTGTGTTACCGAGTTTATAGAAGTCCTTATATATACATATAATTTTTCCAAAAACAAATATTGCGAAATTTCGAGGATAAAATTGAAAAGGACGTTTTCAATACTTACTAGTCCTTCTGCACCAAAAACTTGAATCTTTTTAAATTCTACAGGACATCCTCTTTAATTTTATACCCATACTTTTACAGTACTGACTTTTACTGACGTCAGAGTGTACTAAAGACGCAATTTTACTATATTTGGCCCATGGTTTCGCGAATATATTGATATTTGTGATAAAAATTTATTATTGCGTGGTGTTATGTATATAATAAGCTATGCATTTCTCAAAAAATATTAAATTTTAATTAAAAAACGAAATAAAGCTAATACCGGTCAAGAAAAAGAGTTTCTATTATTTCCGTCAGTGCAAATTACAAATCCCGAAAATCCCGGGATTATGTGCCAAGAACCTGAGACCTGAAAAAGGCCGGGATCCCGGAATCCCGGGATTACCATTCCTAGTATGTAAATACATACGAGCACCAATTAATTTAATTTAAAGAAATGGCGTGTCGTCCATTTCCGCTGTAGGCTTCCTCAAGTGGGCACCGAATTTACCAACATTAATATATTTCAAAAATATTCAGCGCCAAGTTTTGTAGTCGAACAGTACACTGTGTAATTTTTGTTGCAAAATTCCTACTAATTTTTTTTTTTATCAACAGTTGGAATTTTTTGCAGTGTTTTGGAAATTTTTTTTTTCTTTGAAAGTAAGTGTCCGAATGAAAAAAATTTTTGGGTGCACATTTAATAAACATTAAACTATGTAATAAACATTTCTGCAATTATCTATGAAAAAAATGCGGGCATTTCGATATAGTTTGGTCGGAATGAATTTTTATTTGCCAGCGTTCGGGCCCGACTCGCGTGGCTGGATCGCGCGCAATCCGTGTTCACTTCTTGCGCAAGAAAGAAATGCACGTTTCAATCGTTCCACTTTTATTTCGCATGCCAGCGAGAGTCGGGCGCGCACACTGGCAAATAAAAATTCATTCCGACCAAACTATATCGAAATGTATGCATGAAATACATTGCTGATGGGTCTGGTCCAATCCTCGCTTGAGCAAATGCATCTGAGACGCACAAAGTTCTTATTCTTCTTCTTATTTGGCGCTATAACCGTCTAAGCGATTTTGGCCGAGTCCAACGCAATACGTCAGTCGTTTCGATTCTGTGCCAACTGACGCGGTAAATGCCAGGTGAAGACAAGTCCTTCTCCACTTGGTCCTTCCATCGCAGTGGAGAACTTCATCTTCCACCATCGCGACCCGCGTTGAATACTTTCAGAGCAGGAGCGTTTCTGTCCATCCGTGCGACATGACCAAGCCAGCGTTGCCGTTGTATTTTGACTCGCTGCACTATATCCATGCCGTTGTGAAGCTCATAGAGCTCGCGTTCCATCGTCTGCGGTACTTGTCGTCGCCAATGCGTAACGGCCCATAAATCTTTCGGAGAACCTTTCTCTCGAAAGCTCCAAGAGCCGCCTCATCAGATGTTTTCATTGTCATTAACGCTTATGTTATGTTCCAAAAATCCCGGGATTCTTGACAAATAATCCCGGGATTTTCGGGATTTGTAATTTGCACTGATGGCAATAATAGAAACTCCTTTTCTTTACCAGTATTGGCTACATTTCTTTTTTTATTTAATAATTACTATTTGTTTATAAATGTCTAGCTCATTATACATATAAGACTGCGCGAAAGTGAATCTTAAACACACATATGAATATACTCGCGAAACCATGGGCAAAATATGGCAAAATTGCATTTTTAGTTATTCACTCTGACTTTAGCAATTCAAAACTGATGTCAAAAATTTAGAGAAATGTGTTTAAAGAAGAAGAGTGGGTATAAAATTAAATAGGAAATCCTGTACAATTTAAACATATTCAAGTTTTTGGTGCAGAAAGACTGGTAAGTACTCAAAATGTCCTTTTAAAATTTTATCCTGGAAATTTCGCAGTATTTGGTTTAAAAAAAAAATATATGTTATATAAAGTCGATAACATCCTCTAATTTCGTCCTTCTAAAAAATTACCTTCTCGTCCTTGTGACTCCACAATATTTTAATTTTTTTAAATTCTAAAAAGTTTCCTCTTGCATTTGGTACCCATATTTTTATTCTACACTGCATTGAATTTTTAAAATTTTATGGTAGGAGAGCTTCTCAAACAATATAGAAGCAATTTTTTCGATTTAAGTTGTTGAAAAGTAATGATTATCTAAATCCCAGGACTAATCCCGGGATCCCGGGATTGTGATAACAAATTGCCGGATATCCCGGGATCGGAAAAGGCTGAAAAATTAGCATCCCTAGTTCTCACTATTGTGAGATGACCGGAAATACTTTGTTTTGTTCTTGTTAACCATCAGACTCACATGCTAAAGGGAGTAACCTTGTTTGAAACTTTGTTCGAAATCACACACATCGTTTCGCGGGGATACGAAATTCAGACACCACGAAATAAAGACAACCTCTTTTCCGGCTGACGAAAACGGCGATATTTATGGTGGATTTGGCAGATCTGAAGCCACACTGGTAAGGCGCAATGAGCTCGTTGATGGAGGGCTTCAGTCTTTCACACAACACGCTCGATAAAATAGTTGGCGTGCATGGCGGAGTCGCCTTTCTGGTGGATTACGCAGAGCATACTGGAACTCCAGTTGTCGGGCATGCACCTTATCAGCTCCTCACCATCGTATCGTACCGTCAGCTCCAGCAAGTTTGTCATGAGCATAATCGCTATTCGTACCTGCTCATAGTCAGACGCTGGGACATGGACTCCATCGTTATCGACTGGGGGCTCGGGTTCGTCTTCTCCACTACTTTCAGTGCTGCTGCCAAAATTCTTTACCCGGAGGAAAATGGTGCCCTACAATTGCATTTAGCTCTGCCGTGTACAACTTGCACAATTTAAAGCTCGTATAGGACACTAAGGCACGGTGCACATTAGAGCGATACGATATGCAATACGATACGCGATACGATATGAATGCGACATCGGCATGCTGAGTACGTCGGAATTGGTAGGAAGCGATGCAAACTGTGCACACTTGCACGACAGCGACACCGCTGCGATATAATATCGCATGCGTATCGCACGTGCGACACCGCTGCGTTATAATATTGCATGCGTAGCGCACGTGCGACACGGTTTTCTGGACGAGGTGAGATTAGTATTGCGCGGTATTTTTTGTAATAAGCATGACCATTTCACAGGCGGAAGCATCTTCCTCAATTTTTTTTAGTTGAATTTATAAAAAAAACCCATGTTTATGAAACTATACAGACAAAAAAATGACTGTACAACAGACATGACTAGTTTGGCATAGAGAAATATAGCGTCTGAGGTCAAGGTCACAGGTAAATGCACAAAAGAATGATTTTTGTGATGGTTTATTTGCCTTTGTTTTCACATCTTTAAAAATGAATTTAAAGAATTCAATCATTTTAAACCTATTTATTTTTGATTTTGAATAGCAAAAAAGATTTGGTGTTTGTTTAAATGTTAATGATTAACTATTTTGTTTCAAATATTCAAATAATTAGTAATCAGTGTAAATAGAAACAATTAAGAAATAATCATCTCATTTACCAATAAAAGAAGAAATCATATATAATAACAAATACTAAAAAATTATGTATGTATGTAGGTAATTATTTTTGATTATTCGTTATATTTTTATGTTTTTTTCTTGAGTGTTATTTTATTATATTTAAGGAGTTTTTAAATTAAAGAGAGAAAGCACAAATTTGTGTGCTCTATTACACAATGCTACAAAAAATCAAGGCACATAAATACAGGTAGAAGCCAAAATGACGTTGCTCTCATGAGAACCAAACCTTTAAACTTCAACTTGTTTTTCTTCTATTTCCTATATTTCGTTACGCTTTAAATGTCATATCGTTTTTTTTTTGAATGTTCGTTAAAAACAAATTTTAATTAACATTTGAATTTTTGTAGTGTTGTGCGGTTTATACTTAGTGTGTGTGTTAAAAATACAACACCTGAAGCGTTGTTTTTATGTGTTGTTAAATATAAATCAGATGCCACTAATTTTTTAACGTGCCTCAATGTCCTTCGCGTAAGGAGCGCTGCGAAAGCAGCTGTAGGGCAGAGCCGCACCGAAATGCCTTGCTGTGCGTTAAACATTTTAAAGCAGCAGATTTTATAAATGCGCCGGGGGTACAGGAAAGGCACGTTTGATGCCAAGTGCTGTTACTATGACTCTTATGCCGGAAAGTCACTCCAACAACACTGCAACTCATAAATCAAAGACAGAAAACAACAAACAAATTAACAAATTTTAACTAAAGAAAATAAATAAATAAAATTAAACTTCAAATTTCCTTAAAAACGTCAATCAGTGAAATGTAAGTTTTTATTTTTCCTTACACACGCTCATTTTTATTTTTACTCTTCCGAAAACTTTGACTTTTGTAGGTTTGACGTCAAATCGGCTTCTACCTGTTTTTATTGTACCATGACAAAAAATAATGAAGTAAAAATACCTGGTAAGTCATGTTATTTTTCAGGTAGGTTTTGCCGAGTGAAGTAAGAATCGAGATACCCACACCTTCTTGATTTACTGTTAAAAAACCGCACGTATAAGCTTGTAACTTAGTTGACTATAAACCGAGTTTAGACCTTTCGAGGTTAGACCTTTTGAATGATATATGTATATGAACTTTTAGAAAACTTAAGAGATCTGTGTGTATTTTCTGTGTTAATTTTTTCGTCTTTTTTAAAATTTGGCAAAGTTTTCACGCACTATTTTGTAAAGCAACTATACTTCTCCTGAATTGATGCAATATTAACATTTGATATATAGTGATTTTTACTTTAAAAAATCGGAGGACATCTGACTAAGTTATTCAACCTTTCATTAGAAAAATACTATCTTTGGCTATATAACTACGGTGACCATAAATATATTTCGAAAATGCAGGACAATTTTTCAAAAAATTTACCTACATATAATTGCGTAGTATAAAAATAACAAAAATATACTACATATATACATTCCTCGTCATTTGAATAGCGCACCCTATATGTTGATTTTCTACCATAAAAAGTATGCTTGACAAAATTTTTATATGGAAGAAAATGCGCAGCACAGTCAACAAAAAAAAATGTCGCCCCTATGTTTATTTTTTTTTTAAATTTTCAAAAAATGTTTAAATGGGATGTCGAATAGGATGCTATATTTTTATGAAAAGTTAATGAGTATTAAGCAAACAAAAGGAAAACTGTACCTACTAAGTATTACAATGATGCGCTATTCAAATAACGAAGAGTGTATATTTCTTAATTATTAATCCAATTTTAAACTTTAAACATAAATCACATTTGCTTCATTGGTATTAATCTTTTAGTAATGAATATTTAATAATAATAATAATAATAGATTGGCGCTTACACATATGTTAGTGTTTCGCCGAGCTTCTCCTCCGACTTGTGGCGTGCGCCTTGATATTGTCACACAAAGCGGAGGGACCTACAGTTTTACGCCGACTCCGAACGGCGATTGTATTTTTATGAGAAGCTGTTTTTTATGGCAGAAATACAATCGGAGGTTTGCCATTGCCTGCCGACGGACGACCGCTGTTAAGAAAAAACCTTTTTTCTATATTTTTTGCGATGTTGCTTTGACCAGGGTTTGAACACGGGTCCTGCGGAGTGGAAGCGCGCACTGCTTACCACTACACCACAGCGGCCGACATGAATGAATGAATATTTACAAAATTATAATAAGGCATATTACATATTACTTTACACGAAACACGAACCTCTGTAAAGTAATTTTTTTAGGCAAACTTTGGGTCGTTGAACACGAAAAAAATACCCATGGTTTCAAAGAAGCGTTTTCGAGATTTGTTCGAAAAACGTATTTTTAGTACTTTTTCAGTTATTCCTCAATATCTCATGAAACGACCAACAGTTCGAAAGGTATTGATGGGCTCTTTGCAAAAATATATATTTTTTGTGCAGATTGTGTTCCGTAACATCTACATTTCTCATCAGATTTTCATTCGTTGTAAAAAGAAAATGATTGAAATTTCAATTTTTCGATTTTGGTCGCTTGTAACACTAACAATTTTCATCGAAATCGGCAAAGTAATGGCTGCATTTCTTTATTCATTCTGAACGTTTGAAATAAACTTTTTTGTTTACTTATTCTTTAGAACGTTCCTGATGATATGTTAACGTATATTTCAATCGCATTCTGTTTATTCTGGCTGTGAAATGGGATTATCCGGAATGTATAAAGAAACGCAGCCAATATATTTTTGTAAGAGGACTGTAGGTCGCTTATGTTGATTGGGTAATTTTTTCATGAGATATTGACAAATAGGTTCGAAATGTACCAAAAACACGTTTTTCAAAAAAATTACGAAAGCGCTTGTTTGAAAGTAAAATTGGCTTGGAAAATATTTTTTTTCCTAAGCGATTACCACAAAATTTGTGGAACAGTGTTATCGATATATTTGATGCTGGTCTTCAATTTCTCTTCATCCATTGTCCATAACCGTACAATATTTAGAACGCATTGACTAGTTGAATCTTGAAAACCAGCTTACCCTTATGTAGTGATCAATTACTTATCGACACTGCTTTTATTTCGATAAGGAAAAGTTAATTATAAAATATCGAAGAAAATGCGGGACAAAGGCAGGACACTTGGAAAAAATCAGTACATTTTGGGGGTTTTCTGGTTTGAAAAACTACGCAGGACAGACCTTTAAATAACAGTACGGTCCTGCAAAAAACAGAGCGGATGGTCACCGTATATATAACTCAAAAATTTTTGCTTAACATTTTTTTAATTCAGCTTTCACCGATTTCTCCGTGTAGTGAACGCAATATTCTGAAATAATTTGTCATGAAAATTTAAATATCTCTTTTAATTTTTAGCCGACTTTGTAAAAATAAACATCAGTTTTACTCGATATTAAACATACCTTTCTCTTAAATTGTTTAAAAGTTTATAGATATAAAGATAGACCCATCATTCAAAAGGTCTAACCTCGGTTGAGATGCAACTCATTTACAAGCTTATAAGGGCACAAATGTTTGTGTAGCTATCACAAAATAGTATCGCGTGTCGCATCGCATGTCGCATCGCGTATCGCAGCGCTCTAATGTGCACTGGGCGCATTTCATATCGCATCGCGTATCGTATCGCGTATCGTATCGCATATCGCATCGTATATCGTATCGCTCTAATGTGCACCGTGCAAAGCTTTGTCATTGCTTGGATTC
Source organism: Rhagoletis pomonella (assembly GCF_013731165.1). NCBI lineage: Eukaryota > Metazoa > Arthropoda > Insecta > Diptera > Tephritidae > Rhagoletis > Rhagoletis pomonella. Next base: position 4,158,230 of record NW_023458561.1, on the reverse strand, counting down.
CGGCAACAAGTACCAGATTTAAAATGTCCGCTGGTGAAAACAGCTGCGTGACGTATGTTTTCACTTTTTGGTACAACGTATAACTCTTTGTACTCTACAATGAAATTCGTAAAGGCAGAATACCGTTCACATTAGTTGCATTCGCGTACCTGATAATTATTGAAATTTATAAAAATTATAAGATTTTTGTATTCGCGTACCCAAAAAAATTGCAAAGTAGGGGAAATTGAGAGAGCAAAAGACATTTCATTTTGAGGGCTGCTAGTTTCTGCTGGAAAAATTTTTGCCAACAGCAATTCGCCAACAAGAAAACAGCTGATAAAAAACAGCCGGATGAAATTTACGCAAATCCCTAAACTTAATTTTATGGTTTGGAAGTTAAAATAGTAAAACGCGACTAATTAAACTTGTAAGAAGTAAGGAATTATTCGTTTTGTCAGTGAACTGTGTGAGGATAACACTTCGGGATTTGTTTTCTTACGTTTTCAATTTTATACTTTTGAAAGTAAATACAAATTCTATCACCTGTTCGTCTAACTTGCAAGTTTCTGCAAATTTTCTGTTCGCGTACTATTTAGGATATTATTCCTGTTAGAGGGCAGATGACATTTCGCCGGAATTTTGCTCTTGGACATTTTTTGCTGGAGATTTTAAACGAACGTACCTATTAACTAACCAACATTTAGCAGAACTGTTACGAACGGCTTTAACTGACGTAAAACCAGATTTTGAAAATTTGGCCAAAGGGATTTTTTGATTTTTTTTTCAATATCAATCTTACGTATATTAGAATAATAATAAACTTAATGTTTTTCATTTCTAATAATAATTTTATTTAAAAACACGAAAATATTAGATGTGGAGAACAGACATAGAACGCGACTAACAGTAGAAAGTTTGCGAATACAACATAAAATACAGAATGCAATGAATTTTAAGGAAGACGTCGACAATATACATTGCGCATACAGGACAGCAATCTTACTTCTTATCTTACTAATATTATAAATGTGAAAGTTTGTATGTTTGGATGTTTGGGAAATCATCACGCGGAAACAACCGAACGGATTTGCATGAAATTTTGTACGCAGATAGCTTATGACCTAGGTTAGAAAGTAGGCTACTTTTTTAAGAGTTGCCACCTGTTAAAAAGTTTCATTAAATTAATACGCGGAAACGACTGAACGGATTTGCATGAAATTTCGCAAGCGGATAGCTTATGACCTACAGTGGAAAATAGGCTATTTTTTTGGAAGAGTTGCCACCTGTTAAAATAGATTAATTAAATTAATACGCGGAAACGACTAAACGGATTTGCATGAAATTTTGCACACAGATAGCTTATGACCTAGGTTAGAAAGTAGGCTACTTTTTTAAGAGTTGCCAGAAATTTTTAATTTAATTAATACGCGGAAATGAGTGAACTGATTTGCATGGAAGTTTTCACAAGGATAGCTTGTGAGCAAGGTTGAAAAATAGGCTATTTTTTAAGAGTTACCACCTGCTAAAAAAGATTAATTAAATTAATACGCGGAAAAGTCTGAACGGATTTGCATGAAATTTTGCAGGCAGATAGCTTATGACCTACAGTGGAAAATAGGCGAATTTTTTGAACGAGTTGCCACCTGTTAAAAAAGTTTTAAATAAATCAATACGTGGAAACGACTGAACAGATTTGCATGGCATTTGGCACAGTGATAGCTTATGACCTATGTTGGAAAATAGGCTACTATTTTAAGAGTTATCACGTATTAGGAAAGTTTAATTAAATTAATACTCGTAAATGACTGCACACAGATAGCTTATGACATAGACTGGAAAATAGGCTACTTTTTTAAGAATTGCCACCTGTTTGAATATGAAATTTTGCTCAAAGATGGTCTTAGACTGAAAGTAAGTCCGATAACTCAAGGGCCCTCCCATAAAAATTGGAATTTTCATATTACATACATATCTCTGGAAGTATTTGTGGGAGAGAACTGAAACTTGGTATAGTGATATGTATGTGAAATCAATGTTGGCATTAATCGATGTTTTAATTAGTTAGTTAATTCGATTAAATTAAATCTGATTACAGTTAATCATGATTAATTTTAATCCGACTAAACAGTTAATCGTAACCGCGATTAAAAAATTAATTTTTAATCATTAGCTCTTAATTTGATCAAGTAGGTTTGGTGATTAATTAAGTTATGCTGGAATTTCCCTGTGCACACAAAGCAAGTTAATCCAGTATGGCTAAGTCGGGTTTCCTCATCAATCTAAGCAGTTTGGTGTGCATTTTCATTAAGATATATACCAACAAACGTTTTACAAACTAGGTTTGTAAAAGTTCCCAGTTTATGTATTACTAATGACAATAATTATATTTTTTTATATTATGTGCTTTTTATAAGGGTAAAACACAAAATAATTACTATAACTGGTGTTTGGTTCCAAACTCGGACAAACTAGACAAATTAATCAGATTTTATTTTTAATTTTATTAACGATTAATGTTTTAAATTAATTAAACGTAAATGCAGCCAGCGATTAACGATTAAAAAAATGTTGTCATTAATCGAACAGTTCATTACGACTAATTAATTTTAATCGTCAAACGCGATTAACATTTGAATCGTTAATTTTTAATCGTTAATCAGATTAACAGTTTGCCAACACTGTGTGAAATCATGTTCATATTCACGGAGAAAAATGGACGTTTTTGGAAAAGAGGCGTAGCACCTCCCATACTGACGGAAAGTTTCATATTGCATATCTCTTCAAATGTTTGGGGTAAAGCACTCAAGCTTGTTATGGAAATACATATGTATGTATGTATGTGAAACTAATACCATACTCATGGAGAAAAATGAGAGTTATTGGTAAGGGTGGTGTGGCAACTCACATGCATATTGATTTTTCTATGCTGCATATCTCTGGAGGTGTTTATTGCAGAGGACTGGAACTTGGCACCGTGTGTACAAAATTAATTCCATACTCATGGAGAGAATTTGCGTTATTCAAAAAGGAGACATGGTTCCTGCCGTACAAATTTACTGTTTTATACTGCTTATCTCTAGAGGTGTTCATGGTAGAGTACTGGGACTTGGTACTGGGGTATGTAAAATCAATTCTAAATTCATGGAAGAATATTAGGGTTATAAGAAAAAGGCGCGTGCCACTTCCAGTACAAATTTACTTTTTCTTGCCACATATCCCTGGAAGTGTTTGTGGAAGAATACTGGAACTTGGTATGGAGTTGTGTATACAAAATATATCAATTGCTCATGGAAAAAATGTGAGTTATTAAAAAAGGAGGCATGACGCCTCCCATACATACTAAAAACATCTTAATACATATCTCTGGAAGGAAAGAAAATCTCTCGAAGTATTTTAATTTGCTATGGAGATTTATTTTATAAGTGCCGTACTGACAGAATAAATTTCATTAAATGGAAAAGGGAGAGCCGGGTTCGGCCTTATAATCTAAAGCTCTCTAGAGGCATTTGCTACAGTAATGAGAAGTGGTATTTTATCAAGGCCTGGTTACTAAATTTGAGTTGGAAATATTAGAACTCGCCGTGGCACCTCCAAGAAGGTTACACGTTCACGCGTCGTATACCTGGAAACATTTTAAGGTAAACTTAGAGGGATTGATATCTTTCGTATGCCTAGCGCGCAGACGAGATTTTATAATTTCATATTTTTAAACGGCCTAAATACCTTAACTCGCTTAAAAAATAACGAGCTATAACGAAATGGGCACAGAAATAAAATCTAACATCATTAAATTATTTTTCATATTTGTATAAAAGCGCGGGGTGAAACCCGCGGGTATAAGCTAGTAATGTATAATAGGAGAGCAGACGAGCAGAAGTACACTTAATATAAAGTAGTTGATATCAGTGTGTGTCGTTTGTTATATTTTCTTTTTCAGATGTTCAATGTAAGTTATGTTTTGCAGCTAAAAATTGTTATACCAACGAATTGCAATTGTTATAATTTTTATGTACATATGTACATGTGTGCCTAATTTTTTTTTTTTTTTTTTTTTTTTTTTTTTTTAAAAATTTTTTATACTCCGTTTTATAATTTTTATTATTTTTTTTTATATATTTATTTTTTTTTCTATTTTTTTTTTTTTTTTTTTTTTTTTTTTCTTGTCAATAAACACCAGACTCCCTTAGGAAGATTTGAAAAACATCGAAACGCGTAGGAGAAAAAAATGAACATTGTTTGCTTTTTATTAAACCAGCCGAAAAGCTCCTTAAAATACCCTATAGGAAATTGAAAAATTGGCCCTATAGACATAACAAATTAACAATTTTTTTATTTCTTTAAATTTAGATATTACATAAGGATCTGTAGAGAACATAGAGAGCCATGTGTGTATATATGTATATGCCTCAGACCTTCTTCTGTTCGCCCATCCATCAGCGCCAGACACTCAACATTTTAATTCAAGTAGGAAGTAACGTAATTTAAATTTAAATAAATAAAATAAAAGAAAACACTTTTTAATATACAACGCTTTTATAAATGGACTAAAAAGTATAAAATAGTATTTCTCAGTCCCACAGAATTTGTTTTGATAACTTTTGATTTTGAAATTTTAGCAAAAGTCATTAAAACAATTAATGACATTGAAAACGAAAAACGTGGAGCGCATGCAGTACAAAGCATCCGATTTCATTGATAATAGTCAAACTACATAACATTCTACAGCGAATGTACAAATTTGAGATCGATTTTAAGCGGTCGTTATTCATATGCCCACATACATACATATGTTACTTTTCATATCAATTCAAATGTATTACATGCGCCTCACGCTTTCATTTTCAATGTCATTAATTGTTTATAATGGCTGCGTTTCTTTATACATTCCGGATAAAGCCATTTCACAACCAGAATAAACAGAATGCCATTGAAATATACGTTTACATATCATCAGGAACGTTCTAAAGAATAAGTAAACAAAAAAGTTTATTCCAAACGTTCAGAATGAATAAAGAAATGCAGCCAATGACTTTTGCTAAAATTTCAAAATCAAAAGTTATCAAAACAAATTCTGTGGGACTGAGAAATATTATTTTCTACTTTTTAGTCCATTTATAAAAGTGTTGTATATTCAAAAGTTTTTTTATTGTATTTATTTTCTACTTTTTAGTCTTGTCTGTACAAAATTTTGCAATAGATATTAAAATAATTCAACTTGCAGTGAAAGAGAACAGAAGACTATGCAAGCACAATGTTGTTTGCTCACATTTAGTATAAACATAAATTTATTTTATACTTTTACTAAAATAATTCAGCTTGCAGTGAAAAGAGAACAGAGGACTATGCTAGCAAAATGTTGTTTGTTCACATTTATTATATGCCTACATATGTACATACATACATATAGCAGCAATTAATTTCATTTAAAGAAATGGCGTGTCGTCCATTTCCGCTGTAGCGTATGTAGTGCATATTTTTAACTTCTTCTGGCGAGGCGACATCTATTTCTAGAGTTTTTCTAATGGTATGTCTTTGATATGATACCTACGACGAGGTTGATATCTGGACTAGGTTTGCCATAAATACCTTTGCTATATTTATAGTATGGTGGTCTGGACATACAACATTGCAAGTTGATAAAAGCGTTGTAATAAAATAAAATATTTCAATGAATGAATAAAATAGAATTATAATCTGAATTGGAATGGCGAATGCCTAACGCTGACGAGATGACATGATAAGGTTAGTAGCCTCATGGCTCTTTGGAATCTACCTTATGGGCCCGCGTTTCCAGACGCGCCGGCGTCGCCGCCGATTATTTTTGAATGGACCACGCCGCCGCCGCAAAGCCTGTCGGCGTAAACCTCTAGTACACACATATGTACAAATGTATGTACATATGCACCGTAAATCAAAAACAGTCACAACAGTGCAATCAATGCATGCGACGCAAGTAAAAAACAGTCGCGTTTTTTCCAGTTAAAGAAGATAACAATGAGAAGAAATTTTGGCGGAGGATAGAAATAGAGCACGTGAACTCTTTTGTGAGAAAAAATTCGATTTTGAAAAATTTTGAGTTGTGACTGTTTTTGACTTAGAGCGCTTGTACACGATGTGTATTTGCATATGTAAATGCTACATTTCTGGTGCGTTCTAATATATGAGGGCTATTCGCGATTCGGTGCATAAGAGCTGACAAATTTATGCAATTGCAGAAATATGCTACGGATTGTGAGCGACCTTTATTAAACTGTCATGGTAAAGCTTTTGCAAAACAATTTTTGTGCATCAGCTTTAGTTTTCTTTATGAATGCAATGCATTGCATTTTTATGCTATGGATTTTCGGTATTGCAAATTTGCCAAGCCATGACAAATGCAAATGCGTGTATTTTGTTTGTGTATTGCAAATAATTTGCAATACAAATTTGCAATGCAATGATGCTAGGCCATTTGCACCGGATCGCGAATAGCCCTATGGTGCCTACGAGTAGATACAAAAAAGTAGCATTTACACATGCAAATACATATCGTGTAAGAGCGCTGTTAGGGTGCGATATGTATTCCTCTGTAAGTCAGTTGCTCAAATGACCGTGTAATGGAATAGCTTGATTTGTGGTTTGCTGGCAAAATGAGCCAGTAAAACCGTAAAGGAAGGATTTGAAGCTCGCATGCCCCACACACATATCCGTTTACAGCATCTTTCTAAAATTATATAAGAAAAATGTAGCGTACTATATCCTTGACATCCGTTCGTATTATGCTAAAAACCGACTGAAGGGCCACCAGAAAGACGAACGTGCCATTTCAGCCACCACCACATCTCACCATATTCTCATCAAAATAACCTTGCTCCTACTTTGTAGCTTCTTTCCCACAAGCCTAAGCATGCATACATACATACATATATAGATATCTAAGTACATATGTAGGTAAATGTTTGTGTCATAACCCAGCAAAAAAAAAAGTAGTAATGCATTACATGCGTGATAAATAATATAATTTATTTCTTATGAGTTCTCGATTATATAACTGCTAACTATATAATCAGCATTCTAATGTATTCAAAAAGTTCCAATAATTTCATATTAAAACACATTCATTTCTCTATACTAGGTAATGCAAAATTGAATGTCCCACTTTTCTTAGGGCATCGCCCTGGGGAAAAAAATGCATTCTCGAATGTGAAAATGGTTGTTTTACTGATTATATTTTCGATTACTATACATTACATTTTCCCACTGGGATATTTTTCTTTTTATTTCGCTTCATTGATTCATACTGGGAATGCAAGATAGAATGCATCATCGTAGTTAGCTGAAAAATAGAATGAATACCCTGAAATTCCGCTTCTACCGTTACTTTCTGTGGAAATTTCCATTTTTTAAAAATCATGTTTTGCTTTGTTTAATTTACATCGAAGTTGAAGTCGGTCAATGGGCGCATTCATAAGACGAAGCAGTTTAGCTCAACTGCTACGAAACTGCTGGCAACTGTTGAACCCACCAATTACGTCTTATGGGCTGTTTTTGCTTACGTGTAAAAGCACATTTAACGCATTTAACTCTAAGTGCTACTCTTAATGTACATTTATCCATACAAAATTCGTCACCTAAATGCAACTAAATGCAACTCCATTTTTGCATTAAGGGCGTGTGTGAATCGGTAACAAAGTTCTATGGGGAAAGCTGTTGAATAATGTTTTTACTATGGTGAGACAGTTTTGCCAATCTGCTGTGTGAAATGAAATCTTTTTTGACAGCAGTAAATTTTTGATAACCGCAGATTTATTCGGAATAAACTATTACTAATTGAATTGAAATTAATATTTTAAGAACACATCTACCATCACTGATTGCATTTC
>NW_023458561.1:4147370-4150286 GCF_013731165.1 Rhagoletis pomonella | reverse complement strand
CGAGTCCGTAAGCATAAAGTTTCCATCAGCTCCAGATTTTGAGAAAAACGAGGTCAAAGTGTCAAAAGTGGATTCGTAATCGGCACTGACAAGTCAATCAAAAACAGCTTTAACATTTGCCGCAACAAATTTTTTCCCATTTTTGTTGCCATGTGTTATAGATCATAAGAGGAAGCTTTCTTTACTAGGCTCATAATCAGGCATGGGCAGAGAACGAGCACACGCTCAAAGAGCATAACCATCACGTGTACGTATACAAGGAAGAGCGTAACGATGAGAACGCGTCAGCATGCAAAATGAATTAGGCACACTAACACATTATCACTTTTAGCGATCGCTTGTTTGGGGTAGTGCCCACCTCTGCTCATAATTTTATTTTTAATTGTAAGCTTCAGTAATAGATATGCAAATAAATAACTAAAATTCGATAATAAAATGCTTTACTTAGACAGAACTACACATGTTAAAGCAATATTTAAACATAAAGTGAACTTTAAAGTTAAAAATTACTTAAGCAATATATTTTATATTATATTTTCAATATTTTCTTTTTAAACCGACTTCCACAAAAGGAGGAGGTTATCAGATCGTCGGAATCTTTTTTTTTTTTATGTATGTTACCGCATAACTTTGGACCACGTCAACCGACAGGTAGTGTCTCAGAGGTGGTCCCATACTAATGTGGTTAAGATCCGATCAGTGGATCATGAGATATATATATATATATTTTTTTATATGAGAGTTGAAGTCGGTTTTTTTTTGCTAAAAATTACTTGTTTTGTTTTTCGATGCGTCCCTGTTAATTTGGAACAGTTCTTAACATTACATTGAGTATCGATAGTACTATCGATGGTACCGTTTGACACTTTCGATAGTATTGCTGGAAACTATCAACGAGTAATGATAGTTTATTTCTGAAACACTATCGATAGTTTTACAACTCTACAAGATTGCACCAATCGAGCTGAGAGCAACTGTCCGTGACGTCAACAAATACCAGAATGAGAGAGCAAGACGAACTCGACAAGAAAAAGAGGAAGCATCGAACAAATGGCAGTATTGCCAAGTTTTGAATTTGAAAAAGCACCAAATTTTTATTGGTGTATTTTATGGTCTTTATATGCATACATAATTTTATTGTAAGGATGCCGATTCAAATTAATAAAAATCCATGTTTCCCGCACGACGGTCGATTTCTTCTGGCATGATTGAAGATGCTGCCATATATTTTGTTGTCGCTTATGATTGTCTCTGTGCCATGATTTTTTTTAAATTTTTGTAAAGTTGCTTACCACACTTACGATTGCTATAAATTTTGCTTCCATTTTTTTTAAGACATTCTAATTTGGTGTCTTCAAACTAAAAACAAAAGCGCCAAAAACGCACCAAACACCAAACTCAAAAATTTTTGGTTTTTGAATACCCACTAAATTTGGTGCGAAAAGCATCAAGTTGGCAACAGTGAATGTAAACAACAGTATTTTATGACGTCAGCGATTGGGTGGATGCTGTCAAATCGACGAAGAGGGGTTAGCGGTCCGCGAATGGCGCGACCTTTATTTTCTGGATCGTGATAAATAACAGCAAAGAAATATCTGTTTCGCTTCATGCAAATTCTGCACAAAACAAAACTCAACCTCAACAAATCAACATTCAATCAATTGCGTTATGGTCTGATTATGCATACTTCGCATAACTTTGCACAACTTCGCATAAACTTCAAACTGAACAGAAATTAGCAGAACTTTTAAAAACTTAGCGATCTGTTGAGTTTAGATTTTGCTTCCCATTTTCTTAAGTTACACTTTTAGTGCACTGGTAGAAATGGTGGTGCGAAGTTATGCGAAGTATGCATTATCAGACCCTTAGACTTGAATACATGCATACATATGCGCATAACTGTGTTCAAATTAGAATTGATATGGTAAAGTACTTTAGCCCTATTTTTATGGGAATCCTGCCTCTGTCTAGCCGAATTCCTTTTTTCCAACGCTTTAGTGGCATGCACAAACAACAGCAAATCAATGATGTACATATGTATGTCTATTTGTTGGGCTTCATGGGAAATCCGAATATTGTTTTCGCGAAGTTGATAAATTAGCAAGTGCGTTAAAGGCTGGGTTTTTTGGCCTATACAAAGTGGAATTTCGTTACTAAGGGTGTGTGTGAATCGGTAACAAAGTTCTATGGGGAAAGCTGTTGAATAATGTTTTTACTATGGTGAGACAGTTTTGCCAATCTGCTGTGTGAAATGAAATCTTTTTTGACAGCAGTAAATTTTTGATAACCGCAGATTTATTCGGAATAAACTATTACTAATTGAAGTGAAATTAATATTTTAAGAACACATCTACCATCACTGATTGCATTTCATCAATTTAAGCTTTTGTTTTACGAAAAATTACTCACAGCAACAGTCTTTGCGATTGTCAAAATTTTCTATGCATTTGTCAAAAATTTCACTAGCCTCATGTGCTACTGAAATTTTATTCACCTCATAGTTGTGAAAAATTTACTTGCCGCAAACTTTGTTACCGATTCACACACGCCCTAAGAATCTAAATGCTAAAAGCAACCCTGTGATCTTCCAAAGTTTCCACGATTCGAACATGGTTTAATGAGAAAAAGTGGCAACATTGCTTTTTCGCGTATACAGTGGCTAGCTGCGTTTCAGTGATCGCCGAACGAGATTTCATTTATTATTTTACATTATTTGGATAAACAAAAGTTACGCAAATTCAACATCGATGTGATGCTGATAGAAATCTGGGTCAATTTGTGATCAACTCTGTTCGTTTTGTTTCCTAATTAAGGGAGGAAATTTTAATTGACAGCGCCGACAAATGAATATATACACAAACAAATTTTCGGTTATGGTTAAAACAATTCAAGTTTTTGTATTGAATTTTTGGTATA
>NW_023458561.1:4144554-4147270 GCF_013731165.1 Rhagoletis pomonella | reverse complement strand
TCCTACCCAAAAACGTCTTTTCCATGATGTATGCACACAGAATTGTTCTCATTAAAATTATTAAATTATTATATACGTAAGGTATATTAAAATGTCATTTCGACAGAGCATATTTAAAATTCATTAGTGGTATTCACAAAAGTGAGCAAGTGACCTGGCACTCTGGCAAAACAGCAGATGAGCTCAAGCAACGACTGTTGACAACAATTTGGCGAATACCACTATTGTAAACCAGTTTGAGATCGTTAATATTAAAATCCTTTTATACATACACTTGTGATCAGCTGATTATGTCATCAACATTTTGATCCATTTTAGCTGTTTTTCTTTTGTTTATTATTTTTTCATAAAATAATAGTAAAGCCCATTAAATTCTACGGTAATAAAGTGCAAGTTTTAAGTTGCTAAAGAATCGCTTTGATTTTTAATATTATTTTTTTTTCTTGTAGACCTTTGGTTAGGTAGTCGGTTGTCGAAAATGCTAAATTACGTTCTGCTAAGAAGGAACATAGTGCTTTTGCGAGCGTGCATGTTGCAATAGATCAGCTCTTCCTGATTTGGCTTTTAATATGCAATTGCAAATATTGTAATAAGCCTTGTAACCTCAAGTGTTGACACAACCAGCCTTTGAACGCGGGATCCTCAGTCCAAGAAAAAAAAAAAAAATGCGCGTACGCTTGGTTTGCAACATATTTAAGTCATATGTGCCCAAAGAATAAATATCTTTTGAGGCACCTGCTGCAAAAAACAAAGCTTGTAAAGATTTATTAAGAAAATAATTCAAAATCAGTTCTACTTACAAGATTTTGTAACAAATTTGCCGAAAGTGTGAGCGTAAGTACTTACTCTACAAGCAAATAGTACGCTATACATTGAATATATTGTGCATAGAGAAAAATTACTGTGAAGTTAAAAAACGTAATTTTTACACAAAAAACGTCCAAACGCTAACAGGATACAAAAAACGTCCAAATGACGTTAAAAACATCAACCTGGCAACGCTGTACGTATAACGCAAAGCGACAAAAAAAGTTGTTCTGAGCAGTGTTGCCGCGAATCATTTTTAGTGGTAGCCAAATTCCTTTTAAAAAAAAGGCTAAAAAGAGCTTAAAAAAAGTCGTTGTGGCTACTTACATATACATACATATATAAGTATACACGCAAACATTTTCAATAAGTGATGGTATAGAAAACCAATGAACTCTTGAAAAAAGTTAATATTTTATCCAACCAAAAACCTTTTTGTGTAAAAGGGGAAATATACGACACCAGCTTGCTGGCGCCATCAAATGATTGTGCCATCAGGCTCGAAGCATATAACTTACCAACATGCTGGTACAATATTTATTTCTTTACAAATAAGGTCCAGGAAAGATCGAAATGATTAGTGCCGAAATTTCATATTTTTTTACCATTTTGTTAAACATTGTTTTTTTTTAGTTCGCAACTGCAATATCGTGAACTTTAATCTTCCACAAACACGACTTTGACTCATAAGTGCAAGAAATTTCCGCCAAAATACTATTTACTTAGAAAAATTAACTAATTTCACCATTTACGACACCAGCATGCTGGTACAATCATAAAATTTTCAGATAGTTTTTGAAGTCGCACCAGCAGCTGGTACAATCACACCACAAGAACATACAAGGTCAATCGATTTGATGCGCTATTTAACAAATTAAGCATATCAAGGGCCGTAAACTTATCTATTTTAAGTTATAGTTAAATCGTGAATGGATAAGTTAACCGCCCTAACACTTTTATAGTATGTATGTATAAAAACGCAAGGACCATATGTAGAATACATATATGTATATATATCAGTATTTCTTAGTTTAAAAATTCATGTCTTACTTAATGAAAAAAATTAGATCAAATTAAGCATATACATACAACATGTTCATGCCAAGGATGAATACATTCTCCAAAGGGCTAAAAAAAGAGGTTTAGGGGCATTTTTAAATTTATGTGACCAAAAAAAGTATGTGATAGCTAAATCTAGCCACCAAAGGGCTCAAACGGCAATACTGGTTCTGAGTAGCCTTCCAATACATTTAGGGGATTCACAAGACGTGTTAACCGTCGTAAAATCTTAAGCTTAACACTTGTTTATGTAAAATAGCGGTTAAAATGGTTGGGGGGTTGGCTAATTATATATTCTTTATCAGTTTAAAAGAATTTCGGTTTAGTTAGAAATCCCCTAAAACCATTTTAATTAAAAAAGATGTTAACCTTAAGATTTTACGACGGTTAACACGTCTTGTGAATCCCCTAATTGAGTCATAACTTTTATGAATATGAGAAAAAATCCAATGTCTGAAAGCATTTAAATTAACATGAAATGAAACGATTTAAAATTTTCGGTAAACTGGTTGTAAAACTTTCATATGTAGTTCTAGAGTTCCTGAGAAGAAAAAAGAAAGCTCTGCGAAATTACGCCAGAAAAATAATTTTATTATAAATCCACAACAATAAATTTTAAACGGTTTGCAGAACTTTCTTTTTCCTTCTCAAGAACTTTAGAACCATTGAAGAGCTACTCAGAGCAGTTTTAGACTTTACTTTATTCAAACATTTTACTTATTCGATTTTTTTCGAAAAAAAAATTTTTCGGGGTAATGTTGCAGAACTTTCTCTTTCCTTCTCAGGAACTTTAGAAGTATTGAAGAGCTACTCAGAACAGATTCACACAGCATACGGCATGTGGCAAAAA
>NW_023458561.1:4142984-4144454 GCF_013731165.1 Rhagoletis pomonella | reverse complement strand
AGAGCTACTCAGAACAGATTCACACAGCATACGGCATGTGGCAAAAAGGTAAATAAAAATTGAATTGTTCGGAGTAGATTTTCAAGAGGACAGGTAACAAGATCAACGGAAATAAGGTCAATTGACTTTATTTCCCACCCTGGTGCGAAATAAAAGCAATTGACATTATTACCTTTTCAAAAGCGAAATAAGGTCAAAAAAATTTGCAAATAAAGTCATTGACGATATTTCCTCATTCAAATGGAAATAGCGTCAACAATGCTTAAAGTATGTCGATTCATAGAAAAAAATGTTGTTCTTACAATAAACATTGCCCCATAAGTGTTGTTTTTTAATAGATGAAAGAGGTTATTGTCAAGTCCTCAGTGTTGTGATATTAATCCACACACAATCATGAACTACCACCAATTGATTTTATAAAAACTAAATAAAAAATAAAAAATAAATTAAATTACGTATATGTAAAAACACGATGCGAAAAAGTAAACGCCTGCGCACAGCTGGAATACGAGAAATATTTGAAGAAAGAGTGTAGAGATGATCCATAACTTGCAAAACATGTTTCGTTTCCACAAAAATAAAGGGAACACTATTAAATTGAAGAAACAGTCCATGTCCAAAAACCCCGGAGGAGCACTGAAAGAATTCTGTGTTTTAAATTAGCATATTTTCAACGAATTCGGAATGTCTAAGGTGGAAAAGAAACCAACCTTTCTATAAGGAAACAATTATAGAACAAGAATTTTCTTACACTGTGTTCATGTCTCCGCCAGCAATTTGTGACGACATCATTTAAAAGCAGCTATGGAGAACGATGACACTATTTATTAGATGGCACATTCAACGAGTCAATGTGCCAAAATGCGGGTATAAACAATTATTGATTATTTAATATCGGAACCGAGATCATATAAGTTAATTGATTGGTTTTCACACACAAACACAAATTATATGCTTTTCTACTGCAGACAAGTTGTTGCCCCAAAACACAGCAGAAATCTTCCAATCAGGGCTGCCAACTATCCTTAGTCATGAGGTGCCATATTGAGGATAAAAAGGTGCCAAAATGTGCCAAATAGAAAAATATAAGTGCCAAAAAAAGGTGTCATTCCTTTTAATCACCTTTAGCAATAAAATAAAGCTACGCGTAGCGTGACGTGGTGTTGCGCGCTGACGCGGGCCGCCGCGAAGCTGAGCAAATTTAGTGTTTGAAAGAGAAATAATGTCAATTGACCTTCTTTCCGTTGATCTTGTTCCTGAAAAGGAAAAAATAGTTCTGCGAAATTGCGCCGAAAAACAATATTTCCAAAAAGTCAAAAAAATTTAATGTTAGAAGAAAAAAAATAAAAAAAATAAAACTGTTCTGAGTCAATAGTTCTAGAGTTCCTGAGAAGGAAAAACAGTGTTCTTCAAAATTATGATGAAAAATAATTTTTTCCAAGTCGAAACAGTTAAATTTTTGAAAAAAAA
>NW_023458561.1:4140615-4142884 GCF_013731165.1 Rhagoletis pomonella | reverse complement strand
AATTGCAATAAATAGAGATAGTTGCGCCGATAATATTTCCAATTCAACGCTGAGCGGCCGCCGCACTGTGGTCTGGAACGTAGAATTTATTCAAAAATAGACTAGTTCAATACCTGATTTTGTTTATGTTTATCTAATAGCTAAAGGAATGCACTACATGAATCAGCAAAAATTGGAAATAAAAGATATGTTTTTGTTAGTGAAAAACATACTCAAAATATATCTAATTGTGTAATTTAATTATTCACAAAATACTTGTATTTTTATTAAAAAAGTTTGGATTTTTTGTGTGTACGTTATGGAAAAGGTATCCCAAAGTAAGTTTTTGCAATTTTGTATTATTATTAATAAATAGTTTTGTTGATACGACTAGGTTTATGAAACATTAATATTACAAGTAAGGTGTTTGCAGGTATTGGTAATGATTAAAAAAAGCTTAATTGTTTGGCTTGACGTTTCAATATAAATAAAGACCTTCAGCGATAGCCTATAATTTTAATGAATTTATTTCAGTGTGTCCTCGTGTAATTACTCGTATGGAGATTTCTGATGAGTGGTTGAAGTTCAGAGTTTTGAAAAGAAATAACTGCTGCAATGCATTAGAAGACTTTCTTTCAACGAAATATAATATAAAACAACATGATATTCGCGATATATTAGAAAAGTTTATTAAAAATTTGGAATTACGGTGGAGCAACGCGAACAAAAATTCATCAGAATTTATCAAAAATAACAAAGTTGGGTTGTCGTCTACGATATAATTTTTTGTAGTTGAAAACGAACAAATACAGCCCAGGCCATCAAAACGTCGAAGGCCAACAAAAAATTTTGATGAAAATGGAATTAGGGCTAAGCAAAAGAAAATAAAAGTATTGGCATTAACTTGTGCAACAGAAAAACTTTCATTGGCTGTACAGACGTGCTTTTATATGGATAAATTACTACGCCAAGTTCACCAAAACATGCCACAAAAATTTACAAGACATTAAAGAGTTCAACAGAGTTATCGAAATGTAGAAGTCTGACACCTGAAAAGCTATGTCGTTGATTATTAATCCGAAATCAAGCAAATCCATCTACCTAGCATATAGAATGGCTGCTATAAGCTGCAACGCCAATATAAATCCATCCTGGAATAAAATCTTGGCAGCGAAATCTGAATATTATCCGCAACCGGGTGCAGTTACTGTTGAAGATGCTCGTGTTGAGATTAACCTACAAGATCTTTTGCATTTGACAGCTAGGCGTCTGTGCAAGCTACACGAAGAAGTTATCGATTGTTTTACCGTTGCTGAACGGAACCTTATATGTAAGTGAGGTGTAGAGAAAAGTTCTGGGCAAAGCAACTACAGACAAATGACGAGCATAGGCAAAAGTGATTCATCTGTAGTGATTATCTCACATGTCTCATAGGCAAGGCACATATTATGGCAAAAGCCTGTGCCTTTGTCTACTCGATTTTGTAGAGCAGTTAAGTTTGTTTTCGCTATAGAAACTCCTGAGTTAACACATAGCATAACTGACGAAACTAAAGACAGAACTAGGCGTTTTAGTTGACCAGCCCAAACCTGGATATGGGTCCACTTCTGTGAGAGTATTCTTTCTGAATTCAAAGAAAGCTGCAGAAATTACAGGGGTTGACGAGGAAATCATTCACAGATTCCATACTATCCTTCAAACTGCAAGAAAGTTTGTTTCTATCTGCCCGTGGTTTTATATGCCATCGACCGAACACAAAGTGCGGGGACATGGTCCTGAAATTATTAAAAACGCAATTTTACCTATTGGGCAACTAGGAGAAGAGGCTCAGCAAGCCAAAAATAAAGACTTCAAATGCATCAGACAGTACAGGAGCAGAAAAGGCTGCTAAACATACTAATGAAGATTTATTCATGAAGATTTATTTTTACAGGGTCTTCCGACCTTGTTATATCCGATATATCGCTCAAAAAGAAAATATAAAACACAAATTTATTCTCGACGTTGAAGCTGTAAATATGTTGCTGTTGAGCAATTGTCAGATAACATCCCATTGGGTTTTGATGATGACTAATATTTTTAAGTTTTTCGAGATTTTATTTAGTTACTAGCTTCTAACGTGTCGTAAATTTAACTTATTACTTGTTATTTTACTGCTTGTTATAATTGAATCATTATAACCATTCCAAGTTCTTCAAATGAGTCAGAAAACAATTTGTAATTTTTCATTCAATATTAAATACTTGAATCGCAAGCTGTTAATTCTCTTTCACTTCCGTATAATTTTATC
>NW_023458561.1:4137778-4140515 GCF_013731165.1 Rhagoletis pomonella | reverse complement strand
TTTTTCTGTTGTACAAGTTAATGCCAATACTTGTATTTTCTTTTGCTTAGGAAGGAATGCAGGATGAAATTTAATCAAGCTAAAGCGTCTAATGTGTGGAACGAATACAAGGACTGCCAACGCAGATTCAAATATGCTGTCAGAGCTGCAAAAAGCTCCTCCTGGTAGACTTTTTGCCAAACGATAGAAAGCAACTCGGAGGCAAATCGTTTACGCAAGATCCTTTCGAAAAACCCAAGCGCGCTTAGCTACCTGCTCAAAGGGAATGATGAATGGACAAGCAGCAGCTCCGAAACGCTTGAGCTCCTCATGCAGACGCACTTTCCTGATTGTTCCGACACCAGAGGATCGACCAATTTACAGATCACTGCCCCCAACGGGGGAATCCATCTTATTACTACTTCTGATGGGGATATCAAGGAAGCTATTTGCAGCTTCTCGCCCTTCAAGTCACCCGGTCTCGATGGTATCCTACCCATCTATCTTCAGAAAGCAATGGATATAGTTATTCCAAAACTAAAGGCTATTTATAGAGCGGCCATCAGCCTCGCCTATATACCACAGAGATGGACGCAGGTAAAAGTTGTATTTATCCCCAAATCGGGTAAATCTTCGCACACCAAACCCAATGAGTTCAGACCAACCAGCCTCTCGTCCTTCTTACTGAAGTCACTAGAGCGCATATTGGACACCCAAATTAGGGAAATAGTTGGTCCAAAGCTCTCTACTGCCCAACATGCATACAACGAAGGAAAGGTTGTAGATACAGCTCTACACAGCCTTATCTTTGACATTGAGAAATCTCTGTACTACAAAGAGTATGCTCTATCTGTCTTCTTGGACATTGAGGGTGCTTTCAATAACATCAGTCCGGATGCAGTTATTTCACCGCTCCAGGAACTTGGACTTTGCAACACGTTGATAGCGTTTGTCAACAATCTCCTCCGGGATCGGGTTATAAACTCAGAGCTAGGGGACGCCGCCGTCAAAAAGTACGCGGCAAGGGGAACCCCCCAGGGAGGTGTACTCTCACCTCTACTTTGGAACATTGCCGTTGACAGTTTGCTGAACGAAATAGAAAGAAACGGCGGCAGAGTGGTAGCCTACGCCGATGATATTGTTATTACGGCTACAGGTAAACATTTAGCAACCCTGACTTGTCTCATTCAAGGTATACTAAAAAATCTCTCGCGCTGGTGCAGAAATCGTGGTTTGGGAGTAAATTTCATAAAATGAGAACTTGTACTGTTCACAAGGAAACACATCTGTCCATCTCTCGGAAATGTCACTTTGAATGGTGCCACACTACAGAGAACTGATCAGGTTAAATATCTAGGTCTAATTCTGGATAGGAAACTAAAGTGGGGACCTAACATCGATGAAAGGGTCCGCAAAGCCACAACTGCCCTATACTCCTGCACCAGGGCTATTGGCAAAGACTGGGGTCTGGAGCCCAAAATCGTAACTTGGATCTACACCGTGGTGGTAAGACCGATTCTTTTCTACGGGGTAGCAGTTTGGTGGGATTTTCTCAATAAAAAGGTGAACTCTAAGAAAATGGACAAAGTTCAACGACTGGCTTCTCTACTGATAACAGGAGCCATGAAAACAACATCCACAAAAGCGGTCAACACGCTGTTAGCACTTCTCCCGACGGATCTTTATGCAAAAAAGATGGCATGTAGTACCGCCATTACGCTCAACGCGACCAACAAATGGACGCATCCACATATAGGTCACTGCAAAATTCGGAACGACCATACTCAGTTTCCGACAACCGATTACATTCCGCCCACCCGCACTTCCAAGGCCATGTTCACGACCCTTCTTCCCTCAAGGGAGGAATGGTCAATGGACACTGTCAGGAAGAGCGGATCCATCCATGTCTACATGGACGGATCGAAGCTCGAAAAAAGAGTAGGTGGTGGGGTCTATTCGGAACAGTTAGGCATATCTTTCAGCTTCCGCCTCCCTGATTACTGCAGTGTTTTTCAGGCGGAACTGATAGCTATCTCAAAGGCCGCATCACTGGTCCAGTGTGATATGATTTCTAGTCATGAAATCTACATCTTCACTGACAGCCAGGCGGCAGTAAAATCTCTGGGAAATATGTCGCTGACCTCAAAAGTAGTTGCTCAATGCCGCCGATCTCTCAACGAGATGGCTGAGACATTCAGCACACACGTTGTCTGGGTACCTGGCCATTGCGACATTCATGGAAACTACAAGGCTGACGAACTCGCGCGTCATGGAACGACATTGCCTGGTACAGACATAAGGGATACTACTCTCGGAATCCCACTTCGAACATGCAAATATCTACTGAATGAAAAATTCATAGAAGTTGCCAATGAAAGATGGCGAATGGAACCAACCTGTCACATTGCCAAAACGCTCTGGCCCGCCACGAACGCCCAGCGCATCAAGTCTCTACTTAATCTAAGTAGGCAGAACATTCGTATAGTGACTGGAGTTCTCACCGGACATTGTCTGATCGGATTACATGCAGCTAGACTGGGCGCACCCTGGAACGACTACTGCAGAAGCTTTATGGATATAGACGAAGAGGAAACCATCCCACATCTTCTCTGTCATTGCCCCGCTCTATCAAAACGGAGAGAAAAAGCTCTCGGGAGCTACTTCTTCGACGACCTCGATGACCTCAAAGAGGTGAACGTCAGAAGTCTTTGCACATTCTTGCTAAGCACCAAGTGGTTTACAGGGGATGGGGATAATT
>NW_023458561.1:4136036-4137678 GCF_013731165.1 Rhagoletis pomonella | reverse complement strand
TTTCTATTTGAAAATTTTCCCAAAATATCACAAAAATCATCAATATTCATATTTAATTAACATTCCAAATGCTCTCGTGAGATTTAGCTCTGTTAACATTCTTCTTTTCTGCTTTGTGTTTTGCTTTCGCTGTTAATTATTCCAAATATTTGTCGCTCTTAAAATGTGCTTCGCCAGTTTTGTTGGCTCGAAAAATGTGGCATTCACAGTTCTTGGACCTTCTCTATAAATATACGTTCTCTGGAGGCAGATGACTAAATCAGAATGGCCGAGTGTAACATGGGATCTCCAAAAGTGTTCAGTTATGTAATGTAAGTGCAGCGATAACAGAGGAGCAGAGAACCAGCAGTCAATCAGCTGCGTCCTTATATAATATGTAGCAGCAGAGTACTAGCAGTCAGTCAGCAGAGTCGCCGTATAACTAAGTAGCAGAAGGGAGTCAGCAGTGGGTTGTTTCGGAGAATCGAAGGCCGTCACTCTGCAGGGCGGTTGTTAAAAAAGTCGTCGTGAAGTCCAGTTGTCGGTTGTCTTCATACGTACCACTTACTATTAATTTAAATTTAAACTTCTATGTATGTCACTCGAACCCAATTACTGTATTTGACCTAACTAAAATACACGATTTTAATATTAACTACACTAAAAAGTGTTTTTTGCCTGGCAAAAAAGTTTATAAAATAAGATAAATTGGGATAGCAAAATAACGTTTGATTTTTTGATAAAGTTGGAAGTTTCTGCGGGTTAAATTTATACTTGTAAATATTTTCCACCAAGGTAATAAAAACTATTTAACTAAATTTACATTAAACTTTCAAGTTTTTCCATTGGTTGGCGTTTTTGTCTTTCAGTATCCTCTCATATGAGAATTTCAGAATTTAAAATTACTTGTGACAATATTTATGTACATATGCACATCGTCGTTGAAAGTACAAAACCGCGTATCAACAAAATGCAAAACCGCGTATCAAGATACTGCAAATCCTCGTATGTGAGATTAAATACTTAATGGTTCTCTGTTTTATAAAGCAAAAGCATTTCTGGTAGTATATTTCAGGACGAATGGATAAGGATTGAACCAAGAGTTTGTGTGAGCAAATCCAATTTTTGGCAACAAATGTCAGTTACGCGGTTTTGCAAAATGACGATACGTGGTTTTGTACTTTAAACGACGATATGTATGCCCTCACTTCTGACTGATTCATATTATTTTCTATTTCAGGATACAACAGCTTATCTAGATCGAGGATATTCGATTTGCTCGATTCAAGAAGTTATCTATATTCTCAGTTTCCAAGTGGCCGTGTTAGTAATTCGGAAACGGGGAAAAAATATGGAACACAATCACAATCGACATGTAAAATAACCAGAACCAACTTCGAAAGCCAATATTGCAGTCGTAGTAATCTTACCTTTGGTGAAAATAGCTCAATGAATTCAAAAACACATTTTGATATTGAGATTTTCAAAAAGTCCTCGGCCAGAAATACCAGCATAGACAACAATCCCGATCTTTACCAAAGGGTTATTAAACAGACGACATATACTCGAAAATTCAATATTTTGCGATTTTTTTTTCCTTCCTTGATTTTCGTTGTTATAACTATAACTTCGTTGACGTTTTTTGTATTAGAATCCAGGTTAG
>NW_023458561.1:4134184-4135936 GCF_013731165.1 Rhagoletis pomonella | reverse complement strand
TTTTTTACTGAGGAAAACAAACGACATTAAAGAAATAGCGTCAAAAATGCGTATTTTAAAAACTAAAATGAAACATTTTAGAATATTGTCCCAACAAGTTGTAGTGCGACAAAATTTTCAGCAAGCAAAATAAAACTAGACATTTTTAAAACAAAAACGTTAATTTATTTTCAGTCAATTGGGTATGAAAAATATTTAAAACTAAAATGTTTTGCATTAGAATTTAAAAAGCTACCAAGCTATGATGAATAACTTTCATATGTTTGCATCACTTGTCGGAAAAACTGTGTTCAGATAAAAAAGTTACTTCAATGTTCAGAAAATGCGATGAAGTATATACAAATAAAACTGCCATTCTAACCCCTAACTACATATAAGGGACATTGGTGGACTTCTTTGATCGAAAAAAGCTTTGGTAAGAGTAACTTACAAAAACAAATTCTTATTAGTTATAAAATAATAATTTAAAACTTTCTTAATTTAAATTACAGGATTTTACCAGCGTGAAGCAAAATTAGCAGGCCCAGCTTGGAAGTAAGGCAGGAACATCTGTATGTATGTATTTATGTATGTATTTCATTTATTAAATTATTATTGAATTACAAAATTTAATAAACAAAAGACAGATGTTTTACAAATACTATATACATACATACATACAGATGTTCCCGCCTTACTTCAACGCTGGGCCTGCTAGTTTTTCTTCACGCTGGTCAAACCCGGTAATTTAAAGCAAGAAAGTTTTAAATTATAATTTAATAACGCATAAGAATTTATTTTTGTAAATTATTCTTACCAAAACTTTTTTCGGTCGAAGAAGTCCACCATATCACCAATGTCCCTTCCATGTAGTTAGGCGGTTAGAATGGCGGTATTGTTTGTATATACTTCATCACCTTTTTTTAAGATTGAATTAACTTATTTATATCAATACAATTTTTTCGACAAATGATGCAAACATATGAAATGTTTTTCATTATAGCTAGGTAGCTTTTTAAATTCTTATGCAAAACATTTTAGTTTTAAACATGATACAATAATTTTTAGAAGGTAGTTTCACTTCAAAATTTTTGACATAAACCGTGTCTGTGACAAAAACGCAATGTGGCCACTGCTACGATATAGAACTTGAGGATTATCGCTTGTTATTTTAGATATTTTTTAACAAAACATGTAAAGATTTATATGTTTCATAACTGATCATTTAATTTTTAATATAAATATACGTATTTTGTACATACATTTTTGCCACTGCTAATCACATGAATAAAAATCATAAAAATGAAAATATAACAGCAATATAACGCCAATTTAGATGTGGTCGCTAGTCTTTCCATTGCACCACAACTTATTGGTCAGAGCGATTAAGCTGGTGTAATGTGCGCACCTCCATACATCTTCATGTACATATTTCAAGCGAGCCCTATAATTTAAATAGGCGGCCGATAAAGTCTGTGGTGTGCGGTGGCTCTTATAGCTGTGTCCTTACATCTATTCCGTGTGTTGCAATATCCACGAAAGCAGCAGTTAATTTTTTATGAAGAAAATTATTACAAAATATTCGAAAATTTCTCTACTTATATGTTCGGCTTTTCTTTGTTTTATTTTTCCAACGTCAAAAGCTGGATTTTTTTTTGAAAAAGTTGGTACAACAAAAAATACGAAACACGGTTTCTGTCAGATAGCTAACATGGCGGATAAGAAGAAGAAGTGAAACTACCTTCTATTATTGTATCATGGTTTTAAATATTT
>NW_023458561.1:4111921-4134084 GCF_013731165.1 Rhagoletis pomonella | reverse complement strand
AATTTTTTTATTTTAAAAGTGTATAGTTTTATTTTACTTGTTGAAAATTGTGTCGCACTACAATTCGTTGGGAGAAAATCCTCAAATGTTTCATTTTAGTTTTGAAAACACGCATTTTTTCCCTTATTTCTTTAATTTCGTCTGTTCTCCTCAGTAAAAAAGTAAATATATTATAACGATCGTTTTTGTTTTGCAAATGTTTTGTTTTAAACTCGTAAATACAAATACTGTATTTTTTATTTTGTATGAAGTAAAATTATTTCAAAAATTTTATTTTACAATTTCTTTTAAAATCTTGCGTTTTACCTGTATCGTTTTCTCTGTGCATGTTATTAAAATAAATTATTATATGTACATATATTTACATAATACAAAACTAATTGTCGTAGTCTAGTTCCAAAGAAGCTTCCATTGCAGTTTTTACAAGATCTATGTGCAGTTTTTTAGCAGCCTTTCTGTTTGTTTTTGCAATTTCACGCATTTGTGATGCCAAATACATACCGATCGTATGTCAATTGTCTTCTTCCGCCTCTAGGTACTTGACTGCACGCTCCAGTATGTAGGTTTGTTGTAGTTTTCCTTTTTCATGAGTGGAAGAAGCTAGCGAAGTGCTGAAGCCTGGCTGTGTTTCGTGGGCATCTAATGTTGACACTGAGCATGTACTTTTTACAACGCTTTTATCAACTTGCAATGTTGTGTGTCCAGAAACTTTCAATGTTGTGGATCCAGAAACTTTCAATGTTGTGTGTCCGACACCATAAAACCTTTGCTTTGAAAAGTTCCTACAAAAAAGCATAGTGCATAGGGCGACATCTGTAGTGAATAGGGCGAGGTAGATGACATCTAGATGTCGCCCTATGTACTACGTTTGCTACAGCGGAAATAGACGACACGCCATTTCTTTAAATAAAATTAATTGGTGCTCGTTTGTATGTACATACATATGTAAATGCATGTGTGTGCACCTTTCTATTAATATCGTTTAATTATTTTAATATCTATTGCAAAATTTTATTCAGACAGGACTAAAAAGTAGAAAATAAATAATTTAAAAAAAACTTTTTAATATACAACGCATTTATAAATGGACTAAAGAGTAGAAAATAATATTTCTCAGTCCCATAGAATTTGTTTTGATAACTTTTGATTTTGAAATTTTAGCAAACGTCATTATAAACAATCTATGAAATTGAAAATGAAAAGCGTGGGGCGCATGTAATACACTTGAATTGATATGAAAAGTAATATATGTATGTATGTATGTGGGTATATGAATAACGACCGCTTAAAATCGATTTCAAAGTTCTACTTTCGCTGTAGAAATTTTAGGTCTACGTTATGTAGTTTGAATATTGTCAATTAAATCGAATCCTTTGTATTGCATGCGCTCCGCGTTTTTCATTTTCAATTTCATAGATTGTTTATAATGACAAATGAGTTCATACATACGTATGTACGTACAAAGCCGTATGCATTTGCGGGGTTTGCATAATTGGAAGTAATAGTCAGTTGTTCCGCATTTCCTCTTACGGTGCATATGCCTAAATGTATGCAACCATTTACAATAGCAAGTAAACACAGGGTACTTCTATTGAAATTGAAAATTTTCTGCTGAAATACACATGCTAAGACTATGTTCAAACAGGCCAATTAGCTTGGGGAAGTAAGCTTTAAATTGCGGTATTGAGTTTGGTGTTCACACACACGTCAGCTGCACAATTAGCGATACGAAATCAGCTGTTGGATTACCTACAGTGATGGAAAAGTTGTTACAATCGTGCCTTTATTTAGTTGGAAAGTACATTCGGTACAAACACACAGTTTTAGGTACATTTGGAACGTAGCCAAATAGCTTCTCAGGAAATCAGAAATCAAAAATTTGTTTAATGTGAGTGCAGAAGTTGATATGGCATCGATGGGAATTGTTACCTCCTATTTTTCTTTGTATATAAATACATATTTACTTTTTAGGTACATCTATCTACATCTATCTACTTTTAGGTAAAGTTTCCGTAAATAAGGTACAATTTTATAATTCACTTACACTATTCGCACTTTCTTTTGGAGTAAATAAACACAGCTTAACAAGTATTTGTTACCTTTTGCATATTTGTGATGTATTAAGTGAAGCATTTGCACAAAATTGTTTATTTAATTGCGATATTTCTGTGTTGAAAATCCCGAACAACAATCTTGTGAATATTATATAATATTAGCGGAACCCCGTTGTGCTTCTCTACACCAAATATTGAAAAATTATGGAATTTTTCTATATGAATTTTTTTTTACTATATTGCAGCCATGTTTTTACTTGACTTAACTTATCCGAGAAAAACTAAACACAGCACATCATAGCAATAATTTTTCACTATGTTTTTGATTTTTCCTATATCTGCTGTTGTACCATATACGTGGTTCATGTGACAGACATAAACTGTCATATATCATGAACCGCTTGACCGAATTCGGGCACACTTCACATAACCTATCTGCATGATAGTCCGAATATACCATTTAAATTTGGTAGAATTCGTGCTCTAATTTTTTTAGTTAAGATGGGAGTTACCACGCCCCCTTTTCCAATACCGCACAATTTTTGCTCCACGAGTATGGAATTATTTCATATGTCTCTATACCAATTTCCAGTAATCTACCATAAATATATCAAGAGATATACCAGATGAAAATTTTTGTTAGCCCTTAACCTTTTGATTCGTGCCCATTTTAATTTCATCTGGCCAGGCGGGTACCAGAGTAGTTGGCAACGCGCGCCTTGCCCGATCCGCCCACCACCGATTTAGTATTTTAATTGCTCAACAGCCGCCCAAGCGACAACATCCCATATCAAATTCGCCTAAACTCGTGCATCTCCATAGATGTATATCAATTGAACTCTACCGTGTAATCACAGGAAACTAATAAACCTGAATTTATATTTGAATTTGTACTAAACAAACCCCTCAATCTTTTTCTTTGTGCGCTCTGCACAGTCGGATTCAAACCCCAAAGGTAAACATGGTCCTTTTGAGGCGTTTAGAAACGAAGTGGCACCTCAAAAATCTCCAACAATAAAGAAACACAGCTCTGGGCGGCCTCTTGGCACGATTGAGAGAATACAAAGGTTGCGCCGATCTCGGACCGCTATTCCTCTCTTAACGAATTTGACAGAATCGTTGTTTGCATGACGTCACACTTGTGCAACTTGTTTACGTTTTCCTTGCAACATTTTTTCTTCTTCTTCCATTCTTGCTCACGTTTTGGCATTTCTCTCTCGCAATTGCACCAGTGTGACGTCACACAAAAGTTATTCTCAAAAATCCTCTCTGATCGGCGCAATCTTGTATTCTATCATTCTTGGCCTCTTGGGCATATTACAAAATTCACTCAAGTCAGTAGCGAGCGAGAAACCACAAAGCGCGGACGGAAGAAAGGTCAGTGAGCGAAAAAAAAAACAATCGGGGAAATCATAAAAAAAGGAGACATTTAATTTGCGAAAAAGAAACAATTAAACGCGAGTGAAAAAGTTAAATCAAACAAACAAACGACACAAATAACAAAAATTAAAGACGAGCACCAATTTGTTAAAAACAATATTTTAAAAGTTGCGAGCAGCATACCTGCAGCAACAACATATTTATCTTGCGGTACCAAGGTAAAAGTTGGTAAATTAAAACAATCAAACGAAAACGACAAAGATTTAGAATCAAATAGTGCTCTTGTGGGAAAGAGAAAAAGTTTGACAATTGTGCAAATTAAAAATAAAAAATTTAAAAAGATACAATTGTTGCTCACAGTATACCTGCAACAGCAACAAAATTTTAATCATTGCGAGCAGTATACCTGCAACAGCAACAAATTTTTAAACGTTGCGAGCAGTATACCTGCAACTGCAACAAAATTTTAATCGTTGCGAGCAGTATACCTGCAACAGCAACAAATTTTTAAACGTTGCGAGCAGCAGACCTGCTTCAACAACACATTTTTCAAGCGTTGCGACCGCCAGCAGTATACCTGCACTTAACGGAGAAGCGGTGCAAATGCCCTACTGGAGCATCAAAGGCGTAAGCGGTGCGACCCCAGCACTACCAATATTTTCACTATAAATCGGACAGAACCCCTACCCGAAGAGGCGGAACGGAAAAATTAATCAAACCGGCTAAGTAAAAGCACCCATGGCTGAGTAAGTCCATATATTTCATGTGTATATGTATATAAATATATTGCGGTAGCCCGGTAATTAACCAAAAAATTAAAAGGAGGCATAGATTTCCAACCCCCGTTACTTCGAAAAGAGACAAGTTTTTTCAAATACCCCATTAATCTCGAAAATTCCAGTTGCGCCTTGTTGAATTTAAAACTTATGCATATACATATATGTGTATATATGTTTATATGTACATATGTATGTATGCACATAGTAACAGCAAATTAGCTAGCATCATTGACTTTGCGAAAGTCGTACGGTAAAAGTCCTGTTATTTGCACCCAGCTCTGCCGAAATTACAGCAGATTCTCATATTCACGACATAAATTTGTACATAGTTACTTACATATAGATATTTTAATTTACATATGTATGTAGGCAAATATATCAGGCGGTAACCAAAACCAGCGAAAAATATTTGAGCGTAACTGTTTTTCATGTGTACATACATATGTACATGCATACAACTCCCACTCACTGTTTCTAAAGACGTTTTAACTCATTGTTCTGAAGCTAGCAAAATCGCAGCGTTAGCAAACATATTCACATACTTAATTGCCTATTTTCTCTATTCTCGCTCTATAGCAATGTCCCTGTAACTCGTACAGACTCTTAAGCGCAATATCAATTGCACTTAACAATCAAATAAAAATAAAAAGGGCGGAGTTTATTTGTACAGTGGGCCGCTGCTGACCATAACTTGCACTAGAGTACAGTGGTACGAAAATCAAGTAATTCAACCCAAAATTAACACCCACATCACCCAATAAATCAAATAAAAACGCAAAGAAGCGGATTAAGGCCAATATATATATTTATAAAAAAAAAACAATAATAATACTTTTACCATAATTACAATTACGTATAGTGAACCTATATACAAACATACTAGTACATAGCTACGACGGCTCAAAATAAAATAGCGAAAGAATAGTCGAGCGCGACTGTACCGCGTTGCAGCTGTATATAATCGTATACGCTAATCTCCCAATCATTGTTATATCCTAATTCGCATATTTAACTCACAACATGTACATTAATATATGTTTCTGACCCTTTAATCCAGCCGTCTTTTCATATTGAGTGTACCGGCAACTTGCTCACACTCTAATATACGCATACACTCAATATTAATTCCACTCAATTTTAAATAAAATAAACAAAAAGGCGGAGCTTATTGGCACAGTGGGCCGGAGCTGACAAAATATCGCACTTGAGTACAGTGGTACAAAACTGAACGACTTTTACAAAAAACCCAACCCCATAAAGAAAGCGAAATTAAAGCTAAGTATAGGCACCGTCTTAAACCATAGAATATCGACTCAGACCCACCCCTAAAATATTTTGGTTTAAATAATAAACTCTTACTCTACCCATTTAATAAAATTTCGCCCAACAAAATGCCGCAAGTTAAGGATACCCCAACTGAAAAAACGAAAAAAAATTACTGTCTCCAAAAATTTATTTTCGAAAGCAATAGGCTGAAGATTTTTTGTTCAAAATGGTCACCGTCCTTAGCCACTGACCAAACCGAAACCTTACTTGAGGTCGAAATCCAACAACTGGACAACAACTGGGACAGCCTTTTAAAAGCTTACGAAGCAATATTCATGGACGATGATCACCCAGAAGTCAGTGGCTCAGTAGAACAAAAATACTGCAAATTCTCGGAGAGCTACCAAACCTGCAAGTCCCAAATGTTGGAAGCATTGCAACTTTTTAGAGTTAATACGACCCCTCAAACTACCCAGCAAACATTCAATACGACTTTTACCCCAAACCCTTCTGCCTCCAACGAGGTTTATCTCAAGGTACCACCGTGCGACACAGAAGTATTCCACGGTGGCTACGAAAACTGGCCGGCGTTTAGAGACATGTTTACGGCAGTCTATATAAAACACCCCAAATTAACCCCCGCTCAAAAGTTGTACCATTTGCGATATAAGACAAAGGACAAGCAGGACTTATTGTAAAACAATACCCTCCTACCGACGAAAATTTTGCGCTTGCATGGGAAGCTTTAAAATCACGTTACGAAAACCCAAGAATTCTAATAGATAACCAACTCAAAACCCTACTAAATTTGCAGCTCGTTTACGGAGAAAGTGGCGAGCAATTACAAAAGCTACAAACAACAATTAATAATTGCCTCTCCACTCTTGCATCACAAAAAATTTCTACGAAGGACTGGGATCCCATTCTTGTGTACTTGTGTTCATCGGAACTACCAAGTGAGACACTTTCCCTGTGGGAGCAATCACTCAGCTCTCGGAAAGAGTTGCCACTATGGTCAGAGATGAACAAATTCCTCACTTGCAGGTACGAAGTGGTTGAACGGCTTGGTACGTATCGACCGACTAAACCCAAACCACAGTTTACCCCCTTCATCCCTAGAGCTGGCAGTCACAGCTCCACATTTATTAATAAAAATCGCACCCAAAACTTCCACGTAGATTCCGGGAAACCAGTTTCATGCAAGCTGTGCAACTCCAATCACGCAATGAAACTTTGCGTTAGATTCAAAAATCTCTCTGTACCTGACCGTCTAAAATTCGTACGTGAGTACAAGTATTGTGAAAACTGTCTCTCTTGTTCACACTTAAAAGGTCAATGTCAGAGCAAATTTACCTGTGTATACTGCCAACAACGTCATCACTCATTACTCCATTTTCAAGCAAACCAGCAAAACTCGAAAACTAACTCAAAACCCCAATCATCGACGACGCAGGCAACAACCACAGTGGAAATAGCGGACGACATGCCCTCCACGTCAACAGGAATCGTTCACACCCCACCAAACCACAAAAAAGCAGTCAACAAAGTTTCAACCAACTTGTCGTGCAGCAAAGGAACCACCCTATTACCCACAGCCATGGTACCAATTTACTTCGCGGGAGAATATCACCAGATCCGAGCAATGATAGACCAAGGCTCACAAAAAACCTTTGTCACGTCTCGGATCCAAAAAATATTAAATTTACCCACCAAAGAAACCCATTATGAAATATCGGGAATGGGAGGGCTAGTGGTCCAAAACTCGAAAAATGTTTGCGAGTTAACCCTTTGTTCTGCGGACTTAAAGCAAAAAATTCAAAACACAGGCAATTATTTTACCCCACCTGACCCATTTTCTACCCAGTCTCAAGGTGTCATACGTAAACCTTCCAGAATTAGCGACTTTAACTTTAGCAGACCCTAATGGTTTTACTCCATCTCGAATCTATATGGTCATTGGGAGCGACGTTATACCCCAAGTTCTCACACAAGGACTATATCATGTTGCAGACGGCACACTCCTGGCGCAGAACACGATATTCGGATGGATAATTAGCGGACCAATAGCTGAAAAGGTGACGTCATTCACGACCCAAGTCATGGAACCCTCGAACAATGCTCTCAATACGCTATTGATGAAATTCTGGGAGCAGGAGGAAGCATACCCTACCAAAACCCGTTCAAGGGAGGATGAATACTGCGAGAACCGGTATGTAGCGACCACAACCCGACAAGAAAATGGAAGATACGTTGTAAAACTACCTTTCAAGCAAGAATTTCCTACCACAACAGCACTTGGCCATTCTCGTCCGGTAGCACAACAGCAGTACTTAAGCGTAGAGAGTACGCTGCAACGAAAGCCAGAACTGCGCGACAAATATAACGAAATGCTAGAGGAGTACGTAACACTAGACCATATGACACCTTCCTCAGCCACTGAAATAATTAGAGAAGGAAAGTATTTCTCGTTTTATCTCCCCCATCATGCTGTCTTAAAACCCGACAGCAAGACCACAAAAGTTCGCGTTGTATTCAATGCCTCCAAAATGTTCCATTCTGGTCACTCTTTAAATGATGTGCTACACACAGGCCCCGAAGTTCAGAACGACTTAATGGTAGTGATATTAAATTGGCGACTCTATAAGTTTGTTTTTAACGGTGACATTGAGAAAATGTACCGCCAAATACTCGTTGACGAAGAAGACCAAGATTTTCAACGAATTCTATTTCGAAGAACCCCGAGCTCGCCGATTCAAGACTTTAAACTCAAGAAAGTCACCTGTGGAGTTAACTGCGCCCCTTATTTAGCAATTAGGACTCTCCATCAGTTAGCAGAAGACTCAAAGAGCTCATTTCCTCTCGCCCATAATATTTTACTACGGGAAACCTACGTAGACGACATACTGTCGGGGGGCCACGATATACAGTCCACTTTTAAATCGATGTCACAAGTGATGGATGCTTTAAGGTCAGCAGGATTTCCTTTACGGAAAATTACAGCAAATCACCCCAGCATACTTAAATCAGTCCCCGATTCTGCTCTGTTATACGTAGATTTCTTAAAGTTTCAAGACGCAAGTTCTACAAAAACCCTAGGAATACAATGGAACGCTCTGACTGACACCTTTTCCTACTCTTATGACCCCATTCCTGCTGAGAACTCAAAAACTAAGAGACAAATTCTGTCAGCGGTAGCGAAACTGTTCGACCCGGCAGGATGGCTATCGCCAATAATGGTGATGGCGAAAATCCTCCTCCAAAAACTCTCGATGGAAGGGACCGGGTGGGATGAAGCGGTAAAACCAGGCTCTCCAACAAAATGGAACTCATTCCGAGAAAGCCTTCCAGCAATAGAAGACATAAAAATACCCAGGTGGGTGCAGTTCACGCCAAAGCAGTACATTGAATGAACTGCATGGATTTTCGGACGCCTCCGAAAAGGCATTCTGTGCCTGCGTCTACATAAGAGTCCAACTCGGCGAAAACTCGATCGCGTCCTCACTACTTGCCGCAAAAAGCAAGGTTGCACCCCTTCAGACCGTAAGTCTGCCCCGCTTGGAACTCTGCGGAGCGGTTTTACTCTCAAAACTGAGTAAGCAAATCCGATCCGAACTCAATCTGCCCTCTCATGAGTTAATCCTTTGGACAGATTCCGCTATCGTGCTGGCCTGGATGGAGAAGCCTCCACATACGTGGAAAACATATGTGGCTAACAGAACTTCCCAAATTGTGGAAAATGTAAATAATGCCCCTTGGCGCCACGTTCCCAGTCACGATAACCCTGCCAATTTAGGCACCCGGGGGTGCAAACCTCAAGATCTTGCCGCAAGCACTCTCTGGTGGAAAGGTCCAGCCTGGCTATGCAAGGCCCACACACAATGGCCGTCTAACACCAGAGCTTCAACTATTAACCCTCCAGAGGAGAGACGAATCGAAATTTTTCATACCCTAGACAGCACGAATATACTCGAAAGATTCTCTTCTTTCCCACGCGCACTCAGAGTCATTGCGTATATGTATCGTTTCATAAACCATACCAAAGGGCTACCCATCTCCAACGTGCTTATATTATCCCAGGAGGAACTCAATCAAGTGAAGTACAAGCTGATAGCTAAAACGCAACGAAATCATTACGGAGAAGCGATATCGTTACTTGAGTCCTCGAAGCCACTCAGCAAGAAGAGCCCTCTGCTCACCCTAAATCCGATGCTCGACAATGCAGGCCTAATGCGTGTAAATGGACGCCTTAAATATGCCGCACTAAGCTACAATGAGAGGCATCCTATAATAATACCCGATAACTCCATATTTTGCTCTCTTCTCCTAGATTTTCTACACACAACATTGCTTCATGCTGAGAAACAACTCATGATCCGGATGATACAACAGGAATACTTCATCCCACGCCTGAAGCAGAAGGTCAAAAGTGCATTTTTCACTGCAAACCATGCACAATATACAAACAGCGGATGAAATCCCAAATAATGGCAGCATTACCCCCTGAAAGAACCACCTTCACTCTCCCGTTTCACACTACTGGCGTTGACTTCGCAGGCCCATTCCTTTTCAAAACGTCACCGCTTCGAAAAGCGTCGTACACAAAGGCATATGTATGTGTTTTTGTGTGTTTTTCTACCAAGGCCATTCATTTAGAATTGTGCTCCGACTTGACTACGGAAGCGTTCAAAGCGGCTTTTACCCCATTCACTGGCCGTCGTGGCCTGCCCCACAAGATTTTATCGGACAACGGAAAGACGTTTGTGGGAGCACAGCGAGCCCTAAAAAATGACTTCGCTCTTTTCTTAAAGGAAGCGGCCTCTGATTTCGCAGAAACATGTGCGTTGCATGGATTCTCCTGGCACTTCATCCCACCATATGCCCCTCATATGGGTGGCCTTTGGGAGGCGGCCGTTAAAAGTTTTAGAACGCATTTCACCAAAGTTGCCGGAAATCAAAAATTCTCTTTCTAAGAGTTCGCAACCCTATTAGTTCGAATTGAAGCGGTTCTAAACTCCAGACCTCTCTCCCCCATGAGACAGGACCCGCAAGATTTATTGGCACTTACTCCCGGGCATTTTATACGAGGAGCTACCATTGTCTCACCACCGGAACCGGATGCCAAAGAATTTTCACTCATAAATAAGTGGCAGAGACTTAAGGTTCTTCATCATCAGTTCAGCGTACGATGGAAGAACGAGTATCTACACGACTTACAACAAGAAGGAGATTTGGTTGTTGTTAAAGATGACTGGCTGCCTCCGACCGGGTGGCGACTGGGTCGCATCACACACTTGCATCCCGGCCCCAATGAAAACATTCGGGTTGTAGATATAAAAACCCAGCAGGGAATCATAACTCGAAACATACATAAATTGTGCGTGCTCCCCCCTGCCTAACGTTAGGATACTCACCAAACCCGACATAATACTCTAATTAAATTTATGCTACCTATCCTACCCAACTCCCATTGTTCTACCCGTAGAATATATAACCCATGCGTATATGTACTTCTACTCATTACAAAGCCTCACAATATACGCTGACATAGTACTAAAGTCTCTCCTCAATACGTATATTTACAGATCACGAAAGGACTCCCCCAAGTGCCGACTGTGTGGCCGACTCCACGCGCTGCGCTTGTGTACCGCATTCCGCGCTATGGACGCCCACGACCGCTATGAGTGTGCACGCTTGCACAAATATTGCGTGAATTGCTTGGCGACTTCACACTCCACCGGAGCCTGCGACTCGGACGAAAGCTGTCATCGATGTGGCTTAGGGCACCACACCCTACTTCATCGAGAGAAGCGGAGCACCACGCGCCAGAAGAAGGGAAGTGTTAGAGCCGAGCTGCACAGCCGTTCTGCTCAGCAAAGGGCTCGGAGGTTGCGGCGACTGATTGCCGAAGCCCGAGACATCATGGACAAACTGGAAAAGGAGCTGCTGCACTTGGCACCAAGGCAGGCGGGGCGCCATGTTGGAGACATGAGCCCTTAACCTTTTGATTCGTGCCCATTTTAATTTCATCTGGCCAGGCGGGTACCAGAGTAGTTGGCAACGCGCGCCTTGCCCGATCCGCCCACGACCGATTTAGTATTTTAATTGCTCAACAACCGCCCAAGCGACAACATCACCATATCAAATTCGCCTAAACTCGTGCATCTCCATAGATGTATATCAATTGAACTCTACCGTGTAATCACAGGGAACTAATAAACCAGAATTTATATTTGAATTTGTACTAAACAAATCCCTCAATCTTTTTCTTTGTGCGCTCTGCACAGTCGGATTCAAACCCCAAAGGTAAACAGTTAGTATAGGTGGTGCCACGCCCCCTTTTCCGAATTCGGGGAAACTTAACACAAACCATCTGCATAATAGGCCGACTATGCCGTATAAATTTGGTTGAGATCTTGCACTTATTTTTTATTTATAAGATGGGATTGGTAACGACAACTAAAGTAGTTATGAAAGGTCAAAGGTCAAATGTGGCGCTTTTTTCAAACCCATATATCTCGAAAACCATCGCACGGATTCTAAATGATGACATTAAATAGGAAATGTGAGTGGCTTTAATTACATATAAAAATATTATATATAACTTCTTACATTTTAGCAAAAATGCAATTTATGTAAAAAAATACAAACAATTTTAAACAAATAAATTTTTCTTTAAAAAGTGGCGTATTAATTACAGTTAAAAGTCTCATTAGTAAATAGTGCACAAATCAAGCTTTCGTTTGATATACAACATGTTGTGTTTAATCCTCGCAAGTCGGAGTATTTAAAAAAATAACTCTGGCCTGACCAATGCCAGCTACGCTATCCACAGTATTTTTGCGCAAAACATTTTTCTTAGTAAGGGTTATAATCCTTAGTAAGGGTTATAATCCCTTAGTGCGTCCGAAAGCCGCCAACGCAAAAGGTGTTCTGGCAAAAGGTGTTGCCCCCTCTTCTTCTCGCTCATCTGCGCCCATGCCCCGACGGAAGAGAAGGATGAGGCATCCAAGGATCTCTTCTATGAGCGCTTGGAGCGCACGTACGAGCGCTGCCCCCGTCATGATATCAAAATCGTGCTTGGCGACTTCAATGCCAGGGTGGGCAAAGAAGGGATCTTTGGAACCACCGTCGGAAAATTCAGCCTCCACGACGAAACGTCCGACAACGGATTGAGGCTGACCGACTTCGCCGGGGCCCGAAACATGGTAGTATGCAGTACTAGGTTCAAGCATAAAAAGATCCATCAAGCTACCTGGCTGTCTCCGGATCGAAAAACGAGAAACCAAATCGATCATGTTGTGATAGACGGAAGGCACGCTTCCAGTGTTTTAGACGTACGCACACTCCGAGGCCCAAACATCGACTCGGACCACTATCTTGTTGCAGCCAAGATACGCACCCGCCTCTGTGCAGCAAAAAATGTGCGCCCAAATATGCAAGGAAAGCTTAACGTCGAAAAGCTGCAATCACAACAGACAGCCAGCGCTTTCGCTACTCGACTCTCACACCTGCTCTCAGAGAGCACTCTTCAACAAACCGACATATGCGAGGAGTGGAACCACATTAAGTACCGCCGCCGAAGAAGTAGTCGGACTTCAGCGAGCCCGAAAGAACAACTGGTACGATGAGGAGTGTCAGGAAGCTGCAGAGAAAAAAGATGCCGCCTACAGGGCCACGCTGAGATCGGGCGCAACGCGAGCCATGTGGGACCGTTATAGGGAACTGAAGAAGGAAGCGAGACGTATTTGCCGCAATAAGAAGAGAGAGGCAGAAATACGTGAGTGCGAAGAGCTTGAAATGCTGGCCGACAGGAGGAATGTCCGAAAATTTTACCAGAGAGTTAGGCGACTTACGGAAGGTTTAAAGACCGGGGCGCACTCCTGTAAGAACAATAATGGCGACCTAGTAACTGATGTCCAGAGCGTACTTAAATTATGGAGGGAACACTTTTCCGCCCTACTAAATGGTAGCAGCACAGAAAGTTGGGGAGAAGAAGAACCCGAGCCCGCCGTCGATGATGACGGAGTCGACGTTCCACCGCCTGACTATGACGAGGTACGTATAGCAATAACGCGGCTGAAAAACAACAAAGCCGCTGGAGCTGACAGCCTGCCAGCTGAGCTATTCAAGTACGGCGGCGAGGAGTTGATAAGATGCATGCATCAACTCTTGTGCAGAATATGGTCAGATGAACGCATGCCCGACGACTGGAATTTAAGTGTGCTCTGCCCAATCCACAAGAAAGGTGACCCCGCCATTCGCGCCAACTACCGCGGGATCAGCCTTCTAAGCATAGGTTACAAGGTCTTATCGAGCGTATTGTGTGAAAGACTGAAGCCCACCGTCAATGAACTGATTGGGCCTTATCAGTGTGGCTTTAGACCTGGCAAATCCACCATAGACCAGGTATTCACAATACGCCAAATCTTGGAAAAGACCCGCGAGAAAAGGATCGACACTCACCACCTATTTGTCGACTTTAAAGCCGCTTTTGACAGCACTAAAAGGAGTTGCCTATACGCCGCTATGTCTGAATCCCCTCAAAACTCATACGGCTGTGTAAAATGACGTTGAGCAATACCACCAGCTCCGTCAGAATTGGAAAAGACCTCTCCGAGCCGTTCGCCACAAAACGGGGTTTCAGACAGGGCGACTCCCTTTCATGTGACTTCTTTAATCTGATGTTGGAGAAGATAATAAGAGCTGCAGAACTGAACCGCTCTGGAACAATTTACTACAAGAGCGTGCAATTGCTGGCTTATCCCGATGACATCGACATCATCGGTAACAAAAACCGCGAAGTCTGTTCTGCCTTTTCCAAGTTGGATAGGGAAGCAAAGCGCATGGGTCTGGTGGTAAACGAGGACAAGACGAAGTATCTCCTGTCATCAAACAAACAGTCAGCACATTCGCGCCTTGGCACCCACGTCACTGTTGACAGTTACAATTTCGAGAAAGTAGAGAATTTCGTTTACTTGGGAACCAGCATTAACACCGATAATAATGTCAGCATTGAAATCCAACGTAGAATCACTCTTTCCAACAAGCGCTACTTTGGACTGAGTAGGCAATTCAGGAGTAAAGTCCTCTCTCGATGTACGAAAACCACGCTCTATAAGTCACTCATCATGCCCGTGCTGGTATATGGCGCAGAAGCATGGACAATGACAACATCCGATGAGGCGGCTCTTGGGGTGTTTGAGAGAAAGATTTTGCGGAAGATTTACGGTCCTTTACGCGTTGGCGACGGCGAGTACCGCAGACGATGGAACGATGAGCTGTATGAGCTTTACAACGATATGGACATAGTGCAGCGAATTAAAATACAGCGGCTCCGCTGGCTTGGTCATGTCGTTCGAATGGACACCGACGCTCCAGCTCTGAAAGTATTCAACTCGGAACCCGCTGGTGGTAGCAGAGGAAGAGGGAGGCCCCACTGCGATGGAAAGATCAGGTGGAGAAGGGCTTGGCTTCACTTG
This sequence comes from Rhagoletis pomonella, assembly GCF_013731165.1. NCBI lineage: Eukaryota > Metazoa > Arthropoda > Insecta > Diptera > Tephritidae > Rhagoletis > Rhagoletis pomonella. The sequence goes on along the minus strand of NW_023458561.1, from coordinate 4,119,126 downwards.
GCGTTTCCAATTGGCGTCAGTTGGCACAGAGGAGAAACGACTGGCGTGCTTTGCTGAACTCGGCCAAAATCGCTTAGGCGCTTACAGCGCCAAAAAAGAAGAAGAAGATGGGAGGTGCCACGCCCTGTTTTCCAATACCGCCCATATTTCTCCATGAGTATGGAATTATTTGATATACCTCTATACCAATTTCCAGTACTCTGCCACCAATATTTCAAGAGATATACAACATAAAAGTTTTAGTTAGCATGAGAGGTGCCACACCCCCTTTTACGAATTAGGGCAAACTTCACATAAGCTATCTGCATGATAGCCTGAATATGCCGTATAAATTTGGTTGAATTCGGTGAAGCTGTTCTCAAGTTATAAGCTCACACCAAAAACATGTACTTATTTTTATACATAAGATACATATGCCACGCCCCCTTTTACAAATTTGGGCAAACTCCACAGAAAATATCTGCAGGATGGCCCGAATATGCTATATAAATGTGGTTAAATTCGGTGAAGCCGTTCTCAAGTTATAAGCTAACTCACAAATTTGTTATACATAAAATGGAGGCTCCACGCCCCCTTTTCCGAATTCAAGCAAACTTCACATAAACCATCTGCATGATAGCCCGAATTTGCCGCATAAATTTGGTTGAATTCGGTGAAGCCGTTCTCAACCACACCAAAAACGTGTGCTTCTCTACGCCAAATATTGAAAAATTTATGAAAAATCCTGGAATTTTTCTATATGATTTTGTTTTACTATATTGCAGCCATGTTTATACTTGACTTACTTTATCCGAAGAAAAAATAAACACAGCACATCATAGCAACAATTTTTCACTAGGGGTATTCTCTGAGTCATGCAAAGCCCTTGCATGGTGCACAGATTGCACGGATTGCACGGTTAAAACCGGTTTTCGTATGGGACAGCTTTGCAAACCGTGCAATCCGTGCACCGTTCAAGGGCTTTGCAAGACTCAGAGAATACCCCTACTATGTTTTCGATTTTTCATGTATCTGCTGTTGTACCATATACGTGGTCATGTGAAAGACATAAACTGTCATATATCATGAACCGCTGCACCGAATTCGGGCGCACTTCACATAACCCATCTGCATGATAGTCCGAATATACCGTTTAAATTTGGTAGAATTCGTGCAACAATTAAGGCCTAAATTGGTGAAAAGGTTCTTAATTGCCAATAAGGTGCCTGTTTGAACATAGTCTAAGCCCTTCGAAATTTTCTGCTGGGATATGCGTTACAGCTTCGCAAATTTTACCCCTACCGAAACCAGGGGTGTATACACATCAAAAAGTGCAGAAAAAATAGCGGAAAATAACCAAATGCTTCAGCAGTTAGTTCAGTTATAACCCTGAAAATACATGATGACGAAGTAACACAAAACAACACGAAACCAACTAAACGTAAAAACTGATTTTAAGTACAAGCTGTATTTCTGCAAAACCTACAAAGAACTGCAAGAAAGTTATGATGTTTACGAATGTGTTGCTGAAAGCAGAACCGGTGAAAAAGCTGAGAAGCAGAAACAATCATTTACGAAAAGTTGGCAAATACAGGCAAATAACAAAAGAAAGCAGAACTGCTATAATTTTGGTTCGGTAGACCATTTACGCAAAGATTGCAAAGTGAGTACAAAATGTTTTCGTTGCAATCAGAGTGGCCATATGTCAAGAGCTTGTCCAAATTCAGCGAAATAAACAACCTGGAGGTAAATTGCTTGGTTGACACGGCCGCTGACGTCTCGATCCTAAGACGACATAATTGCAGCAAAATGAACATAAGCGGTCTACAGGGCACCGCCTCTAACCTACGAGGTTTGGGTAATAAACTTATTGTTTCCGTAGGGTGTTTTGTAGCAGACGTTGAAGTTGATGGTGCGCAGACGGTACAAAAACTTGTTGTGGTGGTCGACAGAGACGCATTATTTGTTTACGCCTTTATTAGCAAATTTAATTTCATATCGACGTTGGGCGGATATAAGTTTTTGCCTCTGCTGGGGGAAGAAACTTTCGACAATACAAATCAGCGCATATAATTTAGTAGAAACATATAATGATTTTGATGTACCCCTACAGTACAAGCAATATGTGCGCTTATTGATAGAGAGCTACCAACCGGCCGAAGTTACTGCCGAGTGCCCAGTTAAATTAAAGATAATACCCGACGGAAACATAGTACCATTTCGACATTCGTCAAGTCGCGTTCCTGTGACCGAAACCGAAACATTACGCAGACATTGTACGGCAGCCCACCTCAAATTTCGCCAACCGTATCGTTGTGGCGAAGAAAAAAGACGGCACCTATCGGATATGCATTGATTTTCGCAAATTAAATACAATGGTACTGAAAGACTGTTTAACGGTACCAGTTATGGATGACGTGCTCGAAAAGCTAGAGAAAGCGAAGTATGTCACTGTAATGGATTTTGGAAAACGGCTTTTTCCACGTACCAATTGAGGAAAGTAGCCGCAAATGTATTTATTTATCTCAGTCTTGGAATACAGATTATTCTTAGACTACTCAGCTAACACTAATTAAGTGCTACTAAAACTTACAAATTAAGATAAATTTTAAACACATCAAGTTCAAAAGAGCAAAGATTAAATACATTAAGTTCAAAAGAGCTTTTATTACGAAGGATGGACTTTTTGAGTTCAATCGCGCTCCGTTCGGGTTTTGAAACTCACCCGCCGTTATCATACTTTTCATAAACCATGTGTTTCAAGGTCTCATGACCAAGGATATACTAGATTTGTACATGGATGATATTATCATTCATGAAGTGACGGCGGACGAATGTCTTGCGAAGATGGACAATGGCCTGAAAATAAAATGAAAGAAATGCCACTTTCCGCAGACGAAGATTCCCTTCTTGGGCCACACGATTGGAAATGGTAAAATATGGCCTGCAAGGAGAAAACAAGTGCCGTCAGCAAATTTCCAGTTCGTTGAAATGCTAAAGCCGTGCTTTCTTGGGACTGACAGGTTTTTTTCGCAAGTTTGTGAAGGACTACGCCCGTGCTTCCCGACCGCTGACAAAGCTGCTTCGCAAAGATACAGATTTGCAAATGGGTGTAGCGGAGCTGAATGCATGATGTCTTAGTTCGAGAACCTGTGCTGAAAACATACGACAGATAAGCTAGTACTGAATTGCACACAGATGCGTCAAAAGACGGATTTAGTGCAGCGCTACTCCAGTGGGAAGAGTGCTCCATCTCGTTTTCTTCTGCAGCAAAAAGTCAACTGAAGCGGAGGCGCGTCAGCACAGCTATATCCTAGAAGCAAAAGCAGTTTTCTTGGCAGTGAAAAAATTCCGTCACTATCTGCTAGGAATTTCATTCAAGCTAGTAACAGACTGTGCTGCTTTTAAGCAGACGATGAGCAAAAGGGATGTCCCACGTGAGGTGGTACAATGGGTTATTTATTTGCAAGATTTTAGATTTGAAATCGAACATCGTGCGGGTGTGCAACTTAAACATGTTGACTGTCTTAGCCGTTCTTCTTCTCTATTTTGGCGCTGTAACCGCCTAAGCGATTTTGGCCGAGTTCAGCAAAGCACGCCAGTCGTGTCTCTTCTGTGCCAACTGACGCCAACTGAAGCCAAGTCCTTCTCCACCTGATCTTTCCATCGCAGTGGGGGCCTCCCTCTTCCTCTGCTACCACCAGCGGGTTCGGAGTTGAATGCTTTCAGAGCTGGAGTGTCGGTGTCCATTCGAACGACATGGCCAAGAAAGCGGAGCCGCTGTATTTTAATTCGCTGCACTATGTCCATGTCGCTGTAAAGCTCATACAGCTCATCATTCCATCGTCTGCAGTACTCGCCGTCGCCAAAGCGTAAAGGCCCGTAAATCTTCCGCAAAACCTTTCTCTCGAACACTCCAAGAGCCGCTCATCGGATGTTGTCATTGTCCATGCTTCTGCGCCATATACCAGCACGGGCATAATGAGTGACTTATAGAGCGTGGTTTTCGTACGTCGAGAGAGGACTTTACTCCTGAATTGCCAACTCAGTCAGTTGTTGGCAAGAGTGATTCTGCGTTGCATTTCAATGCTGACTGGTTCCCAAGTAATCGAAATCCTCTACTTTCTCGAAATTCTAACTGTCAACAGCGATTTGGGTGCCAAGGCGCGAATGTGCTGACTGTTTGTTTGATGACAGGATATACTTCCTCTTGTCCTCGTTTACCACCCAACCCATTCGCTTTGCTTCCTTATCCAATTTGAAAATGTCAGAACAGACTTCGCGGTTTTTGTTACCGATGATGTCGATGTCATCGACATAAGCCAGCAATTGCACGCTCTTGTAGTAAACTGTTCCTGAGCGGTTCAGTTCTGCAGCTATTATCTTCTCAAACATAAGATTAAAGAAGGCACATGAAAGGGAGTCGCCCTATCTTAAACCCCGTTTTGTGGCGAACGGCTCGGAGAGGTCTTTCCCAATTCTGACGGAGCTGGTGGTATTGCTCAACGTCATTTTACACAGCCGTATGAGTTTTGAGGGGATGCCAAATTCAGACATAACGGCGTATAGGCAACTCTTTTTAGTGCTGTCAAAAGCGGCTTTAAAGTCGACAAATAGGTGGTGAGTGTCGATCATTTTCTCGCGGGTCTTTTCCAAGATTTGGCGTATTGTGAATACCTGTTCTATGGGGGACTCGCCAGGCCTAAAGCCACACTGATAAGGCCCAATCAGTTCATTGACGGTGGGCTTCAGTCTTTCACACAATACGCTCGATAAGACCTTGTAACCTATGCTTAGAAGGCTGATCCCGCGGTAGTTGACGCGAATGGCGGGGTCACCTTTCTTGTAGATTTTGCAGAGCACACTTAAATTCCAGTCGTCGGGCATGCGTTCATCTGACCATGCACAAGAGTTGATGCATGCATCTTATCAAGTCCTCGCCGCCGTACTTGAATAGCTCAGCTTGCATGCTGTCAGCTCCAGCAGCTTTGTCATCAGGCGGTGGAACGTCGACTCCGTCATCATCGACTGCGGGCTCGAGTTCTTCTTCTCCACAACTTTCCATGCTGCTACCACTTAGTAGGGCGGAGAAGCGTTCCCTCCATAATTTAAGTATGCCCTGGACATCGGTTACTTGGTCGCCATTGTTTTTCTTACAGGAGTACGCCCAGGTATTGAGACCTTCCGTAAGCCGCCTAACTCTCTGGTAAAATTTTCGGGCATTCTTCCTGTCGGCCAGCATTTTAAGCTCTTCGCACTGACGTATTTCGCCCTCTCTCTTCTTATTGCGGCAGCAGTTACGAGGTGCTCAAGAAGTTACAAGATTGGTTTGCCATTTTGGGCATCCATATCAAATAATCAGTGATGGCGGTTGAAGAGTATGCAAAAACCATTGGTGTTAAACATGTGTGGAGCACAGCTGAAGTGCCTCAAGGAAACGGCCAAATAGAACCCGTCAATCGCTCAGTGCTGGCGATCATAGCAAAACTGTCTTCCGAGGAGTCATCGGAATGGTTCGAAGTCCTACCGAAAGTGCAAGCAACGATTAACGCTTATGTTCATTCATCGACAAAAAGGTCTCCGTTTGAGGTAATGTTCGGGGTATGGATGAAAACCGGGTGTGATAGCCTTATTATAGAAATGTTTGAACAAGACATATACGAGAATTTCGATGTCGAAAGGCAGCGATTGCCGAAAGAGGCAAAAGGCGAGATTCAACGGCCACAGGCGGCCTATAAACAGCAATTTGATACAAAACGGAAGGCCGAGTATGATTATCAAGTTGGAGACTTGGTCGACATTCGTCGCACGCAATTCGTTGCTGGAAAACAACTGGCAAGCGAATACTTGGGCCCATACGAGATTACGTAAGTAAAACGGATTTCAAGATATGATGTTCGAAGAGCCGCAAACGTAGAGGGAGCTGTCAACACATCAACTAGCTGTGACAACATGAAACTTTGGAAGTATGTTGTTGACAATAATGAGGAGTGGTCATCTGAGGCAGCAGAGAACGTATATTTATAGAGAAGGTCCAAGAACGAATCAGCGTGGAAACTGTCAAATACCAACAATACTGGCGAAGCGCATTTTAAGAGCGGCAAGCCAGAGACAATCGAATTTTAACAGAGCCCAGCCAGAAGCAAAATAAATTTAACAGAAATTGTCTCATCAAAGCAAATGCATATTTTTCTTGTTAGACATGCAATGCTGATGGCTTTTTACGTTTTTACAACGCTCTTATTGTTCTTTAAATTGGTTAATTATTTAAAATAAATGCATGCATAGGTCGAAATATGTAATATGTACATATTGTGTACATGCATATTTATGCGAGAGATACAATTTCGTGAATCTAAAATGTGAAAAATGTGCAATTGGCAAATTCGTAGGCGATTTGCCGTCCGCATTTGAGTTGAAAAAATCGACTTTTACTTTTTTACCCATTCATATGGTAGATGCTACGCTATTTTCAATGCAACAAACCTTAGTTTTTCCTCAAATTCACTTTAAATATGGACACATTGACCAAAACACGCAAATGCGCACTGTTTGGTGATTTGATGTCGGCATTAAAAGCGAAGAAAATCGGTTTTTATATTTTTAACGATTCTAATGGTAGTTAATAGGTACGCTATTTTCAATGCAACAAACTGCAGTTTTCTAGCTGCGTTAGTTTTCTCACAAATCCACTTCAAAGATGGATACATTGACAAAAAACGTACAAATGCATTGTTTGCACTGCACGTGTTATTTCAAAGTTGTTTTTGTCGAAAAGTTATTTATATTGAGAAAAACTGTGCATTATCATTTTTCACTGCTATACTCGTATTATATGTAAATAATGGGACATATTCATAGTTAAAATAAAGTCGACACTAAAGTTAGTTGCAGCCTTTTCACATCACTTTGAGTGGATTTGGCATCTGTGAAAAAAAGATGCAACTAACTTTCTTCTTATTTATTTCCATTAATTGATAACGTTTTTACATGCATACCTATATATGTATGTACATATGTATGTGCATATTGCTGCCAAAATGCTACGCACATACATACAAATGTACATATGTACAACTCACGGCAGCATACATACATATGCACATAATTACACGCATACTCAAATACAATAATAACTATTTCTTTCACAAACGCATGCGCGCATTTCTCAAGGCCAAGTAAATTCATTCATAAAAATAATCGCAGCACATCTCCCCGCAAATTCA